>NC_044910.1:3957738-4321853 GCF_001633185.2 Quercus lobata | reverse complement strand
CATAAAATAAGATATTGGAGCATATGATTCATTAGTTACAAGTACCTTTATGGATAAGATAACACATGGTGTCTAAGTCATAATTACAAAAAATAATAATAATAATAATAAAATAGAAAGTGGGAATTCTCCATAGATATAGACTGTTCACAGTATTGGTTTTCCGGTTTTCCCTCTCTTTGATTAAGAAATATAATGAGATAATGCAACACCTTAAGATATTAGGATAAAATTTACGACAACATTATAGACAAAATACATAAATGGTGAAACTGCAGTTAAACTGTATAAGTAGTTCATAATAATTTACTCTTCAAAATCCCCAAGGCCTAGTGGTTCCTAAGGCCTCATTAGATCAATGAGGTCCTGGGTTGAAACTTCAAAACCCACAACCAGCATCTTCGGACCACCCCCAAGGGATTCCTCCCTGTAATTAGTTGGTGTTTGTGGGACAAAATAACTACACACACTGAAGGGAATAGTCAGATGTTCGAAGAGCATTGGACACCCTCTTTAGCAAGAAAAGTTATATAAATTACTCTCCAAAACAAATCTACATCAGTGTTTGGGAGATGTAGGCAAGAAGGTATACCTTGGGCATTACTGTTCCAGTTGTATTATCCTGAGAGGAAGACCTATATCCCATTGCATTTTCCAAAGCCCGGCGGACCTCAAATTGGTCTTGTAATCTCTTCTCAAGTTGTAGAATCTGGTAGCAACATATTTTAAAATTAATAAGTAACTAGTAGAAATCACAGCTATAAAGATGGAGCCTATTTGCAATAGGCCGAATAGAGGCATGACCAAGGAAAAGGATTAGATTTAAGTCTTGTGATTCTTCATAACGTGGTTATTGAGAAGAAAAAATTCACTTCCATACCTCTTGCTTTAAAGAATTTTGAACTTCAGCCTTAGGGGATTGCTTCTTATTGGTTTTGATATGGTCCTCTAAGTGCCCCATATCCTGAAACCAGATTGAAGTAAATTAGAAATGCAAGAGTTGCATGTGTACTTATTTACTACAAGTAAAACTCACTAAGAAAGCACTGCATAAGAGCTATAAAAAACGATCATTTGCTTAGTATAAGGTATCAACTCAGCCCAACAAGGCCTTATATCTCAATTACTAAGGATTACAAATGTTCTGGATGGGCTCTTAAGATGCAAAGCGAAACACAATCAAATAAATAATAAGATGAAGTGGATAATTCCTTGAAGGATGAAAGGAGTAACCAATCTTACCATCTTTATTCGGTCTGAGGCTTCAAAGGAACTATCCACGTTATCTCCCCCAACTCTTTTCTTATCAGGAAAGCTGTCAAAGCAGAAGAGTGTACACAAAAAAGTCAAAAGAAATAGATTGGAGAAGGCACTGAAAGAGCACTAAGCTTAAGCCAATCATGTGTACCTCTCTGTTAATAATCGGGTACCCTTGTCCATCAACCATGTACGAAATCATCATTATTAAATCGTATTCAGCATCAGGAAATTTCAAAGGAAGCTTTGTAGTCTCAATAACAAATGCACAAACATGCACTTCAGCACGTTGCAAAAGATCTGTCCTCTTTTCCAGCATAAGACCAGTACTGGATATACTAACGTCATACCATTGCCCACATCGTACATCTGAGTCATCAATTTCTCAGTGTCTCTAAAGGAGATAGAAAAATAAAAATGAAATCTCAAAAGAAATAGAAAGGAACAAGAAATCACCATTATCAATGGCAAATCGAACATGATAAGGAGCATCATACTCGCGGAGATCAACAATACAGTCTACAAAATCTTGAGGCCTTTGTTCTCTGCAGATGAAATACCAAATATTTTGGGATAAGTAAAGAGATACCACATGTAAGAAGAGGTAAAAGGTCAGTGCTAGGGAGTAGAACTGCAGAAAGAAAACAATAACCTTTTCATTGAAAGGGCAATAATGGCTGGTTCAACGCAAATGGAACCTGAATGAAGAATAGAGCCTTACCTTTTCCCTGCTATAATGGACTCATATGCTTCTGCAGCATCAAATTTTTCCTGGTTTCTTTGAACGACATGCAATAGGTCACTCTTCACATCAATTAATTGTTGAACCGTGTCAAAAGATAGCTTCAAATAAGGTTTGTGCAAGCCAGACAAATGGTTTTTCTGTCCAGAAGCATACAAAGATATCAGAATGCATATATAGGGATACAGAATTATAATACCAACTCAAGAATAAATAGTGATAATGATGTGCAAGGATATGACAATTAAATAACCAATCATAACAAGCCCACTATAGTAAATTAAGTCTGCAGGTGAATGATATAGATTATAAAATTATCTGCAACAATTATTTTCGCATGGTACGACCTAACACTCCAAAAAAGATGATTAGCAAGAAAATGGGTTGAATAGACAACTATACACCCTAATTGCAAATTTGATGTATTTTTTTGCAAAACATAATGGTTATTTAATCATGAAGCATACAAGGAAAGATAACAAAAAGGTGGAATGATATAGTTTAAATATTCTTTGTCAATCATAAATAAATAATGCAATCCTATGCATACTTCCAGAATTTCTACAATTTAATGATAGGCTAACAAGAAAAGGCTAATGACCAAAAAGCAGAGCATAAGCCCAACTTCTGCATGAAGTACAAATTCAGCAAATAAAGATTAATTACCTGAGCCGCAGAAGTTGCACCATGCCGTTTTGGCAGCTTACTCCGATCAGGTGCAATAATTGGGTTCTCAAAGTTACTCACTAGTTCATCTTTCGGAGGTTCATATGGAGGCACGTTTTCAAGTTCTGCTTTACAAGCAGCAAGAAAAAGTTAGCTTTAATGATTCTTTGTTACCGAGATTCTTCTTGCAACCTCACGTGTTCCACTTCTTTATATTTCTTTCTAATACCCCTTAGGAAAAAATATAAAGAAATGGAAGACCTGAGGAAGCAAGAAGAATCTCGGAAACATAGAATAATTAAAGCTAACTTTATCTTGCTGCTGCTGAAGCAGAACTTGAAAACATGCCTCCATATGAACCTCCAAAAGATGAACTTGTGAGTAACTTTGAGAACCCAATTATTGATTTATGCCTCAGGTCGTGGGTTATGACGTGAACCCACGACCTGAAGCTTGAAGCCCATTTTGACGAAAATACTTTTCAGTAAAAAAAGATTAGAAACCTATTAGAAATAAGTCATGCCATGGAAAACAACACACCCACGAACCATTTACAAATTTAATTGTATGAAGTAACCAACCTCAGTATTAATCCTTGCTTTGGATATGGCATCATCCTTGAGCAACTTCTTCAATACCTGCACAAAGTTCACTAACCATTAGCATCACAAGTTGAAAATCTCTATACACTGCCAATAACCAAAAAACCTCAAAACATAGTCACTTGCCTTACGAAATGGAGAAACTATAAATAAATATAAGAGCTGAGGAAACAAGAAGAATATTGTCAACAAAGAATCATTGATGCAACAAGTTTGTAGCTACTGCTGAAACAGAACATAAAGCAAGATAGTTAGTTCTTGTTAATGCATGCACACGGAAGCGGGAATTAAACTTCTTTTCATTAATAACAAGAGAACCATAGATAACCACAAACACATGAATATGTACCTCGAAGATAACAGCAACAAGAATTGTATCATTCACAAACACATGAATATCTACCTCCAGCTAATGTCCCAACTGTACCTTTCACCTAGTTCAAATAATGTACATTAAAATCATTTTGGCCACAAAAATAATTTCATGAACTTTTCAACACCAGCTTGAAATGTCCAGTTAAAGGAATAAGGTATCATTTGAGTTACCTTTTTTGAACCTTACGCTTTCTCGTATAATAAGGAGGAGGTCTTGCATGTCCTTCGTCAGATGCCTCCGGCCCAGCGTTGTGTCCATGTTTGTGCCCCCCTGTCCCACAAGGAGGTGCCTTAGATATGCATTTTGGCCAACCTTCTGCCGCTGCAGCTAACCCAACAGGCTGCTCAGGCTGAACATGGGGTGGGTCGATGGCTGAAGAAGGGCCAGTGGATGTACTGTGGGAAGGTGGGTCCTGTTGCAAGTTAGGAGGGGTTTGATCAAGACCCAGGTCAAATGATGGAATAGGTGATAGCTCAGGAAATGACCGTGGGGTGGGTGGACGAATGTCAGACCCAGGACAGGCATGTGGGGTGGGTGGAGGATGGTGGGACTAGGGGACTCATGTGGGGTGGGTGGAGGGATGGTGGGACTAGGGGACTCATGTGGAGTGGCTAAAGGGATGGTGGGGGTAAGGGATGGATGTGAGGTGGGTGAATGGATGGTGGGGCTAACGGATGGATGTGGGGTGGGTGAAGGGATGGTGGGGCTAAGGGATGGATGTGCGGTGGATGGAGAGGGATCGAGGGTAGAGACAACCTGAGGGGTAGCAACAGGCGGACGAGAGCAACGTCCGGCAGGAGCTGTGCTCGTGCTTGGGCTCTCAGTAGTGCTTGGCCTCTGAGTAGGCGCTGCCACAGGAGTAGCTGCCTCCTCGTTCGGGGCCTCAGGTTCCCGAGGTCGTACACGCCCAATCTCATGCACTGCCTCCAGCTCATTAATAATGTCATTGTGCTCCTCCATGCCCACTGGGTGACGGCGCATCACACAGACATATCCTTCAATCTGCACATGGAAAAACCAAGTATATTAATAATGCAATATGAAAATGAAGAAAGCCAATCAATAGTATAATAAAGGTTGGTTCCAAATTGATACGGCAACTAATAATTGGAAATTATAGGGACACCAAGTGTTACATTGGACTAAATTGAAATTAACTTTTGTATTAAAGATGTAGTTAGCGGATATCGTCTTCTCAAAAATGCAAATTGCCAATGCCAAATGAGGAAAAAAATTAAAAATAATAAAAATGGAAAGATGAATGTATACCATAACTCTAAAGGCTGAAATACGAGATATGACCTTAGAGCATCCCAAATTAGATTTGTATATGAACAAAGTTCTCTATAAGGTAAATCAACAAGATTGTCTATAAGCAATCTTAAGCAGACAACAATTTAAAAGGGAGGTTTGATGCTAAGCAAACATTGGACCACATAAGAAGAGTTCTCTAAACAGTGGTAAACTAAGTAACAAGTACGGTAAGATGTAGAACACATGGAGAAGTTACCATTAGAATGAATCTAGCACCAGGGATATCGATAAACCTTCGAGTTATCCTTGTGAACCAATCGAAGTACTCGTGCTGTAGAGGCATATCACCAAGCACTGCTTGACAATGCCGTTGAAGGCGATGACCCCAGTCCGTGAGATGCATAGCATGTCTCCGCATCCAATCAACACCGATCTTCCCCCTCAAATCAATTGC
Source organism: Quercus lobata (assembly GCF_001633185.2). Lineage (NCBI taxonomy): Eukaryota > Viridiplantae > Streptophyta > Magnoliopsida > Fagales > Fagaceae > Quercus > Quercus lobata. The sequence continues at coordinate 4,316,502 of NC_044910.1, read as the reverse complement.
ATGAAGCACCGGGTCCGTGTTAACATGGCGGGGAATTTCTTGGATCATCCCAAATTGCCGAACGACACGATCCGGTGTATGTTTCTCTACTAGATGGAAACATACAAGCGGCACGATTGCCGTCCACACTGCCCTCCCTGCAACGCACCACAGCGGAAGGTTCTCGTATTCATCTTCATACGGCTGCCACACCACCTACAACAGCCCAAAAAAAATATGCAACACATTAGGCAACTATCTTTCTATTTAAAAGTTCAGCAAATATATATCTTGTTCTTGAACATGTTGAACAAAGCATTTTCATACCTGGTTTGGCAACATTAAAGCTATTTGCTCCCGATACCTGTCCCTGAAGACCTGGGCGGGCCTATTTTTCTTGTTTGGGACCCACACCCACCTACAATCAAGAACAGGGGATCAATATCTACAACTTCCCAAGTAAGATAATATTATGATTAAAACTATAATGTAATCAGATATAACTACTAATAGAATCTTATAGAAATTTCCTCAATTAATAATATCACTAGAATGAAAAAAGTCCTTATAAAAACAAAGCACATACAAGCCATATGACAATGACAAAATTAGAGTATATTAACGTAATCATATATATTGAAACTCAGTTTAACATTTTTAAATGTTGACATAAATGATTCGTACAACCCTTTTAAATAAAAATAAAAAATTTATATTTTAAGTTACATGATTGTAAGCTTAGGTAATGCTCACATATTGTAAATGAAGTTACTAAGGTACAGACTTACTTAAGGGACAGTGGACCACGCACTGGAGGACCATAAGCACCCACTGGTGGGCCACGCTCAACTACCGGGCACAAATAGGGAAATCTGGCCCACGCCCAATACTGGACCAACAATAAACACCCACCAATCTGACTAGCTTTCTTATCGCTTGCCCTGCATAACTGTCAGTACAACCATGCAAGGCAAGCACTTCCCCAACTATACCTTCGTGGGTTGCGAAGGTCTTCCAACTGCTGCACCCACATTAGATGCACCCTATCACCGGATTTGTCCATGAAGATTGTATCCCCCAATAGCGCTAGGATGTAGCATCGTGCGTACCTATGCACTTCATCGTCTTCAGCATTAGGCGGCAGTGGATGGGCAACTTGCTCCAAAAGCCGTTTGATGAGAATCCTTTGGCCAGCACGTTCCAGATGGTCTTCATTGGTAGGTCGAAAGCCAAGGTACTCATCGCACACATTCTCCCATTCTTTTTGTGTGCTCCCTGTTACAGCGTCACCATCAACAGGAAGTCCAAGAAGAACCTCCACATCCTGCAGTGTGATGGTGACCTCACCATGCGGCATGTGGAATGTGTGAGTCTCGGGCCGCCATCGCTCCACTAAGGCCGTTATCAGGCCATGATCAATCTCTCTACCCGGAGTCTTGAGAAGTCCCTCCAAACCAAGTGCCTTAATGATGTCAATGACTCGATCGTCCACCATTGGCTCTCGATTCGAGAACTCTTCACTACGGGCACGACATTTAAGGGACCCTGGATCCTGCACAAAACATACCATGGATTAACATATGACAGCAAGTTGAGTGCAATAGAAGTTGTTTATAGTATTTATAACACCCACCATGGACTAACATGTGGGGTGGATTAACATACAACTTATTATTAATTTCTAAAAGCTAGTTAATGACTTGATGCTAACTAAGAAAATTACACTTTAAAAATATTTAGGTCATAAAATCTCTTATTGGCATCAATGTTAAACATTCGTTTTTTCTAAATAAACATGTAATATTCATAGAAAGAAAAGACTTAGAAACAAATCACAGGGGGAGGGAATTAATCCCTTCTCTATCTTGTGATTTAAAACGAAAATTTAGTGAGGAAGAGATAGTGTTAAAATGTAGACACAAACCCGATTATGTATGTGCAATTTTGGAAATTGACCATATTATAGATGCATGCAGAAGTACCTTAGAGAGTAAAGAAAGGATTTGAAGTGCTGCACTTGTACTTCTGCACAGTTTTAATATATATACATGTTTGTAAGTAAGAATCGTTGGAAGCCCATGTGTTTGTACTACACGCAAGGCAAGTGCACTAAGGTAAGCCTTAACTCCTAACCCACCAACCCCATCACTCTTAAACCCCCATTTTTTGCTGCATTTGATGTTTATCTATCTCTCTAGCTTCAGCTTTTGGTTCTTCTATCGTGTACATGTGTTTTTTTTGTGATTGAATAGCCTTTATGTACTATTGTTGTGAAACAATAATATTTTTTTCTTTGTTCTCTATTTTGTCTTTTGGGTTATCAAACTTGGCTTATAATTGACCATGTCATATTCAATACATATGTCAAGAACTATTGAAGTATGTGACTGTATAAAAACAGGTACATAGATAATAAAAAGGATGGAAAGAAAAAAGGGAAAAAAGGAAAATTTTTGGATATGGTGATTGGTGAAGTCATTAGTTGAAGACCCTCTAGAATTTCAGTTATTTGTAAACGCATGTTGAAACCAATAGCTTTATCTTAAGTAAAGGCAAAACAAAAGGTGCAACTATGACTATGGTTCTAGTTTCAAATTATGAAAGTGTTGTTGTCTTCTAAGAATTAGGGACACTTCATTTGGGATGCCGTGTACGTTTGGGACACTTCCGCACCCGTGTCCCTGTCGTATCATTTTTTTTTTTAAAATTGTGGGTCACGAGAGATATACTTATCTTTTATTTTTTTTAGTTTTAATCTTGAACACTTATATAGTCTTATATTCTCATTATATTCTGCATGATATTGGTGATGGGTCGAGCGGTTGAAGTTTTGGCAAGACTGTTGTTGTGGGGAGACACCTCTTGCTGTCAACTTTCTTCAATTGTTTAGATTTTGCCTAGATAAGGAGGCAACTGTGGCCGAATGAAGTTCACTAATGGGGTCTTTTTTGGGATGTTAGTTTCTTTTGTGGGGGGGGGGGGTGGTTTCATGTTCAGGAATTGCAGGCTGTGTTGAGTTTCATGTATACCATATATGGCTCTCCAGTAAGGGGGTTTGGGGAGGATAAAATGAGCTGGAAACCAGATAGAAATAAGAGATTCATGGTTAATGATTATTACAGTCTTCTAGTGGGCTCTAATGATTTTTGTTTCCCTTGGAAAAGCATTTGGAAGCTAAAAACCCCTTCTTGAGTGGCATTCTTTGTTTGGATTGCTGCTTTGGGGAAATGCTTGACAATTGACAATTTATGAAAAAGGAAGGTTTGGATATTGGATTTGTTATATGTGCAAGTGTAATGGTGAATCGGTTGACCATATTTTCCTTCATTATTCGGTTGCTATGGATTTGTGGTCTATGGTTTTGGTTTTATTTGGAGTAAGTTAGGTTATACCAAAGTCAGTTGTGGAGCTCCTTGCTTGCTAGCAAGGCCGGTTTGGTTGTCATCGAAATGGTCATATATGGATAACTATTCCCCATTGTTTAATGTGGTGTCTTTGGAGGGAAAGAAACAACAGGTGTTTTGAAAATACTGAGAGATCCATACCAGACCTCAAGTTATCTTTCTTTAGAACTGTTTTGGATTGGCCGTTTGCCTTGCAAAACCAATCATTCTCTTCTATCTTTGATTTTCTTGATTCTTGTAATTTTTGTATTTGACCCCTTTACACTTCCTGTGTACTAGGGTGTCCTTTTTTTATTTTTTATTATATATATATATATATTGTTTTTTTATATATGAATAAATCTTATTACATATAAAAAAAAATCCTGAACACTTATCTAATTATCTTTTATTTTCTCTTTTGGATCTTATTCTTACTTTGTATTCTAATTTATAAACATCATCTATTAGTCATGAATTCACTTTATTATCCATTATTGCTCTTAAATTGATATATGTTTAGCGTTATATGAAAAAAATAAATGTTTAACAATATTTAAAAATAAAAATAAAAATAAAAATTTATTTAATAAAAATTTATTAATATGCATATCCCCACTATGTCATGTCCTAATTTTTTTAAAAATTGTCGTGTTGCCATGTCGTACTTGTACTTGTACCTATACCCATATCCATGTCCATGCTTCCTAGGTTGTCCTCTAGTTTTTTGGGTGAAGGTTATATAGTGACAAGCCCGGTCAAGGTGATCTTCTTAAAGAGAAATTGGCAACACAATTTGTATTGTCTAGTATTATTATCGAGTAATTTTTTGATTGGTTTGTTTCCAACTATACCTAGTATGTTTTGAATATACGACTTGACCCTCCACCCACATTTTTGAGAGGAAGAAGTGCCATTTGAGCCAACATTTATCAAGTATTATAACTAAAAGCCCGATTCCCTTCTTTAAAATCCACATCTATTCATAGGACACAAGCTTTGGTCTCATATAAAGTAGATTAGTTGTGGAATGCCTTGGATGAGGAGTTTCAGTTCTCATTGGTGGCATTTACTCTCCCATTGCTGAAGTTTTGATCAAGCCTTATTGGGGAAATGATTATGGAGATTTGGGAATGAGGTCACACATTTATGGAGATGGATCATCACTATGAAGTAAAGGGAGTAATGAGGTTGGACTTTGATTTCAGTTAAAGGGACTCATGGGTGTAGCCTTTGGAGGAGTATTAGTGCGGGATGGGACAGTTTTCTTCAATTCGTGTATTTTGAGATGGGGGACAGCGCATGAGTAAGGTGTTTTCATGATATATGGTGTGAGAATTTATCTCTAAGAGACTTGTACCCTGACCTATACGCCTGCTCAGCTGATCAGAATGCCTTAGTTCATTGAAAAGAGTCACATTCTTAGTATTAATTACTATACTTAACATTATTTCAATAAACCGACTGGGTCTAGTGGAGTTATGGATAGCTAGTTATAAGGGGAAGGGTGGATTTGAAATCTGAAATTTCACACAGATTTTCATGATTGGGAATTGGAGTTAGTTAATTCTTTCCTAGATCTAATATACTCCAAATTCCCTAGGAAGGTGGGGTGTGATAAGATGAGATGGAGTTTGAGAGGGAGTGGTGGCTTTAATGTTCAGTCCTATTATGAGGCTACTTGAGGTACGCTGACTAATTCTTTCCCTTAGTAGAGTATTTGATGTGTTAAGGCCCCTAAGAAGGTCTCATTCTTTATTTGGACAGCATCTTTGGGGGAAGATTTTTTACTTGTGATAATCTCATCGAGCGAGGTTTCTATTTAGCTGGTTGGTGTTACATGTGCCAGTGTAGTGGGGAGACGGTAGATCATTTGTTGATCCCTAGTGATATTGCATATGCTTTATGGATCTAGTATTTAGAGCATTTGGGATTTAATGGGTGTTACCAAGAAGGGTAGTTGATCTCTTGTTCACTTGGAGGAATTAGTTCAGGGAGCACTTATCAAATATTTGTAACTTTTCCCGTTATGTTTGATGTGGCTATGGTGGAAGGACTAAGATAGTCGTATTTTTTAAGATTCAGAATAATTAAAGGTCTAGTTGGAATCATTGCTAATTTGAACTCATGTTTGATTGGTCTAGAGCGTCGGGTCTTACATGTAGTAACTCCCTTCTAGAAATTAATAAACTGAGAAACTATTACTTAGAATTCACTAGCCATCAATAAAACAATATATCATGTTTCCAGCCTATGATTCTTGTTGTGAAACAAAACTTGGTCAGCTTACAATAATCATGGACATTAATTCAAACTTTCCCCCGACTACTAAATATGTCACTGGAACCCGCATGTTTAGCTTCAGAATTTGAATCATCTTTACTTTCTGGAGGATGATTCTGACAGAGTTCTGTAAATGTATAATTGGTAGGTGTAAAAAACAATCCACACAAACTTTTTGTTGAATTTTCAAGGACACAGAAGAAAGGATAAAAATGAGACTATGATGTTGTTGACTGTGAAGATTCCATGAAGATGCTGATGATGGAGGAAATGATTACGTTTTTGTCATGGCATTACCAGTTGAATTGCAAAAGTACTAAATTAGCAAAATTCCCAATATGTATTAGTTCAATCTATGCTGCTTTAGCATAAAAAGTAGTTTGGAAGATGATTTTTATGTATCTTTTTCTATTTATTTATTATTAATTTCTAAAAGCTAGTTAATGACTTGATGCTAACTAAGAAAATTACACTTTAAAAATATTTAGGTCATAAAATCTCTTATTGGCATCAATGTTAAACATTCGTTTTTTCTACGTAATATTCATAGAAAGAAAAGACTTAGAAACAAACTAAAGTCCAGGTTCAAAAAACGAAATTCACCACACACAAAAAAAAAGTGAAATCTTTAGTGGTGTGTTTTACCTGCCCATTCCAAATGGCTTCTGATCGATGGTTAGGCTGCAACGTCAACACTGACGTATCAATGGGGCCAGGCTGCGCATGGTTAATCTGTCCAGCATTTGCAGCAGCCATACTGCACAAAAATGATAAGCAATTAGCCCATACTAGACATTATTGAAAACAAAAACAAAAACAACCTAAAAAATATTGTCAATAATAATACATAATGAAACAAGGTATGCATTTGATGTTACATCTAACTTTTTCTTTTATATAGGTTATTTGAACAAACCTCTAACAAAACCACAAAATACAAAATATAAACCAGCATATAATGTAGAAGTTGCTTTATATCACTGTAGGAATCAGCTAGCAACATAGAAGTTGCCTCAAAGTATGTATTACAATTTCCATACTTAGAACCGTTACCAAGAAAAAAATAAAAAAATAAAAGAGATTTTATGGAATTCATGCTGAAATTACTTTGTAGATGTCAATGAATACGATTGGTAAAGTCTATTATCACTGCATAATGGGAGGCTCCCACTGTGTGGTCTATTGTCCCAATAAGCCTTCAATGAACTGATTTTAATAAAATAACTTTTGTTTAGCTCAAAAACTCCGCACGCATTATTGTTCTGTTCATAGTTTCCAAACATTGCAATAGAAGCTATATATGCTAAGGCTGTAAATGAACATGGCTTGCAGGGGTTACATTTCATCTCAATCTGCACATCTTTGTGGTTTTCTTTCAAAGCCAGAATTGTCGGCACTCCACCTTTAAGTTTCTGTCAGGTAAAGGTTGCCAGCAGATTGATTATTATGCTTATAATCAAAGCAGCAGTTTTTAAAAACTTTTTTCATCATCTAAAAGAAGACTGCTTGTCGATTTTAATCCCCAACTTGGCAAGGAGCACAAAGGTTAGGGCGCATGTGAAAATTGCAGGAATGAGTCTTATTGCTTGCTTTGTACATTTGTTAATGCTTGTGGTCTGTTACTGGTTCTAGCTAGTATCATACAATGTCTGTTTTATCTTTATCAATACCCTAATAATTGCACTTTGGTCTATCACCAATAGATAATTACAGATTATGTTACTTGTTAACTTGTTAACAAGGCTTCTAATGGTAACACTACATACTCATGGGCTGTTTGTAACAACTAGCTATTATGTAGTCAAGTTCGGATAGAGTAGCAGCAATGACTTGTTTGAGAACTTGAACTTGCTTCCTGTATGCCGGTCCTAAAAACAAGCTCTATCCGACTTTGGCTAACCTCGCAGAATTTACTGAAGTTGACAAGCACTAGCAGAAAGATTAGGCTATGTACATCTGATATTTGCAACAATATGCTAATCTGGACCCATTTCCAAAGAAGCAGGCTCAGTCGCATAAGCTTGGATTAATCAGAGTTGCTTGTGACTTTTATCCCCAAACAACTTGGTGGAAAGTCTCATGTGCAATTACCAATTAAGGCAACCTGTCCCAGTGCTGGACTTTTCATTCAAATCTAACCTTAAGAAAGTCAATGCGATATTTTTCCAGGTCATCTCTAATGCCAGTAACTAAGCAATACGCAGCTTTAGAAGGAAATCTAGCTTCATTCTACTTTAACCACGACATCTACATGAATAGTATAAGTGTATAACTGTTGAAGAGCCTCCCCAGTTATGATAAGAAACTTAATAGATGCAAGTGAAAGTAACTTGCTAAAGAGCTAATTGCAGGCCTTATAGGATAGTGGTAATGAATCAGTTCAAAGTTATTATCTCTCTAAAGCAAGTAAAAAGACAATACAAAGTAAGAGTAACCTTTTTGGAAGAACATCAACCTTGTATCCGTGAACTTATCATAAGACATTGCAGAAAATCTACTAAATATACATAACCATTGGATACATTTTACAGGAGACAAGATTTAACACATATCTCAGATGAATCTGAAGCATGTGTGTTATCTGCAATCAAATACCCAAATTCAACCCCTTCAAAGCTACACCACATGTCATGCCATTTTTTTGTCCTCCTTCATCACAATAATATACTCAAACAAAAAGAAATAAAAAATACTGATGTTATCTAAAATGGGTCTTCGAAATTTGTCTTAAGAACATAAAATTCGAATCTAAAAAAGTAAGTAAGTGAGAAATGGCATACTTGAAAAATGGGAAGGAATTGAAGCAACAATCTGGGAATGAAGAAGAATGCTTCTTATACAAAAAAAAAATACAAACAAACAAACAAAACGAACTGATTACATTGCAAAATGCATAAAGGGACTCACCTTTTGTTCTTCTATTTCTTTCAGATACCGCGTAGGTGAGCGAGAGAGTGATTGAGACTGGGTCGGTGAGGCTGAGAGGGTGAGTGGGTTGGCGCCGGCGTCGGCGACGGTGACGCTGAGAGAGTGAGAGGAGGAGAGGGTGAGTGAGAGTGTCGGTTTGCTGAAAGGGTGAGTGAGGCGTTTGACTGATGAGGGAGAGTGAGTGGGTGGGTGACTGAAAGAAAGGGTGACTGGGTTGGGGCCGGCGTCGGTGACGGTGACGCTGAGAGAGTGAGAGAAGGAGAGGGTGAGTGAGGGTGAGCGAGAGTGTCCGTCTGTAGAGGCGTTTGACTGATGAGGGAGAGTGAGTGGGTGGGTGACTGAAAGAGAGAGCGTTAAATTCAAAAATATCCTATTAGAAATCGACCTTCACACACTCGGTTTCCAGGTCGTGCTCCACGTCAGTCCACGTCAATGGCACGTGACACCAACATGGAAATCGACTCTCTAATGGTCGATTTTCAGATGGCTGCCACCTGGCAATAACGCCACATCAGATGTCACGGACAACCAAAACCGACTCTGTGAGAGTCGATTTACAAGGCCCAAAATCGACTGTCATAAACTCGAGATGTTACTAACCCAATTTCTTTCAAAACCGAACCTATTAACTAGATAGTTGGGAAATTAGGCCTATTTTCCAATTTCGTTCGCATTGAGACGAAGATGGTTCGTAAGTGAAGGTGTAAAGAAACCCATTTTCGTAGTGAGAAACCCATTTCTGATAATTCCACTTTCTGCGTTCTGTACTTCTGTAGAGTTATGTCGTTGCTGTCATTGTTGTGATGTTAATGGCTATTCTTCATGCTCTTCTTTGGACCTTGGTAGTTTTCATCGACCCAAGCCCAAGATGAATGGGCCATTATTGGTTTGATTTTTTTTTTGGAAGATGGTTTGATCTATTCGTTATAATTAGCACAACAGCAAAAGTATATTTCAAACCACTACTCTAACAAATCAGACCTAATGTCTTGGATTGATAAATTAATAGGTTGGGTTAGGTCCAATTTTATCTTTATTTTTATTCAAAGGTTAGGTTGGGACGAATTTGACTTGGTGAAATCATCAAAAAAGTAAACGATTTTAACCAGCACTATTGATAATTTGAAAATTATATTTTTAATTTGTTAGTTTGATTTATTTTGATTTTAAGACTTAGTTGGAATATGATGCTCAATTGTGTAAATTGCAATTATATATTAAACAATTAGTCTAAATTTTTTTTGGAATATGATCATGTTTCTTGTTATTATTACTTAGAGGCTAACGGAAGAATGAAAATTTATTTTTATTACTAGATAGCATTAATAATGAGAATAGTTCTCGTTAATAAAGTATTTAGTTATACTAGATCTAGTAGCCCTCAACACTGCAAGCCAAAGACTTGATTAAAAGATCCCTAATAAAAGTTTCATAAATCCAAAACTTGAAGGAGATAGGCCACCCTGTGAAATTTTCAGTTTAAACAAGGACATACTTTTTCATAGTTTTTAGATATCTTAGTTTGATTATGATTAAGTTGTGACTTATTAAGAATTTATCCTCCTAAAAAATGAGCAGAACTAGAAGAGGGGAAAGAATTTGCGCATACCTAAACATCCTCTATGCCTATGTGAATATTAATCACTATGGTAAGAGGTTATACTTGCCATGTCCTTACTAGTATCTTCCAAGAATTTTTAATACAAGCTATGACAATTTCAATCTTTAATCCTCTTAGGACTGTGAGACCATGCAATCCCCTCCAATAGAGATGACAACGTTGGATGGATGAAACTCAAAACTTAAAAAATGAATTAATATTTGGGAAGTAGCAATTGAAGGGTAAAGCAAACATCTTGCTTGGGAGTCTTCCACTTCTATCACCATTAAGCTTTTCACAGAGTTGGATTTACTAGAATTTTCAAAGTCATTGGGTAATTCATACCATATGGCTAAAAGGATCAAGTTTCCACAAATATGAATAAAAAAATTTGAATAAACATATAAAATAATAAAACACACAAAAAGTCTCATTTGGGTAACTCCATACAAGTAGAGAAAAACACAATAATAAATATATCTCTTATGGTACTAAGGCATGAGGAAATTGAAAACCTAAGCCCTTCCCCAAAGTAAAGCCATAGCCAAACATTGTTGGAGGCAATCTAACAAGCATTTGTTAAAAAACTATTTTGCAGATTTAGGACAGTAAACAAAGCAAACCTGAACATAGTGATAGATATAATTGATGCTGAAGACTCATAAATGATGCTTTCTTTGATCATTAAGATTACTATAATATTACAACAAAGAATTAGAATTCATTATAAAGTATTCAAAATTATTTTACAAGATAAACCAGCCAAGAATGATAGAAGATTTAACGTTCCTAACAGTTTAGTCCCAATACAGACCAGAGAGACCCAATTCTTCTTAGATCATCAAAAGGCATTTTCACTTGAAACAACTTAAATTGTTAAGATCTGCAAATGCTTAATTCACATCAGGAGCAACACTAGTATTTGTAGAGCTAGATTCTTGTAATCTCAAGTGCAAAAATCCTTCAAGTCACTTCATGTGCTCAAAAGTGGCCAGGTAATTTGACACCAACCATATATGAGTATAATTCATCTATTCAAGAATATGACATTGATACTCTTTTTCTTCCAAATGACTGTCTTCTTAAGATCATGCTATCTTATCAAGGATTCCATCATTTTCGAACATATACTGTCCAGCTTCAGGTTTGTGACTAGAAACTTCCCCATCTATGAAGTAGTTGCTTTCATCTTTGATGATGACTCCATGTTCACAAGCCAATTCTTCAGACTTAAGAGCAAAAGCCTCTGCCAAATTGCATCCCCCATTCAACCTTTTTACTAAAAGATGCCACATTACTTTTCAACTCATTTGCATGCATACCCCAAAACTAGTTACCTGAAAAGTAAGAAATTATTCGAAGGGAAAAAATTAAAACAATACAATATTACCTCATTGACCAAAGAGGAAACAGGTAAATTAAGATGATAGTGAAAACAAATCATTTATCTAGTGCACAATCACCTTACCAAAATACTTGGCGCTATTGGCACTGCCAGTTTACATGAGCTTCTGACCGTGGAATGCCTCGTTATATGTTTAGTTGATAAATAGATCATTTACCTGAATAAAATGGAACAAAATTACTAAAAATATGAAAATCCATAAATAATATTGTACACAAAAGATTTCAGTCCATTTTCTTGTCCATGATAAAATTTATTTATCCATCTATAATGTATTCAAGAGCTTCCACAACCAAATTTTATGCAAAGATCAAATAATTGTCAACAAAAGCAATAGCCTTCTCAGTATTTTGACATAATTTTCAAGGAAATGCATCTAGGAGGATTTATTAAGAGCCCAATCATCTTACCCAAATACTTGGCTATCTTGACACTGTCAGTTTGCTTGGGCTGCTCACTATGGAATGTCTCATTAATATTTATGCTTCAATTGCTACATGAATCTTCTTCTTCTTTTTCTTAATTACCTTTTGTCTTAATCTTTCCACTCAGTTTATGATCTGTCTTCATGCTGTTAAGAAGACTGAAGAAAATTCAGACATTGACACCATCAATCACAAAGTGACACCATGCACTTGAAACCCCATATGCACAAATTCACCAAGAAAAGTGGATGCCCTTCTCATTATATGATAAAATATAAAGTCTATATAGACATAAATGAGACAATATATTTCAAGGTTACCACTAATTCAATAGAAATGTGGCCCTTTATGATTGAAACTATGACTTTTGCAAAAAAAATCTATAGGAAGAGGGTAGCAACCAAAAATTTGGTTCATTATTTCAAGTTGGTAGATACTCAGCTGTGAAGTTTTCTCTAATGTTCTTACACACACAATAAGAGTACAATTAATAGAACACAACTGCACAGAGAAACCATCTCCATGAAAAGGTGAGGTAGAAGTGAGGTGAATATTTATTCAAAATGGTTACTCCTAAAGTGACTAGTAGCATGACTTTTTTAAAAATAATTTTTCTCTAAGAACCTTGCAAGCTTATTAATGCCCCTCATTATCAAAAGTGATAGAAGGTTGACCTTATCCTCAATCTGGAGCAGTCATGTTCTTGTCATACTTAGTCATAAAATTGCATAGAATTTCATTGCATTCCCACCACAGGTGACCTCATCCATATGTCCAAAACGTTACCATGATTTTGAACTTGATTGGACCTGGAAATGAAAGGTAATATGAGCAGGTAAATGGATTTCCTCCATGCTACAACTGATAAGGTACAGTTTATAGCACATAAACAAGGAGGTTAAAAATGACTAGATATATTGTCTTCAACCTGGTGAAGAAAATTTATGAATGAGATTGGTAGAATGAGGAATGAATTCTTGTAAGTTCTTGTGTTATTATTCATGATTGTACATCTTGGAAGGTGCCACCTATCAAATGATGCAAGTTCACATTGGAGGAGAAGGGCAGCTACCTAAAAAATCCAAACATACAGGATGGTATTAAAGCATAAGAATATTGAGAAAGATAATAACGGAGTGCAAATAACTCTAACACTCTTTTCTTGTCTACATTGAGCAAGTTGTAATAATATAGGCTCCAATGATGAAACAAACTGCAAACCCAATCAATATAGGTTAACATACAGAGATTTGGCCACCTATAGTTGTCGGGTATATTTTCTTTAAATGACAGAAAATGATGATGATACTGACAACTCTATAGTTGCAATTCTAGTCAATGTGTTAATGAAATTTGAACAACACACACCACAAACATTTAAAGTGCAGGATATTCTGGACTCAAAACCATAAGCACTCCAAGGCAACAATTGCCATATCAAATCTAATGTACACCCAAAAAAGGGGAAAATTGATTTTTTTTTTTTTTTTTAAAGCAAAAGAAAATGGAAAATCCGAACATGCCAATCACTAAGTGTGGTCTTATAAATTTGTGCGTATAGTATACACACAAGGTTCATTAGTACTCATTTTTTCAAATTCTAGTGGAACTCTCAGTAGGATTCAAACCCAGATGAAGTTCTGACTATTTGTCAGAGAAAAAAGAACGAATGGATCTTGTAGGATTTAACTATCATTACCATCTATGGAGTGAACTGGTAGCAAGATTCTCCATTACTGACAGAAAACACCAGTAAATATCCATGGTGCTATTTATATTCATAAGATGCCTAATTCTAAATTGCCATCACTGTTATGGTGATGCAAGCAGTTTTAATATTCACTATTACATGTTGCTAAGTACAAAGTATTAATAATTGTAGCTTAATAGTTGTTAAACAAATAGATAACATTTATAAAGAAAAAGTGAGTATTTGGAAAAACCTCACTACAAGAACTAAAAGATAGTAGGAGCTCCTGTCCATCACAATTGACAAAGCAACATCAAATGATGAGATATGGCTTGGTCCTGCATTCTTGAGCAAAAGATCTGGAGATAGTCATATCTACTGTGTCAGGATTAATTGCAAAATGGGCTTCATCTATGAGATTTTAAATTAAAATTAAGATATTGGGATATCAAACAATGGATTAACAACAATTCTCTTGTGTGAGAATGAAGACTGGGGTGCAGCATCTAGCTCGGACAGGTCGGAGCAGGCTCTCTTCTGGAAACGCATTTGGAGACTACAGGTACCCAATAAGGTAAAATTGTTCCTGTGGCGAGCATGTTCTAACGCTTTGCCCACAAAGGAAAATTTGAAAAGGAGGAAGATCCTGGATGATGCTAAATGTAGTGCCTGCCTCACGGAACAAGAGTCCACATTTCACGCCATCTGGAGTTGCGAGTTGTTGCAGCAAATATGGAGCCCCTGTTTCGGCTGGGTCCGAACAGAGCATCCTCGAGTTCAAGATATGCAGGAGCTTATTCACCTTGTGGGGCAGCAGACCGTTGATCTGGAGCTGTTTGCAGTAGTGGCGTGGTTTATTTGGAACCACAGAAACCGGCTGAGACTGAATGAGAAGGGACTAGCGACAGAGAGAATTCTCAACGCAGCCAAGGAGTATCTGTCGGACTTTCAGGTGAAACGTCCGCAGACCGTAACAAATCTGTCCAAAGCGAGAATAAGGTGGAGACCTCCGCTGGGTGATTTATTCAAAACAAATTATGACGGGGCTGTTTTCAGCGAGTCGGGTGAGGCAGGTATCGGAGTTGTAGTGCGAGATGCAAAGGGGATGGTCATAGCGGCTCTAGCTGAAAAAATTACATACCCAGGTTCAGTGTTAATGCTAGAAGCCTTAGCGGCAAGACGGGCAGCAAAATTTGTCATGGAATCGGGCATATCTGTATCGGAATTTGAGGGAGATTCGGAGGTTGTGTTCAAGGCATTGCGGAGAGCGGATTGGAGCCACCCGTGCATTGGTCAGATTATAAAAGACACTCTGTCTATTGTGGGTTCACTTAGAACCTTTTCTTTCTCTCATACTAGGCGGCAGGGAAACTGTGTTGCCCATGCCTTAGCTAAGAGAGCTATCATTTCTTTTCCTTTATTAGTGTGGATGGAGTATGTTCCATCGGATGTTGAACAGCTTGTTGTTTTAGATTCTGCAACTAGTTAATAAAAATTCTTGATGTTGATTCTCAAAAAAAAAAAAAAAAAAAAAAAAAAAAAAAAAAAGAAAAGTTAGAAATTTGCAATAAAAAGTTCACAAAAAGAGTGGTCTTGCCAAAATATTAGCCTTAACAAAAGCTACGCTGAACATAGCTGATAAGATAATTTTTAAAAGGCTAATCAACTGACAGCTTCCAAAACCAATGGGATATCTCTATGAAATGCCATTGCTAAAACTACCAATTTAAGCGCAATAAAATGTAAATTTAACTACTAATTCTTCAGGTAAATGTTTTCAATATCTTCTAATACTTCCTTCTTTTCATGGGGAACTGTTGGTCGAGTCTTTACATATCATAGTATATAAGATGTAATGACTTACAACATTATTATATCAGTTCTTAAACTTTCTTCAGATAAAAAACAGGACCGTCATCTTTTTCTTTTTTTTTTAAAAAAGTGCCACCATAAATGAAGAATACATATAAAAGTTATAAATTGTGAAGAACTAAATGTGACAAATCCATTGGTCATGGAACTCTCACATGGGAAGAGGGACATGAGAGAGAGATGTGCTTAAGATTCAACAACCTTTGAAAAAATGATAATAGCTAAAATAGGCACGAAAGTTTTGCAGAAGGATCTATAATTAGCTTTGCTTATTGTGAAAACTATATATTAGAACAATCAGGGGTTTTGGGATCTATGTAAATTGACTAATAAGATTGCACAATAATGGGTTAGAAAGAAGTTCCCTATTTACCTAAGTAAACCAAACTAATTCCAATTATACCTTAAACATTCTAATCAAAAAGTTTAAGAGGACAAAATTAGGTTGTACCTCAAAACTTTTGATTTGAACTTCCTTGATGACGTGAAGGGCTAAGTGTTTTTTTTTCCAAATGCCTCTCGCCCATAAATTTCATAGATTCTACCCTGTAAAGTGCAGAGGAAACCTTTTACCAAAGTTGTAATGACTCCAGACTAACCTAAAATTGAGATCAAACCAATAAACAAAGGATCATTAGTAAAATATAAAACTCTTTATGTATACTAATAGGCTGTAATTCCAAATTTACATCAAGAAACACTTATCAGCTGAGTACTCATACGCGTATTAAATGTCAACAATGAAAATGCAAGCTATACATCATCAACATTATCCACGCAAGTAAAGCAAAGCAAATAACATAGTACATCATGCAAGCAATAAGAATGACATAAATAATGTTAATTTTTTCCCCACATCCCACACTACACAGCTCCTAAGGAATTTCTAAACCTTGAGCATGATAGTGATAACCTAGCCGAAGGACCATATATTAAAGGTCGGAAACTTGAACATTATATTAATAATCTACAGAAAGTACCAAAAATTAAAAACCTATAGGAACTATCCAAAGCCTTGAAAATGAAAGTAAAAGGTACCTAAATCTAGAAGTCAATAGTGCTCATTTAGTGGATTTAGCCTAATTAATATCTAGGAAGAATCAAGGTTTTTAAGTGTAAAATGAGAATAAAAAAATATAGCCTTCACACACAAAACTACATATATCTTCTCTAGTGTTCACCGGGTACAAAAATTGAAGTTTGTTTTTTTTAGGATTACAATAACTATGGATTTAATAGTTAAGGGTTTGGAAATTTTTGAAGAAGCTATGCATATGCTCACCACCAAACATGTGGCAAGCAGGAAATTTTTGCTTCGTCAAATATTCACCTTTGGTAATCCTCCAAACCTCAGAGCTATAGCAAGTTTTCATGAGCTAGTAGATATCAAAGGTGAGCTAGTAGATATCACAAGTGCATGTTGTGAGCTAAAAAAACATTGCAATGACAACATAGATTCTCTACCAAAATCAACAGCAAGTTTTGAGAGAGCCACAAATGACCTACGAGAAAGACCAAATTAATCAAGTGCACATAGGTTAGACACCAAGCTACTTTAATGGCTAATTCAATGTCTTTCTTTGTTGCTTTCACATCATCATGGATTTTTTTACATTCAAACTCTGAAATCTCACCTGGAAAAGAAATTTTAAGCTAAAGGAATCCCTTTTCCTTAGAAGAATCTTCCACGAAAACCTGACAAAACTTTAGAAACAAGAGGCATCAATTATAGTCAAAATTGTGTGAATCTCAGTAAACAATGGAGGCCAAATTTACAAGCAACTTATACACAATACACACCAATATCTCCTTGGCATTGTCATCTTGATTTAGAACAATCTTCAATCTTCAGTCCTCTTTGGGCATTAAGGCCACTCAATAGATATGAGAACTTTGGGTGTTTAAAATACCAAAATTTCAAAACAGGTTGACATTCGGAACCAACAATTGATGGCTAAAGCAAACTTCTAGGTAGTATTCCACTTTCATAAAATTAAAATTTTCACATTGTTGGCTTACCAAATACTCTAATGCAATTAGTTATTTTACATCACATGAAAAAAATTTCAAACTTCAAATTTTTTTTTTTTTTTAAATTAAATGATAAAGCACAACAAAGAATTTCATTTGAGTAACTCCAATAACCAAGAAGCAGAGACAAACAATTAATAACACACACATGACTCAAGTTACTAAAACATTGTGCAAATTAGATAATACATGAATTACAATTGAAATCATAAATATAAACACACATCACTCCATTAATCATTACAAACACTAAATGCACACCACAATATTATTAAAATTATTTACAATACAAGAGAAGGCTGAGACTTTCTGTGCTGCATGTTATGGCTGAATTGATAAGCTGCAATGTTTTGAAGCATGGAATCATTAGATGAGTATAAATTGAAGAAAATCCACTGGTACTAAGAAATGTAAATCCAATGCAATCATTCACTAGATTGAACACTAAAAATTAAAAATTAAAAAAAAAAATCTTACCATTGGCAATTTTAAGCACAAGAAACATCCTTTTCTGAGAGAACAATCTCCCAAGAACATCTGCCAATTTAGAAACAAGAATAATCAAATATATTTAAAATAATGCCAATTTCACAAAAATATAGATTTCGTACATCCTTGATAATATGACTTTATATTTTTGCATTGCATCTACTCCTAGTCAAAAAATACAGGCCGAATAAGCTCATTAACACCATGCTCAGTTCACTTTTAGAGAGAGGAAATGAGAAGATTACAAGATTTTAAAATTTTCCCCCATCAAAGAGAAAAATAGAGTTCATAATTTGTCTACTCTTTTATTCTCCATAGACTCAATCTTTAAAACCAAAAAACAATTATCTTTTTCATTTCATAACATACTTTTTTTTTTCCAATTTATTTCTATCTTAAACGATTATTGCCCTTTTGTTAAAAAAAAAAAAAGAAACGAAAAATCCGTCTTGGTTGGTTGTTTTTTTTATTGTGAATTAATTCAATAAATACAACCAAAAAAGAGAGACAAGAATAGAGTTCATAATTTGTCTACTCTTTTATTCTCCATAGAATCAAATCTTTATAACAAAAAAATGACAAATTATCTTTTACATTTCATAACTTTTTTTTTTTTCAATTTATTTCTATCTTAAATTAAGAACCAAAGAAAAGTAGAAAAAAAAAAATCATATTATTGCTATAATATGTATTACCCTTTTATTTTTAAAAGAGAAAAAGAAAAGTAGAAACGATTTCTGGGTTAGTTGTTGTTTATTGTGATTTAATTCCACAAACAATCAGACTTTTAGGCTAGTAAGATAGAAAAACAGAGCATACGTAGAAGAAAAGAGGAAGAAAGATTTTAGCCCTTACCTAACGAAAACTGAATTTGACCATCTTGCCGACCTTTCGCTCATAATCTCTCCTCAATTTAGGACAACCACGAATCTGCAGTTCTCTTAGGGCAATGAGGCGATCCATCCCTTTTGGCAGAGACGATAATTTTCGGCAACCCCAAATCTGAAGCTTTCGAAGAGAACTGAGATCAGGAAGCCACTCTGGCAATACCCCCAAGTTCCCACAATTAGCAATACATAAAAATTGTAGAGTGTCAGCAGATCCTTTAAGCCCTTGGGGCAAACTCACTAATTGTGGCAATCCCCGAATATGGAGTGTTTGAAGACTTGTCGGGTAGTCATCCCTTTCCATTAAATTAAGTTTTTCACAATTTGTAATATCAACGCGGTTAGGTGTTTCATACCTTGCGGCAAAGATATCAGACTTTCACAATAGTTGAAGCTCAAGTAGCGAAGGGCGGTGAGGCGTTGGATTCCTTCATTAAAACACTCTAGTCTAGGACAGCTGTCAAAGAACAAATATCGAAGAGAAGACATGCACTCGATTCCGTTGGCGGGTAAACGCGTTTGTTTTGTGGTTATTACAAAATATCTGAGGCTAACCATCTTTCTTATATCCCTTGGCAACTCTTCAAACCCTTTACAGTCATATAATATCAAAGTTTCCAAATTTTGTAGATCGCAAATGGAGTCAGGCAATTTCTTTATTATCTTATTTTCACTTAAGTTGAGATATCTCAAATGCTTCAAAGTACTAATTGAGCTTGACATCGTTTCCAATGTTGAGCGTCTTAAATTTAGCAAGCGCAGGTGCTTAAACCTTGAGATGCATGTTTCCATCAAAGATTCATTAATATTAATATAACTAGAATTAACTGGGCACCAAAAACTAGGATTAGATGATAAATTAATAGTCCGCATGTTGTTACTCAACTTGTGTAAAAAAGTTATTGTTGCATCAACACCACACTTACGGTCCAAAATTGAAACGTGTCTAGCCTTTTCAAACTTGCTGGTGTTATTAGTGTCTTCAATTAAGCAATAATCATTTGGTGCAACATATAACGAAAGATCATGTAACAAATCATGCATTTTAAATGTCCAAATTGTATCGTTTAAATGATTAACTTCTTGAAAAAAAGATCTTGATAACAACTCTTTTAAATATTGTTCTCCAATGTCTTCCAACTCTTCAGTACTTTTGTTGGACTTTTTGAGGAGTCCATTTGCCATCCAAGACTGAATTAACTCCTCATTATCAAATCTAAAATCCCTTTGGATACAATGAGCAATAAGCAAAACATTCTTTTAAGTACGATGGCAATTTATTGTAACTCAATCTTAATGCCTGTAAAATGTCTTTTTCCTTGTGCTCCAATTTCCATATCTCATTATCCCTGATAGAGATCCAATCCTGCTCTTCAATTTTAGAATAAAGTAAACTCCCTAAAGTCTTCACAGCCAAAGGAACACCTTTGCATTTCTCCACTATTTGTTCTCCGATCTTTACTAGTTTTGGATACTGTTCATGTTGTCCTTCAATGAATGCACGCCTTAAGAACAAGGACAAACAATCCTTGTTTGGAAGACCTTTTAGGTCATGGATTGATCCAGGAGCCATTGTTGATGCAACTTTGTGACTGCGTGTAGTGACAAGAATTTTACTTCCATGTCCTCCTTCTTTTAAGAAATTCTCCAGCTCAATCCATTTGTCACGATCCTCGTTCCAGACATCATCCAAAACAATCAAAAATCTTCTTTCCTTCAAAATACTTCGTAAACTAGCTTGCACAAAATCCATACTCATATTTTCGCTAATCCCACCACCTGCAGACTTTAGGATTTCTGTTGCTAATTTTAAAACATTAAAATCTTCTGACACACACACCCATATTTTGGAGTTAAAACTTCCAGCTACCCTCACATCATTATACACCCACTGAGCAAGTGTAGTCTTGCCCAAACCTCCTATACCCACAATAAAAATCACTGAAACTTTACGATCATTGCCTGTGTGCATCAAAAGATCTATTATCTTTTGCTTGTCAGCATCCCTCCCAATAACATCACAATCACGAACAAAGGAGTGGGTCTCCCTATGCACAACACGCTTATCATCCAGTCTCACCTCGAGCTGAAATTGATCTCTATCCTTTGCTATCAAATCTAACCTCTCTCTGATCTCCTTGACTCTATGACCCATTTTATTACAGAAGGCAATTGGGTTAGAAGACGAAAAGAAACGACGTACCTTTCTGCTGGTGCTTCCATGTGTTTTCACTACCTGCCTGCGTAGATCTTCACACTCGAATTCATCCAACACATCCATGGCATCATGAAAGACATCTTTGAGTTGCTCCAGCCAAACAGTCAGGCCTCGGTTTTGCGTTTGTTTCTCCTCGGCATCCAGCAACACTGCTTGAATGATGGACATGGTGAGCTTAAGCTTTTGTAGATCGCTTTCAATGTTCCGTGTCAAGGAAATCTCTTGGAAAGCAAGGGAGCCTAGCTTTTCGATAACTTTTTCTGCAACGGAAAAGGCCAACTCCGTCATTTCTCTTTTTTTTGGGAGGTGGAGGAAGAGAGGAGTTGCGGTTGCTGTGACTTTGGTAAATGAGAATGTTGGTTGGTTTTGCAGTGGGGTGATAGTGATACTACTGCTGGTGTGAGTGTGAACAAATATTTTGTTGCATAGGAAAACTTGAGATGAACAGAGAGGACAATAATAAGCGAGGAAAGTGCAGCGTTTCTTCTTCACTGTTTCTTTGCATACTCTAATAAATGTTTTCTTTCTTTTTGGTCAAAATTATCAGCCCTTCAAATTTCAACAAGGTAGGCCTTTTTAGTAAACCCAAATGAAATCAAATGCGGACTAAATTCAAATGTATTTTTTTTTTTTTTTTGATCTTCAACTTAAAATTCAATAAACTGAAACAGGAACCAATCGGCTTACATCATTTAGCACTTGATTCACAATCATAGGTGGGGTATCTTCCACCCAAATATCACAATCGTTTACAAACTTGGCATATCTTGCCATAACATGCGCTGCTGAATTACAGCCCCTACGTGTGTGAGCCACCTCCCACGCATCAAAACAGGACAGACCAAGGCTTGTGCCTTCAATCACTTTCTGGATGCTGCTTTGAACCGGACCTAGCTTGCCAAATGAGTTGACCACTACCTGAGAATCACACTCAATGACTATCCGACCCAGGCTAAGGTCCCTTGCAAATTGGACCCCTTCCTCCACGGCTTTAGCCTCTGCCTCCAGCGCTCCCAACGGCAACTCCAGTCTTCTGCACAGAGCTCCCATGATTTGGCCCTCTTCATTCCTGATCACCACACCAATGCCGCAGCAACCAGTCTCCCTGAATACTGCCCCATCCGTATTAACTTTATACCAACCTTGCTTTGGTGGAATCCACATCTGTGCAGCACTTTGATGGTCTCTCCTTTGCGATGTTTTCTCTCCTTTAGTCTCTTCAATATATGCTGCCACAGACCTGATTAGCCCTTCCTTCCCTTTGCATAGACCACCATGAATCACCGTATTTCTATTATTCCACAAACTCTACGCTGTCACAGCAAAAAGCACCCAATTTGTGTTTGGATGAGAATCCATAACCTCCCACACAATATTCAAGAACTCAGGTACCGGTTCAGGCAGAGCAGGGAGTTTGATTTTTGATCCACTCCAAACTTCCTTGGCTAATTTGCAATCCCATAGAATATGCCCCGAAGTCTCACTACACCCACACAGAGCACAACAATCCTCACAACTAATTCCCTTCCCCTTTAGCCTACTCCTAGTGGGAAGAATATTCTTGCAAGCCCTCCACATGAAATGTTTAATTTTGTTAGGACAATCCAACCGCCAAACCATTTTCCAGATTGCTCTCATCTTTGCATTATCCGAACAGCTACCTAGATCCGGTCTTGTTGGTCCCTCTTTTAGACACCTCTGCGCTACCCCGTATGCACTCCTCATAGAAAATTTTCCATTTGGGGTCCATGCCCATATAACTGAATCGTTAGGCAGTCTACAGCTGATTGGAATGCCTAACACCAGCTCTGCTTCATGTGGGAGAAAAGTGCTCCTGACCTTTGCTGTATCCCAGCACCTCCTATCAGCATCAATGAGGTCCGAAACCATCACCACGTCATCCTGTGTTCGCCGAGGACTGGTTATTTTAAAAGAGTCAGGTCTCGGAACCCACCTATCGTCCCAAATATGAACCTTAAGACCATTTCCAATGCACCATCTAGCACCTTTCAAAATTATGTCCTTAGCCGCCAAAATACTACGCCACGCGTAGGAGGGTCTCCTACCCACTTGAGCATTTAAGAAAGACACATTTGCAAAGTACTTGGCCTTGTAGACTCTATGAACCAAAGAGTTTGGGTTCTCCGCCAATCTCCAACCTTGCTTTGCTAAGAGCGCTAAGTTGAATGCCTTGAGGTCCCTAAACCCCATACCTCCCTCGGACTTTGGCTTACATAACTTCTCCCAAGAAACCCACGCCATTTTCCTCTCCCTTCCTTTTTGGCCCCACCAAAAATTACCCATCATTGAATTCAACTCCTTGCACAAGGAATCCGGAAGCTTGAAAACGCTCATTGTGTATGTGGGGGTAGCTTGTGCCACAGCTTTTATGAGGATTTCTCTGCCTGCGTTGGATAATAGCTTTCCTTTCCATCCCGCAATTTTTCTTCCCACTTGATCCTTAATTCGGTTGAAAGCTTTCCTTTTCCCCCTTCCTATTAGTGGCGAAAGCCCCAAATATTTCTCATGTTGTCTAACGATCTCAGCCCCGAACATTAGCTTGACCCGATCTTGCACTTCCCTACTTGTATTCTTGCTAAAGTATAAGGCTGTTTTCTCCTTATTCACCTTCTGTCCCGAATCCCTTTCATAATCTTCCAGCACTTTCAAAACTCTCTCACACTCCAAGGTAGATGCCCGACAAAATATGATGCTATCGTCGGCAAAAAACAAATGTGAAACACTCGGAGCCCCCCTACAAACAGCCACACCTTTAATGTATCCTTCATTCTCTTCCTTCTTCAACATAGCCGACAAACCTTCCGCACATAATAGGAAAAGATACGGGGAGATTGGATCCCCTTGTCGAAGACCTCTTGAAGGCACTATCTTTCCTTTTGGCTCCCCGTTTATCAATACCGAGTAAGAGACCGTTCGGACACACATCATCATAAGAGCAGTCCACTTCTCATGGAACCCCATTTTCCTCAACATAGCTTCTAGGTACGGCCATTCGACCCGGTCGTACGCTTTACTCATATCGAGCTTTACCGCCATCAAAGCTTCCTTCCCCTTCCTTTTCTGATCTATGCAATGCATTGTTTCAAAAGCCACAAGCACGTTATCTGTTATTGCTCTACCCGGCACAAACGCGCTTTGAGACTCATCAATAACCTCCGGAAGAATTTTTTTCAATCTATTTGCAAGCATTTTAGATATGATTTTATACACTACATTGCATAAACTTATCGGTCTATATTCTGCAATTTTCTGTGGTGAAGCTACCTTAGAAATAAGACAAATAAATGTTTCATTGAGGGTACAGGGCAACACACCAGAATTCAAAGCTTCTAAAGCACAATTAACCACATCAGGTCCTACAATATCCCAATAATGCTGGTAAAAAATGGGAGACATACCGTCAGGGCCCGGGGCCTTTGTGGGATGCATCTGTTGCAGGGCTTGCCACACCTCTTCTGCCTTGAACACAGCCAACAGCTTCTCGTTCATTTCCGTCGAGACTTTCTTCGAAATAGCACCCAAACTCGCATCAAAATTTGAGGGATTATCAGACCTAAAGATCTTTGTGAAGTAGTCTAACGTAATATTTTCAATACCCTCCTGATTATCTATCCACTCCCCTTGATCATTTTGCAACCCATCAATTCTATTCTTCCTTCTCCGCTGACTCGCTGCGGCGTGAAAGAACTTTGTATTTCGATCCCCCCACTTCAACCATAAAGCCCTTGACCTTTGATTCCACATAATCTCCTCTCGAATTTGAATCTCATTAATTTCCTTTTTCAGCCCTTGAATTTCCGACGCTTTATCCAGTAAACCATCCACTGCTTCAAGCTGTTGAAGTTGGCTTTTTTTCTGCTTCAAGGTATTGTTGACATTCCCAAACACACTCCAATTCCACCTACGGAGCCGCTCTTGACAATTCTTTAAGCGGTCCACGATCGTACCAGCTGAGATTCTCCCACCCGGGTCCCAAACTTCATTAATCAGCTCCTTACAACTAGCCTCTCTAGTCCACATAGCCTCGAAGAAGAATCTCTTTTTAACCGGCTTACGTGATTGGCGCCGGTGTAGGGACAAATACAGCAAACAGTGATCGAATATTGACAAACTAAAATGAAAAACCCCTGCATCCGAATACACACCCATCCAGCTCTCACTAGCCACTATCCTATCCAGCCTAAGTTTAGTTCTCTGACCCCTTTCCCTTCCATTACACCAAGTGTACCTTTGCCCAACAAAACCTAAATCAAAAAGACCACATCTACTAAGGCATTCCCTGAAGTCCTTCATTTGCCTAGCATCTCTCTCCGGTCCTCCAAACTTTCCGTTGGGGTGGGTAATTTCATTGAAGTCGCCAAACACCACCCACGGTAATGAACTCTGAGCCTTCAAAGCATCCAGAAGCTCCCACGATATGTACCTCTTGGCTGCGTCGGGTTGCCCATAAAACCCAGTAGCACGCCACGGAATTGGGACAGAATTATCATGAATCTCCACATCGATGTGCGAATTAGAGCAGCTCTTCAACCGCACATCTAACCCTTCTCTCCAGAGCAACGCCAATCCCCCACTCCGTCCGTCACTTGGAACCGTAATACCTTGAGTATACTCCAGCTTTCTTTGTATCCCTTTAATCCGATTCAATCCGGTCTTTGTCTCCGAAAGAAAAACCAGAAGAGGATCCTTTGATCTCACCTCATCAGCGAGCGTCCGAACTGCCAAGGCCGATCCCAATCCTCGGCAATTCCAAGCAACCAGACTCATTTGGCTCGGCGGTGCTGCTCAGCAGCCACCGCCACACCGCCATCCGTATTCTCCTTGTCATTTTGTTCGTGATCTCCTATCAATCTCCCTTTTCTTCGTTTTAAGCTTCCTGAGTTTGGATCAAGATCCTGGAGAGGAGTTGGGCCCTCTCTTTTTCCTTTACTTGGGCTTCCAGTAACCTGAGCCTTCCCTTTAGTACTCTCCCTAGCCAACCTTTTCCAATGCTTACTTGCTGGACCCAAAGCCTCAGCAACCCAGCCCTTTTTTTCATCAAAACACATAGCTAATGGGCCGGGGATAGGAATATCAGAAGTTGGCCCAACAACCTTCCTGTTTTCATCGTAACTTAATTTCAAATTTCCCTCTGGATTAGACTGGGACCCCTGCCCCGGTCCTTTTTCCCACTGCAACCCCTCCATAAAATCCGGTTTGGTTACCAGATTTTCCTCACCGAATCTCTCCAACACGGGCTCCTTCTCCTCAACCTTTCCCACCAACTCCTTGCCCATGCCATCCTCTTGCAGGATATCTGACACAGCCTTAGGTAAGGTTTCTGCCACAGCAGCACGTATGGGCATACTGCCCTCTTGATTCGACTTTCCATTCACGTGACTTCTATCTGCCTCCACACGTTCCTCCGTCGAATGTCGACTCTCCGTCTGAGCAACCGGACTGCTCCTAAACTCCCCATGGCGATCCGCTGTGTCTTTCCTCATTCCCTGTGTAAATGCTTCCTTCCCTCCCCTTCGCATAGGCTCCCCTCTCAACCAGGAACCATACTGGAGCTGACTGGCTTCCTCTTTCTCCCTTTGATCTTGCCCTTCACTGCATTCTTTCAGCGAATGGTTAAGGAGCCCACACCTATAACAAAAATTTGGCAATCTCTTGTATTTAAAATTGACCCATTTAGGCTCAACTCCCTCTGCTGTGATTCTCTTCCCTCGTACCAATCGCTTAGTAACGTCGACTCGTACTCTAACTCGGAGACACTTACTCCACTGTACTCCAGCTTCTGAGACATCCACATCGACCACCTCCCCTAAACACGACCCAATAACCCTGCCTGTTTCTCTCGTCCTACTGTTCAGAGGCAGATTGTAAATCTGGACCCAAAAGGGTGCCCATTTTACTTCAATTTCCTTCGGAGTCAGCTTCCCGTCGAACTCTTGAATCAAAACTAATTGCTTTTCATAACTCCAGGGGCACATATCCAGCACTTTCCTTTTGTCCTTTTCATCTTCAAATGTGATTTTCTTTATGTGGGCCACTTGTGAATTTTGATTGTCCTTCACAATCTCTCCGTTTGGGAAGTTTTACTACTTTGTCTTTTCTTTGTGGTCAGAGTATAATTTGATGATATTTTATTTATATATTTATAATTTCTCATGAGTATAGATTACGTTTTCAAAAGAATTTTTACGATTTTATGAGGTTTTGACCAATACGTCAAGTCGTCAACTTGTCACCTATATATTATATTGAGTTTATTATCAGAGTATGTCCTTATTGTTCATTTTCAATTTTTATTTTTTTCCCCAACCCATTCCGAAGATGATTTTATATATACATATATATATATATATATATTTTTTTTTTTTTTGCATCAAAGCTAAACTTAAAATCATGATAATTACAATAACTTGAACAAAAAACTTGCATAGAATTCCAAAGACATTTCGAGGTGACCTCATTCACATGTCCACACACTGATTTTGGATTTGATCGAAACTAGAAATAAATGGCAATTTGGGAAATTTTATGACTTTCAAATTTGATATAACTGATAAAATAATAACATATACACACAGAGGTTAAAAATGACTAAATATATTTGTTTGCAACCTGATTAAGAAAAATAATAAGAGTTTGAGATTGGAATTTAATGAGTAATGAGGGATTGTTTGGTATGGTAGTTTAAGCAATACTTTTTAGTTTTTAAATAACATTACATGTATTTTCACACATTTTTTCAGCTACACGTATTTCCAAAAAAATACAAATAATGTTACCAAACGGTCCCTAAATTTTTCTAAAATGAGTTATACTATAAAGAACACACTTTTTTAAGCAAAGTGAGATAAGTACTTTTCATTTCTTTAGAAACAAATACTAAAAAGGGAAAATAGATTCTAACACAAAAAAAAAAAAGAAAAAAAAAATGTAGGTGTAACCAATATAATTAATTGAGGCCAAATCAATTATAGGACAACCAAGTGAACCCAAAGCACTTCAGGACAACAATTGTCATATTAAAATCACACACCGCTTAAAAACCATGATGCCCATCAACGATCTTATTTATTTTTTATGAGTTATGTTAGGTATATCATATATTTTATTGTATAATATCTTTTTAAAAAAAGTACTTGTATAAAAAAAGAAAATCAGAATAATTTTTTATGAGTTTTGTTAGGTATATCATATAATTTAATATATAATTTCTTTTAAAAAAAAAAGTACTTGTACCCTCTCTCTCTCTCTCTCTCTCTCTCTCAAATAATTGAACTCGAAGATGAACCACCATTATTCACAAAGACTAATAAAAAACAATTAAAAGAAAAAAACTTTTCTAGCTTTGTCAAAAGCAAATAAAAAATAATTTATAGTTTGTCTATTTGTCCTCTTTTTGAAACACGGAAACTGTCAGCGTGTATTATCAAATTTTCAACCAAATTACCCGGTTATCTTTTTATTTTGGTTAAAACCACCTAATTATTCATAAAGGGTCAGGGTTAATGTGTTAATGGGAAAGTTTTTATAAAAAATTAAAAAATTGTCAAAATAATGAATTATTTTTTCATTTTTTTATAAAAGGCTTTCTAAAATAGATTATTAACATATACTGTGAGGCCGGAGAATTTATGACCCCGGCCCACTTTATACTAAGGCTCAAGGTCCGAGTCGAGAAGAGATATTTCCGAGGACGCACAAGGAAAGTCCGAACGGCCTAAGGATATGGCCGAGGATGATCTTGTTCTCGGCACCCCAGAGTGCCCCTAAAAGAAGGGGCGAGCACAGTGTAGGAGCAGGCTCAAGTAAAAGGTTGTCAATACTGCAATAAGGAACTCTGCGCCTGACAGGTCCATGCTCTTCACCATGCTCTTCAGTTTTTACAACCACCCCCAACCACTCTAGGTATGGGCTGATAGGACAAGTCTCAACACTATAAAGTTGAGCTTACACGTGGACACTAGAGAGAGAGAGTAAATGCTAGTATAAAAAGGAAAGAGAAGCAATACAGAAAAGGGAGAGACAAATCGTCTCCTAAACCATGGAGTTCGAAAAAAGGAGGATAATAAGAGCACGAAGCTCCATAGACTTCTCAGACGAGGTTTAATGACCGAAGCTACCTAAACTGCTGTCCGGTGACCAAGGCCTAGCCTTTCAAACCCACATTCTACAAATTATATTATTTGAGCCTTTAACGTATGAACCCAATACCATCTTGGGGTTGTTACAAATTGAGTTCTTACATATACCTTAAGGGCACATATTAGTAAATCTCATCTAAAAAAGTGTTTTCACTAGAAAAAAGTTATAAAGTGAGGCGCATTATCTTAAAAAATAGCTACTATAAAGCCTTATTTTATCTCCTACTATTTAACCAATAATTCATTGAAATAATATATAATAAAGTTTTATTACAACTCCTATTAATTGAAAATCTAACCATTAGATAAATTACATATTTAAGTTGAAACTAAACGCACACTAAATATGATAGAATTTAAGACCTCACTCCATGATAATGACCCTTTCGTGTTTTATGTTTCTTTACACTTTCCATTGCAAAGAATCAAAGTTATAAAACGAAACGCCAATGATTTAGGTGGTTTGGTGGCTGCTTATGAGAAATAAAAATTATGAAATCCAATTGAAATTCAAATGTGCGTTAAAATAACATTTTGGAAGTTTTAAAAATGAAAATTTCGATGTACCAACTATATTATAATTAATCCAATTAGTTCATGAAGTTGTTAATACCCGCAATAATTAAAAAAAAAAAGACTTTAATTTGTGAGAAGACAATAAACAAAGACTTGACTCATCTTTCTCTATCTCAAATTATTGAACTCAAAGATGAACCAACGTTGTTCACAAAGGCTAGAATATATAAATAAAAACAACTTTTGAAGATTATTAAAAAGCTAATAAAAAAATATTATAATTTGTCGGTTTGACATCTTTTTAAAAGCAAAAAGTGTCAGTGTGTATTATTAAATTTTTCAACCAAACCACTCAGTTACCTATTTATATTTTTTTTTGTTAAAACCACCTAGTTATCTACAAAGGTGTTTCCACTAGAAAAGCTATAAAGTGACCGGCATTTAGGATCCGAATTTCTTAAAAAAAGAAAATTACAATAATTTTCACCACTGATGCACAATATTATGATTCACTTTGTTAAGTGAGAACGTTGGTTTTGCAGTGGAACTGGTGTGATTGTGATCAAATATTTCGTTGCGCAGGAAAACTTAAGACGAACAGAGAGGGGCCTATAATGAGAGAGGAAAGTGCAACCTTCCTTCTTCGCTGTTTCTTTTGGTCAAAATCAGTGCTTCAAATTAAAAATAAAAAATAAAAAAGGTAGGTTTTAATAATTCGACTTTTGACAAATGAAATCAAATGTGATTTTCTTTTTGTCGGCCACTTGTGAATTGTTTTTTATTTTTTAGATTATAATGAATAGTAGTTTGGAAAGTTTGGTACTTGTGAATTGTGAATGTCCTTCAATCTTTACGTTTGGAAAGTAGGTGGTACTTTTTTATTTCTTTATGATCAGGCTATAATTTGGTGAATTTGTTTTTATGCAAAAAGTTGAATTAAAGTGGGCTACTTCTCAAAAAAAAAAATTTAAGTGGGCTCTACCTAATAAACAATTGGGATAAACCTTCTCCAAAAAAAAAATTGGGATAAACGGAGTTTACCTAAAAAGAAATTGGGATAAACGAATGAGAAATATTATAATGAACGGTAGTTTTGTAAATAAGAAAGTAAGTGGTGGCATTTGTAAAAAAAAGGCATCTTCCCAGAAACTTCCAAGAAAATATCTTCTTCTTTTTTTCATTTTTCCCTTTTTCTTTTCTCTTCTCGGTCACAGCCCCTCACATTTTTCAAACCTTTGGTGACTTGGGTAGATTTAGATAACGTTTATTGTTAAATATTAAAATTTGAAAATTAAAAACTGAAATCACGATAACAAAATAATTTTTAAATATATAAATAGTGTTGTGAGACCCAATTTTAAAATTGATTTTGTTGAAAAAAGTAGTTTACAGATCTCGTGAATAGTATACGAGACTCACTCAAAAATATGCATTACTAGGAAATGTAAAACGCGTTTCTCAAACAGGGGCTTAATGCATTTGGGGCTGAGGCAAAAACTAAAATTGAAAATTTTTATATATTTAAACGTGACTTAAAAAATTTAAATTTTATTATCTTATTTTAGATACAAAATTATTATTAATTGACATAAATCATGTATAATTTCTTTTAGAAAGCCTATAAATACAAAAAATTTGACAAAATTCTTTACACCTATTGATTGATGTGGTAGTTTGATGGTGGTAGGTAAAACAATGATAAGAGTGATATTAATGGTAAACCTAAGTGAGAATTAGTAAAAATTTATAAACTCAACTATTGTGAAAAACTTTGTGAATTTTTATGTGTGTTGCTATTTTTTATTTATTTTTTGAAGTGCTGCATTTATAATATTTTTTAATAACAAATTTTAGATATTAAGTTGTTATTGGTTTTAATTTGAACCTACTACTGAAATTATTTTTTTGCCATCAATAACAGCTTGTAACAACCTGCTACTTTTATTATAAAAGTATTATGAAAACGTTGTGAATGTCATTTCTTTCTCTTTTATTTCTTGTTTTTAATTTGTTAAAAAAATATTATTTTATTTGTTGGCTAATATTTGGGATTAATTAAATTAAAATTTGGTGCATTTTTTCTACTTGGGGCCTTGAGCGACCCCATCAATTGCTTATAGTGTAGAGTCGACATTGTCCATGCATATATATGGAATACTAGCCTGACATATTTATTAAATAGATAAGGATTTCCCAACCTTAACACAACTTGTTTAACAAATTTTACCATAGCAATACACACTCACACAAATTTTAGTATTAGTCTAATTGATTTGAATTATGAAAAACCAAATAAATAGATTTTTTTATTATCAAATTTGGAATTAACAAGTAACTACATCACAAATAATCATTCAAAAACTAAAACATATCTTAGTATTACAAATAATAAATCACAATATGTCAAACAAAATAAACCACAACAACAAATAAGGTTATATACCTATAGTTTTGAATGATATATTGGTAAAATGACATTTAGTTGAATAGGTTATGCAAGTCAAACGGATTCTATGAATTGAAGTCATGTCAACCTGAATATGACACGAACTCGTTAAACCTCAACCCATAACCTACTATCTTTGTGTTGTATTTATGGATTGTGCCAGATTTTGCCACTCCTATAATTCATTTACAAATAAGCATAATTGAATGTGTATTCAATTTTACAAATTTGTATATAATATATAATGTTTGTATATTTAAAAATATAAAATAGCTACTAATAAAAATAAAAATAAGTTTATTTTAAAAAAAAGGAAAAAAAAATCATTTAAACTATTATCCATGAAATTCTCAAATTTAGTTTGTCCAATCACTATAATAATAATAATAATAATAATAATTTAGTTACAAAATCGGTCGTAGCTTTATGCTATAACTTTACTTAATAAAATAAATATTACTTGATATTTTAAAAATCTAACCATTAAATTGCATGTTCTTTACATTTTTAATACATAAATCAAATTTTATGTCAATCGGATATTATTTACTACATAATCTATAATCTTATATTTTATGCATAATTTTAAACTACAAAAACTTATAATTTAAACAATTTATTGATGACATAACTATTGATCTTTAAATTTTTAGAAATTTTGCAAGTATCGAGAATATAAAAGAAGATGTAATCTAATGATGGATTTGTCAAAATTCAACTCAAATAAAAAGATATTAATTAAGGTTGTAACTTAGCTAAACTTTGTGTTTATTTTTTATAAAACTTTGTGCTAATAATAATATTAATAATTATAATTTTTTTTAAATTTATTAATTTTAATTCTGTAATTTTTTCACTTAATAACTAATTTATTTTTTTTATCAGACTTAATATCTAATTAAGATTTTTTTTTTTTTTTTTTTAAGGAATGTTGGTTTTGCAGCAGAGGTGTGAAGTGTGAACAAATATTTTGTGGCAAAGGAAATCATAAGCCGAACAGAGGCCAATAATAAGAGAGAGGAAGGTGCAACGTTTCTTCTACGCTGTCTCCTTTTCTTTTCAGTCAACATCAGTGCTTCAAAATTTCATAAAGTAGGCCCTTTGCTTGTTTGCTTCTTTAACAATAAAACCCAAATGAAATTCAAATGCGGATTAAATTCAACCGTGGTTTTTGTTGCAAAGGAAAACTTAACGTAGCATGCCAAAAGGCCCAATACTGATGAGAGAGGAAAGTGCAACGTTTCTTCTTGGGATCACCGTTTCTTTACAGTTTGCACGCTTTGTTTATTTTCGGTCAAATCAGTGCTTCAAATTTCAAAAAGATAGGCCTTTAATTATTTTATTTTTGACAAATGAAATCAAAATGCGGACTAAATTCAAACGTGATTTTGTTTTTGTCGGCCACTTTTGAATTGTGGTTGGCCTTCAATTTTTAAGTTTTTTTTTTTTTTTTTTAATACAAAACTAAATCTTTAAGTTTATTTAGATTTTATTTCAATTTTTTAATTTTACTTTTATCCATTTCAGTCTTTTAATTTTTAAATTTATTCAATTAAAGTTTTTTCATAAACTTTTATTATATATTCTGGTTAATTTTTTAATTTTATAAATTTTTCTTCAAATTTTTTAAATTTAAAAAATTCAATTAATGATTGAAAAATATTTACAAGGTTTTTTTTTTCAAAAAATTTTAACAAAAATTAACAGAAATGTTTTAATTGAATAAATTTGAAACTTAAAGGATTGAAGTAAATAAAAGTAAAGTTAAAAGACTGAAATAAAATCTGAAGAAAATTAGAGTGTCGATTTTGCATTTTAGCTTTTTTTTTTTCTTTTTTTCTTTTTTTTTTCTCTTTATGATCAGGGTATAATTTTATGATTTTTTTTTTTTAGCAAATTACAACCTATCTACTCATGATTTGGTTTGATTAAAATTTAAGTTACCTATATGTAATTTAAAATTTGACGTTTTATCCACATGAAATTTGACTGAAATTTAAGTTATCTTCCTATAATTTGAAATCTTATTATGCAAGTATTCTATTGGATTCTTTTTTATCTTATTGGATCTTGTATTTTTTATGTTTTTGGAGGGGTGAGACATAAAAATCGAACAAAATCATATACTTAGCCTTGTTTTTATCGAAGGTAGGTTACATTGTTACAAAAATCTAACCTCAAGTAGATAAAGTGTCAAATTTCATACCATAAACAGACAACTTAAATTTTGGCCAAACTCTGTAATTTGCACCTCTTTTTTTTTTTTTTTTAATAACAAATTTCTCATGAATATGGAATGTGTCAACCGTCACCTATCATATCGTGTTTATCATTGGAGTAAGTCCTTATAGTTCACTTTCAATTTTTTATACAACATCAAGAAATGATTTTTTTTTTTTTTTTGGCATCAAGCTTAACTTAAAAATCATAACAATTAACAATTACAATAACTTGAACCAAAAACTTGCATAGAACTTCAAAGCAAAAGCATTCCCAAGAGACCTCATCCACATGCCCGCACACTTGCCCTGATTTTGGACTTGGAAAGTTTACTACTTTCTTATTTCTTTATGATCAGGCTATAATTTGATGAATTTATTCATGAATATGGACTACAGAATACATTTTCAAAAGAATTGTTACAATTTTATGAGGTTTTAATTTCGACAAATACGTCGACTTTCGTCTATTATATTGAGTTTATCATTGGAGTATGTTACAGTTGTCATTTGGTTAATTCATATTAGGAGCAATGCATGAAGAGAAAGACACTTTTCAAATCTCAAGTTCAAAGATCCTTCAGCTCACTTTAGGTGTTGTAAAGTAGCTAGGTAATTTTACATCTAACATATTTGATTATAACTCAACCATTCAAGAATCTAATATGATTCTCTCTCTATCAAACAACTTCATTCTTAAGATCATGACTAACTTATCAAGGATTCTATCATTTTCGAACATACCATTTGGCTTCATGTTTGTCATTGGATCTAAGAGGTAGTTTCTTTCTTATTTGATGATGACTCCATGTTAACAAGCCAAATCCAAGACCTCAAAGTTGCAGCCAAAGCCTTCGCCTAATTGTATCCCTCCATTCAACCTTTTCACTGAATGTGTAAGATTATTTTTCAACCAACTTGCATGCATACCCCAAGAGCAGTTACCTAAATAAAATGGAACAAAATTTATGAAAGTATGAAAATCCATAATTAATATTGGACACAAAAGATTTCAATCACTTTTCTTGTCCATGAAAAAATTTATTTATCCATCTATAATTTATTCAAGAGCTTCCACAATCAAAATTTATGCAAAGATCAAATTATTTTCAACAAAAGCAATAGCCTTCTCAGTATTTTAACATAATTTTCAAGGAAAAGCATCTAGGGAGATTTAAAGTGCTCAATCATCTTACCCAAATACTTGGCTATATTGGCACTGTCATTTGTGTGAGCTGCTAGCTATGGAATGTCTCATTTATATTTATGCTTCAATTGCTACATGAATCTTTTTTTTTTCTTAGCTACCTTTTGTCTTAATCTTGCCACTCAATTTATGATCTATTTTCATGTTGTTAAGAAGACCAAAGAAAATTGAGACATTGATACCATCAATCTCAAAGTGACACCATGCACCTGAAACCCCATATGCACAAATCCACCAAGAAAAGTGGATGCCCTTCTCATTATATGACAAAATATAAAGTCTGTATAGATATAAATGAGACAATATATTTCAAGGATACCACTAATCTAATAGAAATATGGCCCTTTATGATTGAAACTGTAACTTTCTCAAGAAAGATCAATAGGAAAGGGGTAGCAACCAAAAATTTGGTTCATTATTTTAAGTTGTAGATACTCAGCTGTGAAGTTTCTCAAATTTTCTTATACACGCAATGAGAGTACAACTAATAGAAAACAATGCACATAGAACTATCTCCATGAAAAGGTGAGGTAGAAGTGAGGCGAACAATTATTCAAAAAGCTAAATGTTTACTCCTAAAGTGACTGGCAGCATGACTTTTAAAAAATAATATTTCTCTAAGAACCTTGTAAGCTTATTAATGCTCCTTATTATAAAAAGTGACAGAAGGTTGACCTTATCCTCAATCTGGAGTAGTCATGTTCTTATCATCCTCAGTCATACAACTGCATAGAATTTCAAGGCATTCTCACCACAAGTGACCTCATCCATATGTCCAAAACGTTGCCATGATTTTGGACGTGATTGGACTTGGAAATAAAAGGTAATGTGGGCAGGTAAATGGATTTCTTCCATGCTACAAATGATAAGATACAGTTTATAACATATAAACAAGGAGGTTAAAAATGACTAGATATAGGGTGGGTTTAGATTCAACGTTTGCTGAATTCTGCGTCCACGTTTTTCCCTTTTTTTTTTTTTTTTTTTTTTTTTTTTTTTTTTTTTTTTTTTTTTTTTTTTCACTTTCACGCGTTTAAGGAGAGACAGATTTTACTGTTCAGAGACAATTTTCACTGTTCATGCACTGTTTCATCACTGTTCACGTACTGTAGCAGCACTGTTCACGCATTTAAAAATATTAAAAATGGGTCCCACAGTACTTTTCACACATTTAAAAATTATTTTGCTACAGTATTTTCAGTTTTCTGTTTTCAGTTTTCAGTTTCAGCAACAATAAGTTCAATCGAAACAGACCCATATTGTCTTCAACCTGGTGAAGAAAATTAATGAATGAGATTGGTAGAATGAGGAATGAGTTCTTGTAAGTTCTTGTGTTATTATTCATGATTTACATCTTGGAAGGTGCCACCTATCATATGATCTAAGTTCACATTGGAGGAGAAGGGCAACTACCTGAAAAATCCAAACATACAAGATGGTATTAAAGCATAAGAATATTGAGAAAGAAAATAACAAAGTACAAATAACTTAACACTCTTTTCTGGTCTACATTGAGTAAGTTGTAATAATATAGGCTCCAATGATGAAACAAACTGCAAATCCGATCAATATAGGTTAGCATACGGAGATTTGGCCACTAATAGTTGTTGGGTAAATTTTCTTTATATGGCAGAAAATGATGATGACAATGACAACTCTACAGTTGCAATTCTAGTGAATGTGTTAATGCAACTTGAACAACTAATATCAGAACCATTTAAAGTGCAAATATTCTGGACTCAGAACCAAAAGCATTACTCCAAGGCAACAACTACCGTATTAAATCTAATGTACACCCAAGAAAGGGGAAAAAGAATAAAGAAAAAGAAAATGGAAAATCCTAACATGCCAATCACTAAGTGTGATTTTACAAATTTGTGCTTATAGTATACACACAAGGTTCATTAGTACTCATTTTTTCAAATTTACTGTCATTACCATCTATGGACTAAATTGGTAGCAAGATTCTCCATCATTGACAGACAACACCAGCAAATATCCATGCTACTATCTATATTCACTAGATGCCTAATTCTAAATTGCAATCACTGCTATGGTGATGCAAGCGGTTTTAATATTCACTATTACATGTTGCTATGTACAAAGTATTTATAATTTTAGCTTAATAGTTGTAAAACGAATAGAAAACATTTATATAGAAAAAGTGAGTATCTGGAAAAACCTTACAGCAAGAACTAAAAGATAGTAGGAGCTCCTTTCCATGACAAAGAAACATCAAACAATGTGATATGGCTTGATCCTGCATTCTTGAGCATAAGATCGGAGACAGTCATATCTAGTGTCAGGATTAATTGCAAAAAGGACTTCATCTAAGAGACTATCAGGATATCAAACAATGGACTAACAACAATTCCATTATAAAAATATCTTATGAACAACTAGAAAAGTAAGAAATTTAGAATAAAAAGTTCACCAAAAGAGTGGTCTGGCCAAAATATTAGCCTTAACAAAAGCTACGCTAAACATAGCTGATAAGATAGTCTTAAAAGGCTAAACAACTGACAATTTCCAAAACCAATGGGATATCTCTATGAAAAGCCATTGCTCAAACCACCAATTTAAGCACAGTAAAATGTAAATTTAACTACTTATTGTTCAAGTAAATGTTTTCAATATCTTCTGATACTTCCTTCTTTTCATGGGAACTGTTGGTCGAGTCTTTACACCTCATAGCATATAAGATGTAATGACTTACAATATTATTATAGCAGTTTTCAAACTTTCTTCGAATAAAAAACAGGAGCGTCATCTTTTTCTTTTTTCTTTTAAAAGTGCCACCATAAATGAAGAATACAGATAAAAGTTATAAATTGTGCAAAACTAAATATGACAAATCCGTTGGTCATGGAACTCTCACATGGGACGAGAGACATGGGAGAGGGATGTGCTTAAGGTTCAACAGCCTTTGACAAAATGATAATAGCTAAAATAGGCATGAAAGTTTTGCAGAAGGATCTATAATTAGCTTTGATTATTGTGAAATCTATATATTAGAACAATCAAGGGCTTTGGGATCTATGTAAATTGACTTATCAGATTTCACAATAACAGGTTAGAAAGAAGTTCATTGTTTACCTGATTAAACCAAACTAATTCCAATTATACCTTAAACACTTCTGATCAAAAAGTTTAAGAGGATAAAATTAGGACGTACCTCAGAACTTTTGATTTGAACTTCCTTGAGTTTTTCCAGATGCCTCTCGCCCATAAAGTTCATAGATTCTACCCTGTACAGTGCAGAGTAAACCTTTTACCAAAGCTGTAATGACTCCAGACTAACCTAAAATTGAGATCAAACCAATAAACAAAGGATCATTAGTAAAATATAAAACTCTTTATATATACTGATAGGCTGTAATTCCAAATTTTCATCAAGAAACACATATCAATTGAGTACTCATAAGCGTATCAAGTGTCAACAATGAAAACCCAAGCCTTGAAAGACATAAATAATGTTAATTTTTCCCCACATCCCACATTACACAGCTCCAAAGGAATTTCTAAACCTTGAGCATGATAGTAATAACCTAGAAAGAGGACCATATTATAGATAAGAAACTTGAACATTATATTAATAATCTACAGAAAGTACCAAAAATTAAAAACCTATAGGAAGTATCCAAAGCCTTGAAAATGAAAGTAAAAAGTACCTAAATCTAGAAGTCAATAGTGTTCATTTAGTGGATTTAGCCTAATTAATATCCAAGAAGAATCAAGGTTTTTAAGTGTAAAATGAGATTAAAAAGTACAGCCTTCACACACAAAACTACATATATCTTCTCTGGTGTTCACTAAGTAAAAAAATTGAAGTTTGTTTTTTTTTTAGGATTACAATAACTATGGATTTAATAGTTAAGTGTTTGGAAAGTTTTGAAGAAGCTATGCATATGCTCACCACCAAACATGTGGCAAGCAGGAAATTTTTGCTTCATCAAATATTCACCTTTGGTAATCCTCCAAACCTCAGAGCTATAGCAAGTTTTCATGAGCTAGTAGATATCACAAGTGCATGTCGTGAGCTATAAAAAACCATTGCAATGACAACATAGATTCTCTACCAAAATCAATAGCAAGTTTCATGAGAGCCATGTATGACCTACAAGAAAGATCGACTCAATCAAGTACGCATAGGTGAGACACTAAGCTACTTTAATGGCTAATTCAATGTCTTTCTTTGTTGCTTTCACATCATCATGGATTTTTTTACATTCAAACTCTGAAATCTCACCTGGAAAAGAAATTTTAAGCTAAAGGAATCCCTTTTCCTTAGAAGAATCTTCCACGAAAACCTGACAAAACTTCAAAAACAAGAGGCATCAATTATAGTCAAAATTGTGTGAAACTCAGCAAACAATGGAGGCCAAATTTACAAGCAACTTATACACAATACTCACCAATATCTCCTTGGCATTGTCATCTTGATTTAGAACAATCTTCAGTATTTAGTCCTCTTTGGGCATTAAGGCCACTCAGTAGATATGAGAACTTTGGGTGTTTAAAATACCAAATTTTCAAAACAGATTGACATTTGGAACCAACAATTGATGGCTAAAGCAAACTTCTAGGTAGTATTCCACTTCCATAAAATTAAAATTTTCACATTGTTGGCTTACCAAATATTCTAATGCTATTAGTTATTTTACATCACATGAAAATAATTTCAAACTTCAATTTTTTTTCAATTAAATGATAAAGCACAACAAATAATTTCATTTGAATAACTCCAATAACCAAGAAGCAGAGACAAACAATCAATAACACACACATGACTCAAGTTACTAAAACATTGTGCAAATTAGATAATACATGAATTACAATTGAAATCATAAAATAAATACACATCACTCCATTAATCATTACAAACACTAAATGCACACCACAATATTATTAAAATTATTTACAATACAAGAGAAGGCTGAGACTTTCTGTGCTGCATGTTATGGTTGAATTGATAAGCTGCAATGTTTTGAAGCATGGAATCATTAGATGAGTATAAATTGAAGAAAATCCACTGGTACTAAGAAATGTAAATCCAATGCAATCATTCACTAGATTGAACATTGAAAATTAAAAATTAAAAAAAAAATCTTACCAGTGGCAATTTTAAGCACAAGGAACATCCTTTTCTGAGAGAACAATCTCCCAAGAACATCTGTCAATTTAGAAACAAGAAGAATCAAATATATTTAAAATAATGTCAATTTCACAAAAATATAGATTTCATACTTCCTTGATAATATGACTTTATAATTGCAATTTACACACGGGTCAGGTTTTATATTTTTGCATCGCATCTACTCTTAATAAGAAAATAAAGGCCAAGTAAGCTCATTAACACCATGTTCAGTTCACTTTTAGAGAGAGGAAATGAAAAGATTACAAGATTTTAAAATTTTCTCCCACCAAAGACAAGAATAGAGTTCATAATTTGTTTACTCTTTTATTCTCCATAGACTCAATCTTTAAAACCAAAAAACAAGGTGAAAATTATCTTTTTCATTCCATAACATACTCTTGGTTATACTAAATGGGAAGTTGTTTATACTCTTGTCGATGAAAAATAATGAGTTCAATATTTTTGGTTAGTTGTTGTTTATTGTGATTTAATTCCATAAACAATCAGACTTTTAGGTTAGTAAGATAGAAAAACAGAGCATATGTAGAAGAGAAGAGGAAGAAAGATTTAGCCATTACCTAATCAAAACTGAATTTGACCATCTTGCCCCAATCTTTGCTGACCTCTCGCTCATAATCTCTCCTCAATTCGAGACAACCAAAAATATCCAGTTCTCTTAGGGCAGTGAGGCGATCCATCCCTTCTGGCAGAGACGATAATTTTCCGCAACTCCAAATCTGAAGCTTGCGAAGAGAACTAAGATCGGGAAGCCACTCCGGCAATACCGCCAAGTTCTGACAACAAGAAATATGTAAAAACTGTAGAGTGTTGGCAGATCCTTTAAGCCCTTGGGGCAAACTCACTAATTGTGGCAATCCCCAAATATAGAGTGTTCGAAGCCTTGTCGGGTAGTCAACCCCTTCCATTAATTTAAGTTTTTCACAATTTCTAATATCCAGATATTCCAACGCGGTTAGGTGTTTCATACCTTGCGGCAAAGATATCAGGCTTTTACAATTTTTGAAGCCCAAGAGGCGAAGGGCAATGAGGCGTTGGATTCCTTCGTTAAAACACTCTAGTCTAGGACATTTGTAAAAGTACAAAAATCGAAGAGAAGGCATGCACTCGATTCCGTTGGTGGGTAAACGCGTTTGTTTTGTGGTTATTCCAAAATATCTTAGGCTAACCATCTTTCTTATATCCCTTGGCAACTCTTCAATCTCTTCACACCCAAATAATACCAAAGTTTCCAAATTTTGTAGATCGCAAATGAAGTCCGGCAATTTCTTTATTTTCTTATTTCCACGTAAGTTGAGATATCTCAAATGCTTCAAAGTACTAATTGAGCTTGACAACGTTTCCAACGTTGAATATCTTAAATTTAGCAATCGTAGGTGCTTAAACCTTGAGATGCATGTTTCCACCAAAGATTCATTAATATTCATAGAATCAAATTGGCCGCAGTCATGAAATGAGAAATTAATAGTCCGCATCTTGTTACTCAACTTGTGTAAAAAAGTTATTGTTGCATCAACACCCCACTTATGGTCCAAAACTGAAATGTGTCTAGCCTTTTCAAATTTGTTGGTCTTATTAGTGTCTTCAATTAAGCAATAATCATTTTGTGCAACATATGATGAAAGATCATGTAACAAATCATGCATTTTAAATGACCAATAAAAATTGCCTTCATTATTAACTTCTTGAAAGAAAGATCTTGATAACAACTCTTTTAAATATTGTTGTCCAATATCTTCCATCTCTTCATCACTTGCATTGGACTTTTTGAGGAGCCCATTTGCCATCCAACACCGAATTAACTCTCCATCATAATATCTAAAATCCTTTGGATACAATGAGCAATAAGCAAAACATTGTTTCAAGTACGATGGCAATTTATTGTAACTCAATCTTAATGCCGGGAAAATGTCATTTTCCTTTTGCTCCAGTTTCCATATCTCATTATCCCTTATAGAGATCCAATCACGCTCCTCAGTTTTAGAATAAAGTAAGCTCCCTAAAGTCTTCACAGCCAAAGGAACGCCGTTGCATTTTTCCACTACTTGTTTTCCAATATCTACTAGTTTTGGATACTGCTCATGCTCTCCTTCATTGAATGCGCATCTTATGAACAAGGACAAACAATCCTTGTCTGGAAGACCTTTTAGGCCATGGATTGGTCCGGGAGCCATGTTTGAGGCAACTTTTTGACTACGTGTAGTGATGAGAATTTTACTTCCTTGTTCTCCTATTAACAAATTCTTAAGGCCAATCCATTTGTTACGATCCTCATTCCAGACATCATCCAAAACGATAAAATATCTTTTTTCCTTTAAAATACTTCTTAAACTAGCTTGCACTAAATCCATACTCATATTCTCACTACTTCCACCACCTGCAGACTTTAGGATTTCTTTTGCTAATTTTAAAACGCTAAAGTCTTCTGAAACACACACCCATATTCTGGAGTTAAAATTTGTAACTATCCTTTCATCATTATACACCCACTGAGCAAGTGTGGTCTTGCCCAGACCTCCGATTCCCACTATAAAAATCACAGAAACATTACTATTGTTCCCTGGGTGCATCAAAAGATCTATAATCTTTTGCTTGTCATCAACCCTCCCAATAACATCAGAATCAGGAACAAAGGAGTGGGTCATCTCCCTCTCCCTGTGCACATTATTTTGATCTTCAGACCGCTCCTCAAGATAAAATAGAGCTCTACTCTTTGCTAGCTCTTCCAAACTCTCTCTTATCCCCTTGATTTTATGACTCATTTCATAACTGAAGCCAAGCGGGTTAAAAGAAGAATAAGAAATGGAGTCAAGTACCTGATTGCTAGTGTTTCCATATTTTTTCACCACATGCCTCCGCAGAGTTTCACACTCGAACTCATCCAGCACGTCTGTTGCTTCATGAAAGACATCTTTGAGTTGCCCCAACCAAACAGTCAGGCCTCGGTTTTTCACTTGCTTCTCCTCAGCATCGAGCAGCACAGCTTGGATGATGGACATGGTGAGCTCAAGCTTTTTCATCTCTTCGGAAATGCCCCCTGCCGAGCAAAACTCTTGGAAAGCATGGGTCCCTATCTTGTCAATGAAGTTTGATGCAATGGAATAGACCAACTCCGTCATGTTCTTTGAGGTGGAGGAAGAGAGGAGTTACGGTTGCTTGTGACTTTGTTAAATGAGAAAGTTGGTTTTGCAGTGGTACTGGTTTGAACAAATATTTTGTTGCAAAGGATAACTTAGGCGAACAAAGGCTCCTAGGAGCATCTCTACCAGCTTCTTTCAATTTTTGCCTATTCGAAGGGTCAACATTTCATTTTATTTTTTACTTACCTTTTTTTTTTAATAAATTCTTTATCATCCTCTTTATTTTATTTAAATATTATTTTTTCATTCTTTTTTAATATTTCTTTTTCAATCTCCTACCATTCATCTAATTTTAAAGAAAATGGTTACATTCTTAACATTTTACGATATTTTCACAATAAATCATATGTGATAAATTATTATTGATTTCAATTTAAATATATTACTTAAATATTTTTTCATCAGTATTAGTTAATAACAACTCACCACTTAAAATTTATTATAAAAATATTGTAAAAATATTGTAATAGCATTTCTCAATTTTAATCTTTTATTCTTTATTTTATTTCCCCATTTTTTTGTTTTTTTTCATCCACACGTTTCTTTTCTTTTCCATTTTCTTTTTTCCTCTTTTTTTTTCTCCTCCACACCTTTCCCTTATCTCTATCTTCACTTTTCTTTTTTCCTTTCTTCTGCTGGAGCTCTATCTTCAGTTCTCTTTCTTTTTTGTTTTCTTTTCTAGCATTTCGTCCCTTCACTTTTCTTTTTTCTTTTTTTCTCTAGCACTTCATCTACTCCAGAGCATTCAAAAAGCTCTCTCTCTCTCACACACAAATAGGTCCGATGGGTCCCTTTTTTCTCCTCCCACCACTACATGTCCTCCCCACCGAGGTTCAGATGGTCCCTTTTTTTCTTTTTCTTTTTGTTCTAATTTGATTAGTTTTAAAATTGTGATTTGAGTTTGTATTTTGATTGTGAGCTCCGTCAATATTGTGCTTCTACATTTTT
Organism: Quercus lobata; assembly: GCF_001633185.2. Classification (NCBI taxonomy): domain Eukaryota; kingdom Viridiplantae; phylum Streptophyta; class Magnoliopsida; order Fagales; family Fagaceae; genus Quercus; species Quercus lobata. The sequence goes on along the minus strand of NC_044910.1, from coordinate 4,271,522 downwards.
TTTTTTTCTGGTTTGACTAGTTTTATTTTATTGTTCAAATTTCATTAGGCTTATGAGAAAGATTTTTTTGTGTTTCAAATCTTTCGATTGGGTTTTTGTTTTGATTGTGGTACATTTTAGTTTGTAACCATTGAGATAGAGAAGTACGAGAGAGTGAAGATTGAAGAACCAAAGAGAAAAGGGATGAGAGAGAAAGGATTATTTTTTTATTTAACCGGTATTATTTTAAGGAGAAATATTCTTTGTATAAGCTATAGTAGCTATCCAAGCCTGGAGAGTTACTGTAGCAAATCTATAAAAAAAAAATTAGAAATAAAAAAAAATTAGAGATAGAGAGGCTGTTGGAGGTCTTTTTGGTGTGAACAGTAACTTTTTTCTCCAAAATTTAGAGATAGTGAGCTTGCTGGAGAGATCTCTAGCAGAATCTTCACATCTTTGTACCATTTGGAGAATACTTTTACATTTTAGTTACTCATTTTTTTAAATACACTTCCAACAGATTTTCTATTCCATTCTTTATCTCATTTAAATATTATTTCTTTATTCATTATTTATTTTTTTTAACAACTACACATCTTTCAACATTTTTTTATTCAAGACCTAATTATTATAATAGAAAAAAGTATTTAAAGAGTGAACAGCAACCCATCAGACTTGATGATGAGCTACTGTTCATGAGCCAAAAAAAACCTCCAAAGAGACTATTGGAGACCTTTTTTGTGTTTCACTTTCTATTATATAGAGAATTTTGGGTTTACATAGATCATTGGAGATGCTCTAAAGAGAGGAAAGTGCAAAGTTTACTACTTTCTCTTTCCTTTATAATTTGATGATATTTTTTTTTCTCACGAACATAGAATACGTTTTTAAAAGATTTGTTTGTTTAGATAGTTTATTTAGTTTTTTGTTTGAAAATTTTTATTTAAAGCATTTTAATGTATATTAGTACTTTGAAAAAGTTAAAAATAGAAGAGGAAATTTTTAAAAACTGTAAATAAAAGCTAAACCAAAGTAGAAAACTGCCTTACGAACTAATGCCAAATACGCATAAATTTATGATTAAATATTATTTTTAACTTTTTCTTCCTCTAAGCAAAATAAATATTAAGGAAATATTAATAGATGTTCTAAGTATATTAGTTTAGGTTATACTTGTTAAAAAGTTTTATGAAAAAAAATATATATTTAATTTTTTTGACAATTTTTTATATCTTTTATAAAAATTATGTCAATTTTTTTAAAATAATTTATTAACAATTAATCTAAAACACCTATTTATATTTTTCATAAAAATTGTATTAAATTTTTTTTAAAATAATTTATTAACAATTTTTTTAAAATAATTTATTAATAATTACCACGATAACATTACCTTAAATATTATGATTTTGTAAGAGAGAGAAAATCACAATAATTTCACCAATGCACAACATTATGATTAACTTTTTCTTGCACTGACCACGTGAACTGATGCACAATATTATGACTTACTTTTCCTTACACAAAAGTAGAGGTTTTTTGGAAATTTCTTACATGAATTTTTCATAAAAATTGTATTAAATTTTTTTTAAAAAATTTATTAACAATTACCACGATAACATTACCTTAAATATAATGATTTTGTAAGAGAGAGAAAATCACAATAATTTCACCAATGCACAACATTATGATTAACTTTTTCTTGCACTAAGCACGTGAACCGATGCACAATATTATGACTTACTTTTCCTTACACAAAAGTAGAGGTTTTTTGGAAATTTCTTACATGAAACGCCCGTGACAGCCAAAGCCAAGTTACGTCGAAATGAGAAGTTCTGGTGTCACTAACTAGTACACAATTTTGTGCACAACTCACCACACTAGTGTGGCACCATAATTTTTCATAACGAAACCCACGTGTTGCACTCTACTCCTGACATTGACAAGCCTCTCTCTCTCTCTCTCAAATTATTGAACTCGAAAAATATGAGCCAAAGCTATTCACAAAGGCTAATAAAAAGCAATATATATAAGAACAACTTTTGGATTTTTTTTTTTTTTTTTAATTTGTCGTCAAAAAGCATATAAAAAGAAATTATAATTTTTTGGTTTGTCCCCTTTTTTTTTTAAATGCGGAAAGTGTTGAGTCTTTTGCCTGAATATTGTAAAAAATGAAGTTTATTTGTGATATGGACACAATTCACACTTATTTGAAAAAATGAGGAGAAAAACGAATTTCGGGAATACTACTGCTGAAATTTTGAGAAAAAGTAAGAAAGATAAGAGAGAATTGATATAACAGAAGGGAGAAGGAGAGAAAAAACAATTTCGACAATGGTATTGCCAAAATATATGCCCAAATTTTTCTCCATCTGACTTGCCCGAAACACCAACTGACCTGACTGAATAAGAGGAGAGAAGAGAGAGAAAAAAATGAATTATGGCAGTAGAATTGCCAAAATAGGAGGACAGAGGAGAGAGAAAAAAAATAAATTGTGGCTGTAGGGCCAAGTTTTTCAGGCCAAGCCCAAAATGCATAGGACATTAAGCCAGTGAGTCCGGTACAATGAATTTGTAGAGAGTGGGCCAAAGAGCTAAGCTTTAGTGCATGGACAACGGCTATCACGGTGTTCTTCAAGGACTGAGTTTTCTAGGGGGGATTGCTCCTCGGCACGGTCCGGGGAGCTTTTTCTAGTGCCTCTGGTGTGATGAGAGGTCTCCGCCTCGCCCTTCTGTTTCTCTTTACTCCCTTTTTGTAGTAGTTTCCTTCCTCCTGAATGAATCCTTAGGGTAAGTACTTGTTCCATCAACTCCTCCCTCCAGTTGTTGGGAGTGGTTGTAGGGACAGAAAAGTATGGCCGTGTCAGGCAGAAGGTATTGAATGCAGTAATGGCAGCCTTTCCCTTAGACACTTCCGTTTTCTCTGTTGTCCTTTTATGCTTTAGTGCTTTCCCTACTCTGTGGAACGATCTGGAGTGTCACTGCTAGTGGCAGGTTACCTCTTTTTTCCTCGGCTATATCCATGCCGAGGAGGATTTTCCCCATGGCCGAGGAGGGGCTTTCCCTTCCCATGACCGAAAAGGGTTTTTTCCTTAGGCTGGGTCTCTGGCCCAGTGTAGATATTGACATGGACCTATTAGTCTTTTACCCCCCCCCCCACAATAGCCCCTCAAAATCTTGCTGTCCGACTCCTCGGACGGAAATGAGGATTTTGATGACATCGGGCATTTGTTACGGCTTGCCAAGTCTTGCCCTCCATTAATGCCAGAGTCTCTTCGTTTGCCTAAGGCGCGTTCCTAGCTGTAAGACATTCTTTTAGTCTATCCAAGCCACGTTCTTGTCGTTTTGGTACACGAGGCACGCTTTAATTAGGGCCCTTTCATGAGGTGACATAAATCCAACGGCTAAAGACTACTTTGGAATTTGAGAGAGAATTATCTCGTTTGTAATTCCTTCTTGGAGATTTGGGGCGAATTGATTGCCTCCAGATTTGTCCCCTATATAAGACGCGCGGTGGGAGATCGTCCCCCTTTATTTGCAAACCCTTGAGTTTTTCAGGTTTCTAACTCTCCAAGTGTTCCCAAAGCCCCCACTATAAGAGTGACTGAGATTTAGGGAATGAAATGATCATGGTTAGAGTGAGGGTGAAGGAACAGAACCCTCTTCAGAAGTCTTGGGTATCTTCGAGATTCATAATGGCCCAGTCAGGGCAAAGGAGGCAAAGGTTGAAGATATTTCTCCCCCTCGACTGGACAAGAAAGGAGTCTCTCTTCCTTCAGCCAAAACCCGAAGCAGGTGTAGATCACATCAGATTTTTGGTGCAACAGCACTGGGATTTTCATTCAACGCCATGTGCCACGCATGTGAGGGTTTGGGCCTCCCATTTCTGGTACCATCTATACTTGCTCGTTGCTGCTAGAGCGATACTTGCTCGATTGCTGCTAGAGCAAGTATGGAGATTTTGGCGTCTCTGCTTCTTCTTCTCTTCCATCGCCAGTACCATCCAAACTTGCTAGATTGCTGCTAAAACAAGGTTGTGGATCGGGCGCCTCCGCTTTTTCTTCTCTTCCACCACCGGTGCCATCCGTACTTGCACTATTGCTATTGGAGCTGGATTGAGGATTCACCGTTTTCGTGTACCCCTTTTTAATTTTTTATAGTTAACTTCTGATATAGGCTTGTCTAAGCCCTTTTATGTACATTGTACTATTTCTTTATCTAATAAAAGATGATTTTATCTCATTTTGCATATCCTTTCTTTTTTGCAATAATTATTTTGTGAATGGATGTGATGGTGTCTTTTCTTCCGAATGGTACTTAGAACCGATGTCATTGCCAGTAAAGAGTTATCATTTTGAATTTATCAAAATTGACGGGCACAACAATGTCGAATTTAAGTAGGTTAACTATATAAGACTAACCGAGATAATAGCCGCATGCTCTGTACTACGAACGGGGTGGACGCCCGAGGACGTGTAACCTAAAATAAACTATCCGAGGGGGTCACCGGGTATTAGGGTTCTTTTCCACGTTTCCGACGATATTCACAGTTTTAACTCGCTTTAGGCATTTGGTCCGAGGACCGAGGCATGACTGTACCTAATCTAAACACTTAGAAAGGCACAATTGTGTGTTAGTTTCCATAAAACCGGAGGTCCGAGGACCATGCAGGACCTTCATTCCGCCTAGGACTTAGACCTTTCTTGAAGTAACTAGTTCCTCATAGGTTTGCGTCTGAGGACCATGCAAGACCTTAGTTCTGTCCAGCACTTAGGCTCTTGGAATGACTAATTTCTCCATAAATTTGAGTCCGAAGACCATGTAAGACCTTGGTTCTGTCTAACACTTAGGCTTTTGGAGTGACTAGTTTTCCCATAGATTTGAGTCCAAGGACCATGCAAGACCTTGGTTCTGTCTAGTACTTAGACTTTTGGAGTGACTAGTTTCTCCATAGGTTTGAGTCCGAGGACCATGCAAGACCTTGGTTCCGTCTGGCACTTACGCTTTTGGAGTGACTAGTTCCCCTATAGGTTTGAGTTCGAGGACCATACAAGACCTTGGTTCTGTCTCGCACTTACGCTTTTGGAGTGACTAGTTTCCGCATAGGTTTAAGTCCAAGAACCATGCAAGTCCTTGGTTTTATCTCGTACTTACGCTTTTGGAGTGACTAGTTTTCCCATAGGTTTGAGTTCAAGGACCATGCAAGACCTTAGCTCTATCGAGCACTTAGACTTTTGGAGTGACTAGTTTCCCTATAGGTTTGAGTCTGAGACCCATGCAAGACCTTGGTTCTGTCTAGCACTTACGCTGTTGGAGTGACTAGTTTCCCCATAGGTTTGAGTCCGAGGACCATGTAAGACCTTAGTTCTGTCTAGCACTTACGCTTTTGGAGTGACTAGTTTCCCCCTAAGTTTGAGTCTGAGGATCATACAAGACCTTGGTTCTGTCTAGCACTTACGCTTTTGGAGTGACTAATTTCCTCATAGGTTTGAGTCTGAGGACTATGCAAGACCTTAGTTCTGTCTAGCACTTATGCTTTTGGAGTGACTAGCTTTCCCAAAGGTTTGAGTCCGAGGACCATGTAAGACATTGGTTCTGTCTAGCACTTATGCTCTTGGAGTGACTAGTTTCCCTATAGGTTTGAGTTTGAAAACCATGCAAGACCTTGGTTCTATCTAGCACTTAGGCTTTTGGAGTGACTAGTTTCCCCATAGGTTTGAGTCCGAGGACCATGCAAGACCTTGGTTCTGTCTAGCACTTAGGCTTTTGGAGTGACTAGTTTCCCTATAGGTTTGAGTCCGAGGACCATGTAAGACCTTGGTTCTGTCTATCACTTAGGTTTTTGGAGTGACTAGTTTCCCCATAGGTGACCATGCAAGACCTTGGTTCTGTCTAGCATTTAGGCTTTTGGAGTGACTAGTTTCCCTATAGGTTTGAGTCTGAGGACCATGCAAGACCTTGGTTCTGTCTAGCACTTAGACTTTTGAAGTGACTAGTTTCCCTATAGGTTTGAGTCCGAGGACCATGTAAGACCTTAGTTCTGTCTAACATTTATGCTCTTGGAGAGTTGTTGTGCGTGTTAATTTCTTCAAAGCTAGAGGTCAGAGTACCCGACATAGCTAAGGTTCCGTTTAATCGCTTCAAAAGATTCCGACTTGGCCCTCGGCTTCCCCCTCCAAAGGGAGTTCAATGAACCAGACCGTTAGGCTCGCGAGAATTAGCCCCTTGACAAGTGCATGGGGGCACACATCTGACGTCAGAAGTCCCTTGAACTGCACTCCATTTAGTGATCCTTCCCGCGTAACGAACATTTCGAAGTGTGGACCTAAGCGAAGGCTAAGCTACGACCATGACGATGTGCTATTGGAAATGATGGGGGCTTTTGCGTAGCTTGCAGCACCGCCAAAGTGGTCCTTTCGAGGGATGCTTGCCGGTAGGAGCTCGGCCGTGATTGACCGTCGTATTCGCCAATTTTCAGGCCAAACTCAAAATGCATGGGACATTAAGCCAGTGAGCCCGGTACAATGAATTTATAGAGAATGGGTCATAGAGCTAGGCTTTAGTGCATGGACAACGGTCATCATGGTGTTCTTCAAGGATTGAGTTTTCCAGGGGGGATTGCTCCTCGGTACGGTCCGGGAAGCTTTTTCTGGTGCCTCTGGTGTGATGAGGGTCTCTGCCCCGCCTTTCTGTTTCTCTTTACTCCCTTTTTATAGTAGTTTTCTTCCTCCTGAATGGGGTCCCTAGGGTAGGTACTTGCCCTATCAGCCCTTCCCTCCAGTTGTTGGGAGTGGTTGTAGGGACAGAGAAGTATGGCCGTGTCAGGCACAAGACATTGAATGCAATAATGACAGCCTTTCCCTTAGATACTCTCGTTTTCTCCATTGTCCTTTTCTGCTTTAGTACTTTCCCTACTCTATGGAATGATCTAGAGTGTTACTACTAGTGGCAGGTTGCCTCTTTTGTTCTCAGCTATATCCATACCGAGGAGGATTCTCCCCATGGCCGAGAAGGGGTTTTTTCCTTGGGCTGGGCCTCTGGCCTAGTGTAAACATTGACATGGACCTATTAGTCTTTTACCCCCCCCCCCCCAACAGTGGCAATAGAATTGCTGAAGTTGGAAGAGAGGAGAGAAAAAAAATTGTATTTTGGCAATCTCATTGCCAAAAAAGAGAGGAAAAAAATTTGAATTGTGGTACTAATTTTTTTTTTTTTTTTGGGATTGTGTCAATTAAAATGCCGAAATTGGAGAGGAGAAAAAAAAGAAAAAGAAAAAGGAAAACACTTTATATTTTGGTAGTGCCAAAGCCGAAATAAGAGGGAAATATAATTATATAACCATTGTAAGGGTGATAGGCCTAGGAATCCATATCTATGTATATATTGGGCCAGGGGCCCAATCCGAGGATAGGTGAACACTTTCATAAGGATCCTTGTTAATAAGTGAAGAAATGAAATCAGATTAAAGCCATCTAGAAGGGTGATCCGAGGAAGAATGCTTCCTCGGCTAAGCAAAACTGAAGTCAGAGAGTGTGGTCTGCCATGGGGAGTAACTTTCTGGATCATTCCATGGTTGAGGATAAGTATCAGGAAGAAATAGGATAGAGGAAAGTCATGAAATATCTAAATGGAAAGCTGCTACCATCGCATTAAATACTCTGTAACTAACTCTCTAGTCACATTAAGGAGGAAGTGATAGCTGAACAGTAACTTTCAACCTTACAGTTACTACCCAAAGACTTCAAGAAGGTACTAATGGGACAAGAATCAACACCAACAATCTAATCTACAAGTGGAGGGTGGAGATGGAAGGTGAAGATAATATAAAATGGAAGATATATCCTAAAAGAAAGGAATCGAGAAACTGAGAGAAAAACATTGTAGCAATCAAGAGTTGAACCTGTAATCTGACTTAAGAAAGATTTATAAAAACTGATCTCCTCAGACTGTACCGAGGACGATTTTATTTAGAACAAACCTGTTTATCTTCATTTTCTTGTCATCTGAATTCACTTGTTGTCCAACTCATTAAAACCTAGATTTCCAACTCACTCTCTACAAATTCATTGTATTGGATTTTTCAGGCCTAAGTTCATCCATCATTTGGGTTAAGAACCCAAATTGCGTCCTTACAACCATATATAATATTACTATAATAAAAAATATTATTTTTATTATCGCTATTCTTTTTAGATAAATACTAAGTACACAACATTTTTATAAATTTTTTATAATAAATTCTAAGTAGTTAGTTGTGATGGGTTGTTATTGATGGAAAAAAAAATAATAATTTTAATGGTAGATTCAAATTAGAACTAATAACAACTAAGCACCTAAGATCTATTGTGAAAGTAGCATAACACACAGCAAAAAAAAAAAAAACATTGTGGTGGGGTTTGGATTGGGCGTCTGCGTTTACAAACGCGCGTTTTTTCTCTCTCTTTTTTTTTTTTTTTTTTTTTTTTTTTAAGCCGTAGTTATTGACTTTTAGAGACAAAATTCACTGTTTATGAAAAGTGCATGCACTGTTCACGCATTTAAAAATATTAAAAAATGGATCCCACGGTACTATTCACACATTTAAAAATTATTTTACTACAATATTTTCAGTTTTTAGTTTTCAGTTTCAGCAACAATAAATTCAATCCAAACAGACCCTGTATATATATTCATATTAATAGTGAATAGAATACATATTTTTCAGTCAAACTGTCATATACGGTTGTCCTTTGGCTTCAAAAAATGTTTACAATGATGATTTTCTTTTTAAAACAATTAGTTAACTAATGATATGCTTTTTACAAATAAATTAATTTCAAATTAAATAAAAATGTTTAGAATGGTGATTTAAAAAAAAAAATTGGTGAAAGAATGATGTTCTTTTTTTTAAAATTAATTTCAAAGTAAATAAATATAATTATCAATCGTATAACCAAATACAAAATTTGAAAGGAAAAAAAAAATTTAAGAACTTGCAAAAATTTATATCATAAAAAAGTAGAAAAAAAATGTCAAAGATAAATAAGGGTATAAAGGTAAAAATACATAAACTTCCTTTCTCTTCTCTTTATAAACCAAAGGAAATGAAGGAAATTCTTTCATTTCTTTAATTTTCTCTACCCTTTCTTCTCTCTTTCCCTTCCCTCTCTCTTCTCTTCATCTAACTACAACCAAACAAAGTGTAAATTCAAATGCAATTTCTTTTTGTCGGCCACTTGTGAATTGTGATTGTCCTTCAAAGTTCAATCTTTACGTGTGGAAAGTTAACTACTTTCTTCGTTCTTTCTTTTTTTGGTTAAACAAGCAGATATTATCAACTAAATCAACACAAGTCTGTTACAAACATATCCAACATTATCACCAGCTAAGAGATCTTCCACCACAGGCAGTGGGTTATGCAAAATAAGGTGATCTGAATGAAGGTCAGCCCCAACTTAGCTAATCTATCAGCACACCTATTCGCCTCCCTATAAACATGCATCACAGAGCAATTAAGGAACGTCTTCTTTCTTCTTTCTTTTTGAATTATGATAAGGACTCATTCAAAAGAATATTACAATAAATGAAGTTTATTTGTGATATAGATACTCTTTAAATTTATTAGGAAAAATAAGCAGATAGACAAATTTTGACAATAACGTGGTTGAAATTTTAAGAAAAATTACAAGAGAGTAGAGAAATGATCTAACGGTCATTTCTCTCTCCTCTCTTATACTTTTTCTTAGAATTTGGGCTCTCATATCACAAATAATTTGCAATATTCATCCAAAAAACATTTATGATCAAGATATAATTTGATGAATTTTTTTTTATTTCTCGTGAATATGGAATACATTTTCAAAAAATTTTGTTACGATTTTATGAGATTTTAACAAATACGTCAATTGTCACCTATTTCTCGAGTTAATCATTTTGTCAAATTCACTGTCATCACCATCTGTCACTGACAAGCTAGCATAAAAGTAGATGATCTCCACGCTGTTGTTTTAATGGAAGAGTAATGGAATAGAGTAACCACTTAAAATCACCAAACCACTTAGAAACCATGCCCATCAACGATCTTGTTTATTTTTTATGAGTTATGTTTGGTATACGTATATCATATATTTTACTATATAATATTAATACCTACAAAAAAAAACTTTTGTATAAAAAAAATCACAATAATTTCACCGATGCACAGTATTATAATTTACTTTTCCTTGCACCGAGCAATGAATGATGCACAATATTTCTGATTTACTTTTCCTTTTACAGTTACAGTAGAGTGGAGGTTTCTTGTCTCAATGTGTCAGGAAAAAAAAGAAAAAAAAAGAAAAAAAAAAAAGAGGTGTGGAGGAGGTTTCTTGAAAAATCTCTTACATGTCTCTCAAAAAAAATCTCTTACATGAATGATGAAACACCCGTGAGTCCATCACTGTCCATGACAGTCACCAAATCCAAAATACGCCAAGCCCAAATCTTCATTCTGCTCCTGACATTGACAAGCTTTGTCCCCCACTTCTTTTCTCTTCCTCTCTCTCAAATTATTGAACACGAAGAAGATGAACCAAAGCTGTTCACAAAGACTATTCACCCAAAAAAAAAACTGTTCACAAAGACTAATAAAAATCAATATATAAAAACAATTTTTCTAGCTCGTCAAAAAGCATATAGAAATATTCTTTAAAAAAAGGCATATAGGCTAGCCAGGGAAACTGAGGCAGAGGATGGGAAGGCTAGTTGCTCGGACCCGATAAAATTGCACGGTGTTTGGTGTTAAATATTAGCATTGATACACTATGTTGAATATATTAGTATAGATGCGGAAGCGAAAGCATAAAGTATAAAACACAGTAACACACGAGAGTTACGTGGTTCAGCCTAACGGCCTACATCCACGGAAGAAACCCTAAACGGTCACATCAATAATATAATATAGTGTAATACAAATCCTGTATTACAATGAATTATAACATGTGTATATATAGTAGACTAAACCTTAGACTAATAGACTTCTAGTACAAGTAGGAGACTTGGCTTGCACACAAAGTAGAATTAGACTTGAGCCTATGCTAATGGGCTAATATATCTTTAACACCCCCTCTCAAACTCAAGATGGAAGTTTGATGAAATCTTTAGATTTGATAAAGTTGAGAAGATCTCTTGAATGAAGTTTGGCTCTGTGACGGTAGTTTAAGGAAGGCAATGGTCTTGCAGTGTTGATGCAACTTCTAATAGTGGCTTGACTATACTGAAGAGTTTTGACGGCAGCAGTGAGAAGCCAAAGAAGATGAACGCAGCGAAAAAAAAACACCGAGGAAGACAAAAATTGCTTTTAAGTATGCCGTAAGGACAGAAAACCATGGCCACAGGAATGTGGCTCTGATACCATGTTAAATATTAGCATTGATACACCATGTTGAATATGCTAGTATGGATGCGGAAGCGAAAGCATAAAGTATAAAATACAGTAACACACGAGGGTTATGTGGTTCAGCCTAACGGCCTACATCCACGGAGGAAACTCTAAACGGCTACATCAATAATATAATATAGTGTAATACAAATCCTGTATTACAATGAATTATAACATGTGTATATATAGTAGACTAAACCTTAGACTAATAGACTTCTAGTACAAGTAGGAGACTTGGCTTGCACACAAAGTAGAATTAGACTTCAGCCTATGCTAATGGGCTAATATATCTTTAACATTTGGAAAGGGGTGTGGAGGATGAACTTGCCAAATAGACTCAAGCATTTTACTTGGAAGGCCTGTAATGGTATCCTGGCCACTAAAGAATCCCTGTTTAGAAGAAAGATCACAGCTGACGACAGGTGCGAAGCTTGTGGGAGTCACGTCGAAACTACCCTGCATATGCTCTGTTTTTGTAACCGTAGTACAGAGGTTTGGAATTCCTGCAAGCTCTCTCTGCCTTTCAACATCCAAGAGTCGTGGAGCTTCTTGGATACCTTCAGTAGGCTACGGAATTACTGGGATACTCAGCAAGAGAAACTAGAGAGTTGGGTTGCGATTTGTTGGGGCATCTGGAAAAGCCGAAACGAGGTTCGGCATGCAGGAGCGAAGCGCCCAGGGCGGGTTATCGTGAGAAATGCTCTGCGATTGTTGGATGATTTCCATGCAGCCAATGAGTTGCCGTGCCAGCCGAGCTCGAACACCCAAGACACAACTATCTGGATGCCTCCTCCGCCGGGTTACTTTAAAGTAAATGTTGACGAGGGTGATCGTGCGCGACGGGGAGGGTAATGTGGTAGCGGCCATGTGTAGGAAGTTGGACTTGCCTCTCGGTGTGCTAGAGACGGAAGCAAAGGCCCTAGAGATGGGGGTGGTTTTTGCAAAGGAGGTGGGGCTTAGGGATGTGCTGTTTGAAGCTGACTCGCAGGTGTTAATTAACGCTGTTCATGGCACGGGTGAGGCAGCGTCGTTGGTGCTGAACATTATTCAAGGTGTGCTTCGGAAAGCTCAAGGTTTCAGGATTTTTCATTTCCTACATACTAAAAGGCAGGAGAATGCCCCTACCCATTTGTTAGCTCAACAGGCTCAGAAGGTTGAGAGCCTGGCAGTTTGGCTGGAGGAGTGTCCCAGTCAAGTGGCACATGCGTGTGCAAAAGATGTATCTTTATTTCAAAGTTCAATTTAAGAAGTATGAGTATTTCCAATAAAAAAAAAAAAAAAAAGGCATATAAAAATAAATTAATCAAATTGTGGTTTGTCGGTTTGCCCCTTTTTTAAAACGCGGGAAGTGTCGGCATTCGCTATTAAAATTTTCACCAAACCATTTATTTCCCGGTTTCCACTATAAAAAAATGTTGAAGTGAAGGGCATTTATACGCGAATTTCTTAATTAATAGCTGCAAACTTCGACGCAATCCATTAATCCACAGTAATAGTAGGACATGGGTCATATTTAAATTGACATAATTGACCCCTTAATAAATATGTTATATTTGTGTCCAATTCATGGAATCTATTTGACTTATTTAATTAATACTTTGTTTAGGAACAATTTATTTAGTTGAAATTGAAAACTTTTTATTAAAAGTATGTTAAAGTATACTTACACTTTGAAAAGAATTTGAAAATGTGAGAAAATACAGAAAAAATGTGAGGTTTTAAAAAACTATATGTAAAAGCTAAAAAAATACTAAAAGTTAAAAGCTTAGCGCATGCCAAACATACTCTAAATGTCATTTTACCAATATAACCTTTAAAACCTTAAATATATAAACTTTATTGTGGTTTATTTTCTTCGACATATTGTGATTGATTATTTGTAATATTAAGATATCCTTCAGTTTTGAATAATTATTTCTAATACAGTTACTCGTTAGTTCTGAATTTTATATTAAAAAAATCTATTAGTCTTTTTTTCATAGTTCAAATAAATTTGGTTAATACTAAATTTTTTTTTTTTTTTTTTTTTTTGCTTTTATAAAATCAAATAAATGGGTTGACATGACTAACCTTTTTAATAAATAGATTGTATTAGGGCCACATAATCTTGACTCATTTAATTAACGTGTCAGGTTACTGTCGACCATAAAATTGAATACTCATGAATGACATAACATGAATCCGACACGTGAACACCAATTGTCATCCCTACTTTATGTCATCTCCTATTTTAACCGAAAATTCATTAAACTAATATAAATAATCCATTAAAATAATATAAACCAAAAATCCACACCAACAATGACAAAAAGTAAGAAAAAGAGTAAATTAAATAACCAATTTTAAATAATCAATTACGTTGTTTGTGTTTGATCATTACAGTCAATTTTAAATGGTTGTCATTTGTTTGATCAAGTTGTATTTATATGGATCATATCACATCTACTTGATTGCATTGTATTTGATGCTTTTAATTTGTCTTCGTCTGTTGGGTTTGATTCATCTTATAAGAATGTTTCAAGAGACAAGTTTTAAGTAACTCACATTTATGTCTATACTTTGTATTAGGGTTATTTGTTATGGAATTGTCAAAGAGAGAGATTTAAAATTCATATTTTTGTTAGTCCTTTTAGCTATAATTTTTTATTATAATGGAATGGAGCAATGACTTAAAATCACCAACCACCTAGAAGCCATACTATATTAGATTAAATGAATAAATTTACTATTTCCTAATAATTTAAACTTTTGAGACAATCTTATTTATTTTTATGATTGATGTTATGTATATTGTATATTTTATATGATGCCTACAAAGTACTTTGTAGAAAAAAAAAATTCACAATAATTTTAGCAATGCAAAGTATTCTGATTTAGTTTACTTACACAGTTACACGGAGCACATGAACTAATGCATAATTTTATGACTTACTTTTCCTTGCAATAGAGTGGAGGTTTCTTATAAGTTTCTTATACGAAACAGCTGACATGGTACTTTTTATTTTTCTAACTAATAAAATGTTGTTATTTATACAAATGTGACATCATTTAATAATTTTTATTTTTTATTTTTTGTATTATTGAAAAATTCACACATACATTTAAAAGTATCATTTCATTAGTCAAAGAAGACGACATTAGCACTCCTCCAGTATAAATAGTAATTTCTTTGCGTCTGGACTCTACTCCTGACATTGACGGGCTTTGTCCCACGTCACTGACACGGATGGAAGTAAGAACAAGGACATTTGTGGAAAAAACAATGCGTGGAGAGGAAACTCATGTTCATGGAAAATGGGAGGACCCGGGTATTTTACCCGGGCCCACAAAAATAATTCTCCCTAAATACGGTAAAAAAAAAGAGGAAGAAAAACTAGGCTTACAACCAAAAGGTCATTTTACCCTTATTATAACATTTATAGTCCCACCAAGTCACCAACGCAACACATATATTCCCCCTCCCCTGTTTAAAATTGGTGGGTTTCAATTCATTCAACTAGTAAAATATCTTATGGTTGTATAAGAGATTTAGAATTCAATCCCTGCCTATATCGAAAACTGATTGGTGTTTTGGTCTGATAATAAAGAGCTATCATCAAGAGCGGACGTCATAAGTTGAGACTCTCTCAAATAAAAAATTGATTACTAAAAATTATCTACAATTTAAGATTTTTTAAAATTTTTTTAATATTTCATTTTAATCACACAAACTACGGTGTAATAACGTGTGAAATTACTTATTAAATATTATATAATAAAGACTTAATAATAAATTCATACAAGCCACCTTTTTCATTTCATTTTTCTTCTCAATTAAAAATATATATATATATATATATATTTTTCATCTTTTTACTTTTCTCTCGTTTTAATAAAACACATAAAGTAGAAAATTATAATATTTATTATTTTCCTCATATTTCTCATCCCTTTATTTTTTTGCCCTCTCAACCAAAGAGAACCTAAAGTTAAATCAATATTGATATTTCTCTTTAGCCTTTTTTTGAATTATATTGAAAAAAATTGCAGTTTTTTTTTTTTTTTTTTTTTTAATGTGATTATGTTCAGAAGTATATGGAGGGAAAAAAGGGGCTAAAATTTAAGATTTTAAAAATTATTATTTTGACTTATTTGATCCCTTGTTTAAAAAAGAAAAATTTAAGATCTTGTAAGTTATATATGAGGCAATTTTAGGACATCCAAAATGGACACCAAAATCTCCCTTTAAAAATAGTGTGGATACATGATGGTGTTCACAAGAATATGTACTGCTTCAACACTATTGAGAGCATAATCTCACTCACCCCCAACCTAAATAGCATAATTTCATATTTAATGGTTATAGTGGCTTTACTTCACATAAAGTTTCATAATAAAATACTCCTAATCTGCTTCAAATAGCTAAGGCCTGCTTTTATCATACCGTTGAAAACCCAATCTTGAACAAATTTTTTACTCCATGTTAGAAGCGTGACTTTATCTCTAAATAGACTAGTGGTGAGCCTGATTGGTTTTAGTCAAAATTTAGAGAAAAATCCAAAGAAGTGCATGTTGGGATTGTGGGATATGGTACTTAATTATGATAACCAGAGCTGCAACAGTTCATAATGCCAAACAATGTATATTGGATAGATATGCGGATTAAGATGGCATGGATTATAGTTCTTGTGTTGTGTTTGCCTCAGTTAAAGAGGCATCAGAGTGTCGAGGTGAGATCTACTAGGTGGTAAACACAAAATTAAAGACATAGAAAGAGATATTTGTTTAAATTCATTAATTTTCTAATAATAAAATTAATTATTATTTATATATGATAATACTAAAATATAGATAGACTATCGAAGAAAATAAAATGAATTATTATTTACTCAATTCTCATGACATATTTGTTATTAGCACTTGCTAATTTCATCATCACATTATCTCTTTTATCATTTATCTTTTGTCACATAATTTAGTTTTAGGCCACCATGCCATAAAATTAACTATTTGCTAGATTTGATGAAAGAAATTTGGTTAATAATCTTGTGTCCATTAAATAATTAATTAAATATTAAAATCGCTTTTATTTACTTAGTAAAGACCGGTACACATACCGAGCGTGCATGGGCGCTTCACATCTTCCCACAATATAATTTGACTCCGAACTTATTCTTAGTGGACGTAGACCAATTTCTTATCCATGGAGTTATTTAAAAAAAAAAAAAAAAAAGTTTTTCTTTCTTGTTTTACTTCCCCTTTAAAATATATAAAATAAGTGGCAACTCCTCAATTTTTTTAAAATCCAAGATTTTCCAATAAAACCTTCAAAACCTTATTTTTCTATGAAAACCTTCAAAACCTTCATTACAGCGGTAGAACCGCTATAAATATACCAGATTTCTTTGCAACTAAACCTAAACTTGAGATCAAATCACTAAACATAGGATCATTAATAAAATATAAAACTCTTTCTATATATATATATATATGTGTGTGTGTTAATACGCTGTAATTCACAATTTTCACCAAGAAACACTCAGCTGAGCACTCATAAGCGTGTCAACACTCAACAATGAAATCCAAGCTATACATCATCAACATTAGCCATGCATGTAAAAGCAAAGCAAATAACATAGTAGAGAATGCATGCAAGAAGAAAGACATAACTAATGTTAATTTTTCCTCCACATTCCATATTAATCAGCTACTTAGGAATTTTTAAACCTTGAGCATGATAGTAATAACCTAGCAGGAGTACCATATATTAAATACCTGAACCTTGAACATGAAATTAATAATCTACGGGGAGTACCAACAATTAAGTACCTTCGGAAACTATCCGAAACCTTGAAAATGATATTTAAAAAAGTACCTAAATCTAGAAGTCAAAAGTGTTCATTTTGAGGATTTAGCCCAAATAATATTTGGGAGGAGACAAGGTTTTAAGTGTAAAATGAGATTACAAAATATAGCCTTTACACCCAAAACTATATATATCTTCTATGGTGTTCACTTAGTACAAATAACTGAAGTTTGTTATTTTGGATTGCAGTAACTACGGAATTAATAATTAAGGGTTTGGAAAATTTTGAAGTAGCCATGCATATGTTCACCACTAAACATGTGGCAAGAGGAAAATTTTGCTTTGTCAAATATTCACCTTTGTTAATCTTCCAAACCTTAGACCTCTCACAAGTATTCATGAGCCGGTAGATATCACATGCTAGAAAACTATTGCAATGACAACATAGATTCTGTACCAAAATCTCTAGCAAGTTTTGAGAGAGACATCTATGACTTAAGAGAAAGACTGGTTCAAACACCGTGCACAGATGAGACACAAGCTAATTTAATGTCTTTCATTGTTGCTTTGACATCATCTTTTTCATCACATTCAATCTCTGACATCTTACTAGGAAAAGGTGTTTTAAGCTAAAGGAATCTCTTTTCCTTAGAACAATCTTCAACGAAAACCTCACAAAAGTTCGGAAACAAGAGGCATCAATTATATTCAAAATTTTGTGAATCTCAACAAACAATGGAGGCCAAATTTACATGGTAATATGATATAAGTGGCAAATTATACACAATACTCACCAATACCTCCCTTGAATTTTCATTTTGGAAGTATAAAATACCAAAATTTCAAAAATAAATTGACATTCGAAACCAGCATATGATGGCTAAAGCAAACCTCTTAGAAGTCTTCCACTTCCATCAAATTTAAATTTTCACATTGTTGGCTTACCAAATATTCTAATGCCATTAGGTATTTTACACCATACAACAAAAGATCAAACTTCAAATTTTTGTAATTAAGCAATAAAGCACAACAATCAATTTCATTTGGATAACTCCAATAACCAAGAAGTAGAGACAAACAATCAATAACACGACTCAAGTTACTGAAACATTGTGCAAAGATAATAAATGAAATATTAATGAAATCATAAATATAAACACACATCACTTCATTAACCATTACAACACATAATTCACACCACAATATTATTATAATTATTTACAATACAAGAGAAGGCTGAGACATTCTGTGCTGCATTTTTTGCTGAATTGATAAGCTGCAATGTTTTAAACCAAAGAATCATTAGATGAGTATAAATTGAAGAAAATCCACTGGCACTAAGAAATGTATATCCAATGGAATCATTACAGTGAACATTGAAAACTGAATTTAAAAATAAAAAATACATCTCACCAGTGGCAATTTTAAGCGCAAGGAACATCTCTTTCTATGAGAACAATCTCCCATGAAAATTTGTCAATTGAGAAACAAGAAGAATCTCCCATGATCAGTTGCCAGACAAGTGTGATATTTCCAATGAAAGTACACAAAAGGGTAGTCTAGCTGAACCATTAGCCCTGACAAAATTTATGCTGAACATAGCTGAAGAAATGACAATAGAAATATCTTATTCCATGGACCATGGTTTGTTGAAGTCCTCTGAACCATTTGGACTAGAATTTGTAATAATCTACTCATTGAGGTTCAACATCCCTTGACTTTTTTTCTTTTTTTTATAAGGTCCAACATCTCTTGATAGAATGATAATAGCTAAAATAGGCATGACCTTTTTTTCCATTTTAGATAATGTAGAGAACCTTTCTAAAGAAGAGCCCTTTAGAATCGCCTCTAACCATTAAAACCTATGAGCAACTAACCCCACCCTCCATAGTAGTTGGCGGGTAATTTGGGGGCATTAACCCTTGATGGGATAAGCAATTTAAGCACAAGCCCAGAAGCAGAATAGGCAGGAAATTCTTGCAAAAGGATCTTATTAAAAAAATATATATCATTGATTAATGTAATAAACATATATTAAAAAAGTTAAGGGTTTAGGATCTATGTTTACTGATTAAATTATACTATGATGGGTTAGTTAAAAAGAAGTTTCCTGTTATCCTTGGCAAACCAAACTAATTCAAGTCATATTTAAAACGCCAATCACAAAGTACAAGAGGACAGAATTAGTGTGCACCTCTAAGCTTTTGAGCTACCTTGATGATATGAAGGGCAGGTGTTGTCTTCCCAGATGCCTCGCCCATAAATTTCAACAATTCTTCCTTGCAAAGTGCAGAGGAAATCTCTCACCACAGCTGTGATGACACTACTCCATAATCCATTTATATGTAACTAAACTTACACTTGAGAAGAAATCATTATCATACCTTCATCAAGAAGTAACTGGTCCATAAGTGGTACATTTTGAGGCTCTTTTTATATGTTAACAGACAGCAGTTCCAAATTTTCATGTAAACACACTCATCAGCTGCGTATCATGAGAATGGCAACAAGGAAGTGCTAAGCCTTATGCACATGCGCAAAAGCAATGCAAATAATGTGATTAAAGCATAACATGCAAAGACCACTCTTTCAATTAATAAATTAATAGTTAAGACACTCAAAATAAAATGGTAGACCATGCAAGCAACGCTATTTTTTTCTCCACATCCCACCTCAAACAGCTACTAACGAATTCCTAAAAGTTGAGCACAATGTTAAGATCCTACTAGTAGTACCATATATTACGGAACTTAAGTATCTACCCAAAACCTTGAACACACCAGTAACAACTACCCCAATCTAGAAGTCAAAAGAGTTCACTACTTGAACACGATGTTAAGGTCTGATAGGGAATATTTTTTTTTCTTTATTGGATAAGTAGAATTACAGGGCAACTACTGCACTCAACTCACCATGTTTATGCCCTTGCAACTACTAGCCTCCTTCCACTAATCAATTTCACATATTCTTCCTATCTTCCTTCTTTCCATTATTACCATCACAAACTCTAGCATTCCAGCAATAAAATCCCTTATTCCCTCTTTAGTTTCAATCAATATCGGAAAAATTCTGGCTTCCCTTTGTAATTTATAGTTTCCTCTTTACTTTTTTTTTTTTTTTTTTTTTTAAACTGTAATTACAGTACCTATAGATGGGCCTTTGTTTCTTCTTTCACATGTAAATTAAGCAAAGAGAAAGCAAGAACTCTATATATTATTTTTAATCTTTTCAATTTCACACTCATGCAAACATGCATTGGAGTCATTGCAAAATACACAAAAACGAAAAAGAAGGAAACTTTGCAAAATCTAGGAACCCAGTTCAGAAAAACTAAGGTCAAGCACAAAGGCATTGAAATCAAACAAACCCCAAAACTTCAGCAGTAACAAAAACCAAGAAAATTACAATGTCCCAGAAAGTTTACAGCAACAAACTGTGAAATAAAAATGGAGAGAGAGAGAGAGAGAGAGAGAGAGAGAGATACCTGGTGGAGAGAGCAGAGCAGAGTGGAAAGGCGAGGTCTTCTGCTAAAGGCATTGAGACAAAGATGGTTCATTAGTGCAGGTGTAAAGAAACTCATTTTTGTAAGGAATTCCTGTAAAGATTTTGCCTTTTGGGATTTAAGGTAAAGATTTTGGCTTTGGGGTTTAAGGTAAAGTGAGAAACCCATTTCAGTTTCCTGATAATTTCACTGTGTGTTTTGTATTTGAGTATTCTTTTATTGTCGTCATTGTTGTGATGTTTGAAAGTATTTCTTCATGCTATTCTTTGGTCCTTGCAGGTGTTCATTGGCCCAAGCCCAAGATGAACGGGCCATTATGGGTTTGATCTATTTGTTATACCTTTTTGTCTTAATTATAAATTTATATTCTGCACAAGTATATTTCAAACCATAATCTAACGAATCTGACCTGATGTTTTCTGTTGATAAATTGGGTTGAGTAGGGTTAGGTTGACAAATCTCATCGCAAATTTACAGTTGATATTACTCAAATAATTGATAGGCACATTCAAATATTACTGTTGTTCTCTTTGATTATAAAATGTTATCCTATTACATTATAAATAATTAAAAATAGTATATAAGAATATAGTATTATTCTATTGCATAGCATGATATAGATAATTTGATGTTTATTGTTATATTTTTTATTTTTACTTTTTTTTTCTTCTCAACTAATTTTATTTGACATTTAAATTCAGCCACATCTTCCATATCATTAAATTATTTATATTTTCTCTCCTCTTTTTATTTTCAACCATATATTCTAGGAGAGAATGTGAGAGAAATAGAAAAAAATTGTATAAAAAGAAGATGAGTAGAAGAATACTCAAAAGAAAATGTATAATTGTAAACAAAAAAATTATCCAAGCTATACTACGTAATGGAATAACATTATATCATTAGATAACATTTAACAATTAAATTAAAATATAACCAAATGCATCAACCCAAAATAGATTTCAGTGAAAAAAAATTCATCAAACTAAATTAGATATGCAACAAATAATTAAAAATTCACCAAAAGAAAGGAAGGAGAGAGAGAGAGAGAGAGAGAGTTCACATTTTTGTGTGGAAAAAATTTGGATTTAATGGAAGAGAGAAAAACAAATATATAAAGTAAATAAAATGGGGAGAAGAAGAGTTAAAATAAATAAACAAAAAGATGAGGTATAGATAGACTTGGCAAAACAGGCGGGTCATGTCGGGTTCGAATCGGGTCAATCTGGTTGCAGGTCAAACGGGTTGCGGGTCAAAAATGGGCTATTTTAAGCGGGTTAAAAACTAGTTCGGGTCAATCGGATTGTGGGTCGAGTCGAGTCGGGTTGACCTGTATTTTTCACATTATTTTTTTTTTCTTTTAATAAAGAAAACAACTTGTATTTGCCATTTGAAAAGTTATGCAACAAATTACTTGATACAAAATTCATTATTTTAAATTCACCACTTATATCAAGAATGAACTCAGTTAAACTTATTAATACTTGTTTAATAATTTTAAAAAATTATACAAATCCCAACATTACTAACTAAAACAAAATAACACAAAGATAAGTAAAACAAATACACAAGTTTTATTTCTACACAATATCAATATCCCAAAATATAAAATAAAATTACAAATGACTTATTGGATAACTCATTTAACAAAGAATAAAAACATATAAGAAATTTACAATCTTGAAAATTAATTTTATAATCTCTTATTAATTGTGGTTGGCACTCTATTTCAATTTGAGAATACACATTAAAGTTTGATTGTTTACTTTTTTATACGTAGTCTCTTTTATGAATACCATATCATTGTTAAGCAACACACGCTCTATGAAATATCATAATTTATTTTAAAAAACCGTTTATTTTGAACTTATATTGTTAAAAAATAGGTTTAAGCATTCTTAATTTATGCTAATTTGATATTTTAGCTTCACTATTTTCACACTTATGAATGTTTCTCACACATGTCTACAATTTTAAATATATGTTTTTTACTTTACTATAACCAGATTATCTTGAGATGTACTTTACGGTTTGATATATAAAAATCTTTACTTATTACAAAATGCTCAGCTATTCATCTTTCAATTCATTTGCATGCAGTTATGTAAATGTCTCAATTGTTTCCTTAAAACTCACAACAAACAATTAAACTAATATTATCTTAATTTTATTATTTTTTTTACAATTTTTTTTAAAAAAAATGGTTTGGGTTGCGAGTTAGGTCAGGTTGACCCACAAAAAACACGAGTTGGGTCACGGGTCAACCCGTTTTTGCTTTGGGTCAAAAAAATCGGGATTGGGTCGGATCGAGTTATAAAATTATGATCCGTTTTGCCATGTCCAGGTATAGAGGAATTGTAAGGTTGAGGAATGGAACGGTGGGGAAATAAAAAGGTAAAAATGGGGAAAATGTTGGAGGAAGAGTAATTGTAAAGTCATAAATTAATAAGGAGAAAAATAATTAAAGATGAGAGAGAAAATGTTAGAAATAAGTGGATTAAATGGCTTCTGATGTGGTTCAACAGGAGCATAACAACAATAAATATTAAATTTCAACTTTTATATAAAAAATAATATATATATTCTAAGCTTAGATTGGGTCAAGTTTGACTTGGCAAAATGATCCACTAAAGTAAATTGACTTAACCCACGCTATTGATAATTTGAAAATTATATTTTCAATTTATTAGTTTGATTTATTTTGGATTTTAAGCCTTAGAATACTGTGCTCAATTATGTTAATTGCAATTATATATTAAACAATAAGTCTAAATAGTTTTTTTTAAAAGCAAATATATATATGTATATATATATATATATATATCTTTAAAAGGTTGTAAATCCCGTGTCTAAGAACCTGGCAAGTGGCAATCCCAACTTTCTTTCTAATTCTATGACTTGACTTAGTGGATCACATGAAATCTAGACAATGCATGGAACAATGAATGATAAATTATTTTTATTTTTTAAGGAGTTTACCAAGATAGTGTTAATAATGATAATAATTCTCATTAATAAAGTATTTGGTTATAGTAGATTTAGTTGTCCTCGACATTGCAATCCAAAGACTTGATTAAAAGATCCCTAATAAAAGTTAAAGTTTCATAAACCCAAGACTTGAAGGAGACACCCATGAAATTTTCAATTTAAACAAAGAAATAATATTAAGTAACTTTCAGATATCTTAGTTGATTATGATTAACTTATGACTTACTAAGATTCTTTTTTCCTAAAAAAAAGAGAAGAACTAGAAGAGGGGAAAGAATTTGCACATACCTAAACATCTTCTATGCCTTTGTAAATATTAATCACTACAATAAGAGGTTATACTTGGCATGTCCTTCATAGTTTCTCATGAATTTTTAATACAAGTTATGACAATTTCAATCTTCAGTACTGTTAGGACTATTAGACTATGCTATCTCCTACAGTATAGATAACTACTTTAGAAGTATGAAACTCAGAACTTACAAAATGAATTAATATTGGAAAGTAGCAATTGAAGGGTAAAGCAAACCTCTTGCTTGGTAGTCTTCCACTTCTATCACCGTTAAGCTTTTCACAGTGTTGGAGTTACCAGAATTTTCAAAGTCATTGGGTAATTCATATCATATGGCTAAAATAATCAGATTTCCACAAATATGAAGTTTTTTTTTTTTTTTTGAATAAACATATAAAACACACACAAAAAATCTCATTTGAGTAACTACATACAAGTCAAGAAAGACAAGTAATAATAAATGATATCTCTTCTGATACTAGGGCATGAGGAAATTGAAAAACCAAAACCCTTTCCCTCCCAACATTGCACAAAGGGCTAGTTTGGATTGAGGGGAGAGAAGAGAAGTAGAGTAGAATTGGCTGAAAATTAGATGGCCAACTCTACTCTACTTTAACTCCCTTTTCCTCAATCTAAACTGGCCATAAAGCCTTAACTAGCCATTGTCGGAGGCTTGGCTCCACATACTATTTTAATCACAGTCCATATCTCTTGCTTTATTCTTACTTTGTTGGGGGGTGGGAATAAATTGGCTCATCTAATCTTGCTTTATGCAAATTACTTATTACTCTAGCACAACACTAATAGCCACTCTAACAAGTATCGATCAAAACACTATTTTGCAGATTTAGTACATCAAACAAAACAAACCTAAACGTAGTGTTAGATATAACTGATCTTGAAGACACATAAATTATGTTTTCATTGATCTTTAAGATTACTATAATATTAAAACAAAGAATTATAATTCATTGTAAAAATTATTTTACAAGATAAACTAGACAAGAATGATAGGAGATTTAAGTTTCCTAACAGTTTAGTCCCAAGACAAACTAAAGAGACCCAATTCTTCCTAGAAAAACAAAAGGCATTTTCACTTGAAACAACTTAAATTGTTACGGTCATCAAATGCTTAATACACATCAAGAGCAACACTTATACTTGAAGAGCTAGATTTTTATAATCTCAAGTGCAAAGATCCTTCAAGTCACTTCATGTGTTCAAAAGTGGCCAGGTAATTTGACACCTACCATATATGACAATAATTCATTTATTCAAGAATATGATATTGATTCTCCTTTTCTTTCAAACGTTTGTCTTCTTAAGATCATGATATCATATCAAGAATTCCATCATTTTCGAACATATACTGTCTAGCTTCATGTTTGTCACTGGAAACTTCCCCATCGATGAAGGTAGTTGCCTTCTTTGATGATGACTACATGCTCACAAACCAATTCTTCAGCCTTACAGCAAAAGCCTCTGCTAAATTGCATTCCCCATTCAGTCTTTTTCAACCCATTTGCATGCATACACCAAGACTAGTTACCTAAAAAGTAAGAAATTATTAGAAGGTAAAAAATTAAAATAAAATAATATTTCCAGAATACTTGGTTCTCTTGGCACTGTCAATTTACATGAGCTTCTGACAGTCGAATGCCTCATTTATATGTATGTTCAGTGGATGAATAAATCATTTTTTTATAACCTTTTGTCTTAATCTTTCCACTCAATTCATGATCTATCTTCATGTTGTTAAAAAGACCAAAAAAACCTTTGAGACATTGACACCATCAATCACAAAGTGACAATATACGTGAAACTCAATATGCATCATTATATGATAAAATCCAAAGTCTGTTAATCATAACTGCCAAGGAGAATGTGGAGATTTATTCTCTAATCCAAATTACCTAAATTTCAGGAAACTTCATGTACTCAAGGGTATTGAAGGCAGCACCCCAAGGAACGAAGTTGTACGCCTTTTGAATATCTAACTTAGCCCAAACTTAGAAGTCTAGCCTGAAAAGAGAGCCTTTTTTCTATCAGACTTAAATGAGACAATTTGATTTCAAGGTTACCACTAAACTAGTAGAAATAAGGCCATTCATGACTGATACTATGGCTTTCTCTAGAAAGATCACTAGGAACCCTCTAAAATATTAGTTCATTATTTCAAGTTTTTTGTTTCTATTTTCGTTTTTAAATTTTTCGAAAGTTATTTAAAGTTGATAGATACTCAGCTACAAGGTTTTCTCTAATGTTCATACTTCATATACACTTGATAAGAGTACAATAAGAAGACATCTTTAATAGTGTAACACTAAAATAATAGAGGAAACAAGAATCACAAAAATAGAATCAGGATATCCTTCAAGAAAACACAGAACCAAAAAACCTTTAAGAGATAGCAACTTCACAGAAAACTATTTCCATGAAGAGTTGAGGTAGAAGTGATGCAAATATTTATTTAAAACGCTAAAGATTTGCTTCTAAAGAGACTGGCAGCATGACTTTTTGAGAAATAAAATAAAAC
Source organism: Quercus lobata (assembly GCF_001633185.2). Taxonomy (NCBI): domain Eukaryota; kingdom Viridiplantae; phylum Streptophyta; class Magnoliopsida; order Fagales; family Fagaceae; genus Quercus; species Quercus lobata. The sequence continues at coordinate 4,245,042 of NC_044910.1, read as the reverse complement.
AACATCGACAAGGGCAATATAAATAACTTAACCTATCTCTAAGAACTTTGCGAGCTTATAAATGCTCCTTATTATCAAAAGTGACAGAAGACAATTTTGAGCAGTCTTGTTCTTATCATCCTCAGTCATACAACTGCATAGAATTTCAGGCATCCCCACCCCAGGTAACCTCATCCATATGTCCAAAACCTTGAATGATTTTCGACTTGAATGGACTTGGACATAAAGGTAACATGGGCAGGTAAATGGATTCCTCCATGCTACAACTGATAAGATTCAGTTCATAACATATATAAACAAGGAGGTTAAAAATGACTAACCTGGTCAAGAAAATTTATAAGAGTGAGATTGCAGAACAAGCAATGAAGTCTAATAAGTGCTTGTGTTATTATTCGAGATTGTTCATCTTGGAAGGTGCCACCTATCATATGATCAATTTTACATTGAAGGACAAGGACAGCTACCTGAAAAATCCAAACATGCAAGATGTTATTAAAGCATGATAATATTGAGAAAGAATATGACAAAGTGGGTGCAAGTGACCCATCACTCTTTTGTTGTCTACTTTGAGTAAGTTGTAATAATATAGGTTCCAACAGTGAAACAAACTGCAAAACAATACAGGTTAACTGATACTGATTTGGTAACCTATAGTTGTTGGTATATTTTCTTTAAATGACAGAAAATGATGACAATAATAACAAAAAGAAGTTGAAGGATCCATTGCATTTTCTATGTCAAGATATGCACAATATCCTGCTTAAAGACCAATCTAGTGAGGCAAAGAAAACATTATGCAAAGAAAATTAGAGGATATTTGTATGACAAACATCTCATCATGCAAATATAGTAATTAGGACCTAATTTATTATAGGAAAGTAAATCAACTTGTCTATTTAAAAAATTAAAAGCATTAATAATTGTAGCTTAATAGTTGTAAAAAGAATGGAAAACATTGATACATAAAAGGTGAGTATCTGGAAAAACCATACAGCAAGAACAATAAGATATTATGGGCTCCTATCCATAACAAAGTAGCATTGGACACAGTGACATCTAGTGTATCAAGACGGATGGGCTTCATCTAAGAGATTATTAGTTAAAATTAAGATCTCAGGACATCAGATGATGAATTAACAACAATTCTATTATAAATATATTGCTTATCAATAGCTAGAAAAGTAAGTTTCCAATACAAAGTTCACCAAAAGGGTGGAAATATTAGCCTTAACAAAAGCTAAGCTGAACATAGCTAATGAAATGATAATTTTGATTTTTTGTTAAATGGACCATACTTAAGTACGCTGGACCATAAGTGGTATATAATTGTACTTATAAAAGGCTAAACTACCGATAGTTTCCAAACCAATGAAATTTCGCTATGAAATGCCATTGTTTAAACTACTAAACTATGAATAGGAAATTATAAATTTATCTACTAATTGTTCACCTAAATATTTTGAATATCTTCAAATAATTCCTCCTTTTTTTAGGGAATTGTTGATTGAGTCTTTACTAATTTGTTATAATACTAGTTCTTGAACTTTCTTCAGATAAAAAGCAGGGGTGTCATCTTAGAAAAGAAAAATGCAGAGCCACCATAACTGAAGAACATACATAAGAGATATAAATTGTGCAGAAGAAATGTGACAAATCCATTGGTCATGAACTCTCACATAGGAAAAAAGACATGAGAGAGAAAGAGAGAGATGTGCTTAAGGTTCAACATCCTTGACAGAATGATAATAGCTAAAATAGGCATGAAGGCTTCATAGAAGGATTTATACTTAGCTTTGATTGATGTGAAAACTATATATAAGAACAAGAAAAGGTTTTGGGATCTATGTGAATAAGCTTTTCAAATTTCACAACAATGGGTTAAAAAAGAATTAACCTGTTTTACCTGAGCAAACCAAACTAATCCCAATAATACCTTAAACACTTCCAATCAAAAAGTTTGTGAGAGGACAAAATTAAGATGCACCTCAATGATTTTGAGCTTCCTTGATGATATGAAGGGCCAAGTGTTGTTTTTCCAGATGCCTCTCGCCCATAAATTTCATCAATTCTACCCTGAAAATTGCAGAAGAAACCTTTTACCACAACTATAATGACACTATTGCACTTCTTTGCTACTAAACTTAAACTCGAGATCAAATCATCAAACACACATTCATTAATTTAGAAGTTACCGGTTCATAAGAAGTAAAATTTAAAGATCATTCTATATGTTGATGGGCTAAAATTACAAATTCTTCACAAACAATGCAGGCCAAATTCACATGGTAATATGATATAAATGGCAAATTATACGCAATACTCACCAATATCTCCCTGCCATTTTCAATTTGAATTAGAACAATCTTCAGTCTTCAATCCTCGTACAGCATTGAGGCCATGCATCCTCCTCAATAGATATGACAATTTTGACGGCTAGAGCAGACCTTTTGGTAGTCTTCCACTTCCATTAGATTCAACTTTTACATTGTTGGCTTACAAAATATTCAATGTCGTAAGGTATTTCATACCATACAACAAAAAGATCAAACTTCAATTTTTTTTGTTAATTGAACAATAAAGCACAACAAATAACCAAGAAGCAGAAACAAACAATTGATAACACATGACTCAAGCTACTGAAATGTTGTGCAAATTAGATAATAAATAAAAAATGAATGAAATCATAAATATAAACACACATTACTCCATTAACCATTACGACACTTAATTCAAACCACAATATTATTAAAATTATTTACAATACAAGCAAAGGTTGAGACTTTCCGATGTTTCTGTGCTGCCAGTTGTTGAATTGATTAGCTGCAACATTTTAAACATGGAATCGTTATATGAGTATAAAGTATAAACTAAAGAAAATCCACAGGTACTAAGAAAATACAGGCCAAGTAAATTCATTAATACCATTTTCAGTTCACTTTTAGAGAGAGAAAATGAAAAGATTAAAAAAAAAAAAAAAAACAGAGCTAGCATACATCACTTTTAGGATGGTATTAAAGCATAAGAATGTTGAGAAAGAAAATAACAGAGTGCAAATAATTTAACACTCTTTTCTTGTCTACATTGAGTAAGTTGAAATAATATAGGTTCCAATGATGAAACAAACTGCAAACCTGATCAATATAGGTTAACATACGGAGATTTGGCCACCTATAGTTGTTGGGTATATTTTCTTTAAATGACAAAAAATGATGATGACAATGACAACTCTGCAGTTGCAATTCTAGTGAATGTGTTAATGAAACTTGAATAACTAACACCACAATCATTTAAAGTGCAGATATTCTGGACTTAGAACCAAAAGCACTCCAAGGCAACAACTGCCATATTAAATCTAATGTACACCCAAAACAGGGGAAAAAGAATAAAGAAAAAGAAAAAGAAAATTGAAAATCCTACATGCCAATCACTAAGTGTGATCTTACAAATTTGTGCTTATAGTGTACACATAAGGTTGATTAGTACTCATTTTTTCAAATTCATTGTCATTACCATCTATGGACTAAACTGGTAGCAAGATTCTCCATCACTAACAAACAACACCAGCAAATATCTATTCTGCTATCTATATTCATTAGATGCCTAATTCTAAATTGCTATCATTGTTATGGTGACGCAAGCAATTTTAATATTCACCATTACATGTTGCTATGTACAAAGTATTTAAAATTTTAGCTTAATAGTTGTAAAACGAATAGAAAACATTTATAAAGAAAAAGTGAGTATCTGGAAAAACCTTACAACAAGAACTAAAAGATAGTTGGAGCTCCTGTCCATGACAAAGCAGCATCAAATAATGTGATATGGCTTGGTCCTGCATTCTTGAGCAGAAGATCTGGAGACAATCATATCTAGTGTGTCAAGATTAATTGCAAAATGGGCTTCATCTAAGAGATTATCAGTTAAAATTAAGATATCGGTATATCAAACAATGGATTAACAACAATTCCATTGTAAATATATCTTATGAACAACTAGAAAAGTTAGAAATTTACAAGTAAAAGTTCACCAAAAGAGTGGTCTTGCCAAAATATTAGCCTTAACAAAAGCTACGCTGAACATAGCTGATAAGATAATTTTTAAAATGCTAGACAACTAACAGCTTCCAAAACCAATGGGATATTTCTATGAAATGCCATTGCTAAAACTACCAATTTAAGCATAGTAAAATGTAAATTTAACTACGAATTGTTAAGGTAAATGTTTTCAATATCTTTTGATACTTCCTTCTTTTCATGGGTAACTGTTGGTCGTGTCTTTACATATCATAGCATATAAGATATAATGACTTGCAATATTATTATAGCAATTCTCAAACTTTCTTCAGATAAAAAATAGGAGCATCATCTTTTTCTTTTTTCTATTAAAAGTGCCACCTTAAATGAAGAATACATATAAAAGTTATAAATTGTGCAAAACTAAATGTGATAAATCCATTGGTCATGGAACTCTCACATGGGAAGAGAGACATGAGAGAGAGGTGCTTAAGGTTCAACAGCCTTTGACAAAATGATAATAGCTAAAACAGGCATGAAAGTTTAGCAGGAGCATCTATAATTAGCTTTGATTATTGTGAAAACTATATATTAGAACAATTAAGGGTTTTGGGATCTATGTAACTTGACTTATCAGATTTCACAATAACAGGTTAGAAAGAAGTTCCCTGTTTACCTGAGTAAACCAAATTAACTCCAATTATACCTTAAAACACTTCTGATCAAAAAGTTTAAGAGGACAAAATTAGGATGTACCTCAAAACTTTTGACTTGAACTTCCTTGATGACGGGAAGGGCTAAGTGTTGTTTTTCCAGATGCCTCTGGCCCATAAAGTTCATAGATTCTACCCGTAAAGTGTAGAGGAAATCTTTTACCAAAGCTGTAATGACTCTAGACTAACCTAAAATTAAGATCAAACCAATAAACATAGGATCATTAGTAAAATATAAAACTCTTTATATATATTGATAGGCTGTAATTCCAATTTTTCATTGAGAAACACTTATCAGCTGAGTACTCATAATATCAAGTGTCAAAAATGAAAACCCAAGCTATACATCATCAACATTATCCATGCAAGTAAAGCAAAACAAATAACATAGTTCATCATGCAAGCAATGAGAAAGACATAAATAATGTTAATTTTTTTCCCCACATCCCACATTACACAGATCCTAAGGAATTTCTAAACCTTGAGCATGATAGTAACAACCTAGCCAGAGGACCACATATTAAAGGCTGGAAACTTGAACATTATGTTAATAATCTATAGAAAGTACCAAAAATTAAAAACCTATGGGGAGTATCCAAAGCCTTGAAAATGAAAGTAAAAAGTACCTAAATCTAGAAGTCAATAGAGTTCATTTTGTGGATTTAGCCTAATTAGTATCCAGGAAGAATCAAGGTTTTTAAGTGTAAAATGAGATTAAAAAAATATAGCCTTCACACACAAAACTAAATATATCTTCTCTAGTGTTCACTGAGTAAAAAAATTAAAGTTTGTTTTTTGTTTTTTTTTTTTTTTTGGGATTACATTAACTATGGATTTAATAATGGGTTGGATCTAATTGTCATAACTTTTCTTGGTGGTGTAAAACAAAAACTCACTTGCTTGGGGTTAATTTTGGTGTTATTATAAATTTATGGGGTTAATAATGGGTTGGCATTTCATGGTTTAATGGGTTGGGTGCAAAGTCTTAAAAATCAGAACGGTCAAATAATTGAAAAATAGACTAGTTCTTTGGTTTTCATTGGACCAGTTTCGGTTTCTGTTTGGTCCCATTTTTTTAAACAGTAGTTGGGTGTCCCTTTTTTTTTTTTTTTTTTTTTGGGTCTTTTTTCGAATAGGTTGAGTTTGGGTTAGCAAAATTTTCAACCCAAGTAACTTGACTCAATTCACACTATTAATAGTCTAAAAAATACAAGCTGGTCTTTGAACTCTTATTACACCAATATGTACAAGATGAATTCCTTAAAAAGAATGCAAATGAGAAAAGTAGAAAAAGAGCGAAAAGCTCATAAAGTAACTTTGATTAATGCCATTTAATTATGTTGATATGTACCCAAAAAAAAAAAAATTTCCTTTGTAGAGACAATTTCATGGTTTTTTTTTTTTTTTTTTTTTTTTTTTGAGCTAACATGGTTTGTTGATTATTATTAACTTCTTACCCAAAAAAAAAGATTATTATTAACTTGTGACTTATTAGGATTTTTTTTCCTAAGAAAAAGAGCAGAACTAGAATAGGGAGAAAGAATCTGTTTGTGTAGAATAGTTATTATGACTTGTGAGTTCGATGCTTTTGTTGAGCATATTTTTGAGGGTTTTATTTTATTTTATTTTTTATTTTTTTGTCTTTATATGTACGTTCAATGATTCTAAAGAAGAATAGTTGGGAAAATGTTTACATTGTGTGTGTGTGTGTTTTTTTTTTTTTGTTTAATTTTTAACAGTTTTATGGAATTTTTTTTAATTAAAGAAACTTGAAAATCAAAACAACATAGTTTTGGAAGTCACTAAAGGCACATTTTTAAAGGAGAATAAAGGGAAGATTGAATTAAATGAAGTTGAAACTTAGAGGATTAAATTAAATGAAAATAAAATTAGTAGACTGAAATGAATTTTGGTAAAAAATGGTGTGTTTTGCATTTTTGCCTTAAAAAGAAATTATAATTTGAAGTGATGGGCTCAATTAACATTTGGAGAGAATCAGATGGGCTTTGGCGCAAATGAAGTTAAGGCTGAAGTGATGGGCTCATTTAAGCCCAAGTGAAATGGGCACAGTGGAAGAGGTTAGTTTAGAAGAAAAACGAAGCTAGAAGCAAGGTTTTGACATATGAAAGTTTTTTTTGAGGGGAGACATGCGAAAGTTCAGTAGGCGGAAAGCGAAATCATAGAGTGAGAAAAATGAGTAGCGAAGAGACGGGCAGAAGAAAAAGGAGAGATATTAATAAATTTTTTTTTGAATAAACATATAAAACACATATATACAAGTAGAGAGAGAAGCAATAATAAATTATATCTCTTATAAACACATATATACACACACTTTATATTTGATAAGTTATATATATATATATATATATATAAACACACTCAACAAAAAAAAGAGTTTAGTATTTTCAATCAAAATTACGTTTAATGGTGATCTTTCATAAAATAAAATTCATTTTTATCATTTTCTTAGTGAATTCATAAAAAGTTTTATTTTCGGTACAAATTATTAGATTTTATACAAAAGTAAGTAAAAAAAAAATCTTTATGTTGAACTAATGAAATTTTCGAAAACATGAATGATCCAAAACTTGGAGGAACAAGTTAGACTCCAAACATATTTTAAGCTATCTTCTGTTAACCTATTATATATGTGGCAACTAAAGAGACATTTCATGTGTAGTTTTAGTAACAAGATTTTTTTAATGAGTCAATAACTTGTTAATTGTCACATAACAAGTTGAAAAAGATAGATTCAAATATGTTTGGTGCCAAATTTTATCAAATATTTAAAAAATATAAGAGCACATTTTACAATAAAAATAAAATTGTGAAAAATAAAGTTGCCTCTATAACTATTAGATCAATTATTTTTTTTAAGAGCAGACTAATTCAAATACTTGAAGGGGCCGACTCTTATTTTTTTAGACTAAATTTTGAAAATATTAAAATAATTATATATATATATATATTAAAAAAATTCAAAATTTGGGAGGGGGGGGCTCTCTTAATTTTTTAGACTAAAATTTGAAAATATTAAAATAATTATATATATATTAAAAAAATTCAATTTTTTTAGGGGGGGGGGGGGCCTCCGCCTTTGGTTGTTAGTATATTTTCTTTAAATGAAAGAAAATGATGATGATAAGGGATAACAACTCTGCCCCATTTTGGCCTTTTCTCTCCCCGAGAAAAGAATTCAAACAGTAAATGCCACAATTATGTGTGAGAATTAATCACTTACACTATCAACGCATCTATGGTTGTGGTACTTGTAGTTCTAGTCAATTTGTTAACAGAACTTGGCAATTTTTCAGCAGAACTTGGACACGAAAAATATTCTTATTTTTTGTGTTTTTGCACACATTGATTCTGCAAGTGAAGCATACATTGCGTTTTCTAAGTCAAGATATGCACAATATCCAGCCAAAAGAGCAATTTAGTGAGGAAAAGAAAACATTATGCAAAGAAAATTAGTTGATAGATTGTATGGAACATCTGATCTTGCAAATATGAGTAATTAGGGCTTAATTTATTAAAGGAAAGTAAATCAACTGGTCTATTTAAAAAAATACTCCATGCTGCCAAAATTAATCAACATTTGTTCAGTGAAATTTAGATGTCTGCCTTTCTTATAAGTTTGAACTCTGCTACCACCAATGATTACAAAGGAATTGCCATGCCGCACTTTTTTTTTTTTTTCCCTATTCGTAAGTTATACACACACCCAATGGGTCTTGAAGCCAACAAATTCAATCTATCTAGCACTGCCAGGGGGAGGAGGATGCCAGTTGAGTGAGAGCTCATTGATCTTACTCATGCCACACTTATGTCAATATGCAGCAAAAGAGCAAATATGCAACCACAGATAACTTGTAGGGATTTATTTTGTCATGATAAAAAAGAATTCTTAAAAACAAGAGGAAAAAATCAAGATTTTTTTCTTGTGTGTTCAAAGGAAACTTATAGGAGACAATGAAGCAACTAATTGGGAGAAGTACAATGCATTTATATAGCAACAACAGAGGCACACATTTAAAGTGCAGATTTGTGCCTATATGCACAAGGTTCAATAGTACTCATTTTGTCAAATTCACTGTAATGACCATCTATGGAGTCAACTGTTAGCAAGATTCTCCATCACTCAGACAACACCGGCAAACATCCATGCTGTTATTTATAATCTAAGATGCCTAGTTCTAAACTGGTAGCACTGTTATGGTGATGCTAGCAATATTAATATTCACGATTACGTGTTTCTGCGTTCAAAATATTCATAATTGCAGCCTAATAGTTGAAAAACAAATTGAAAAAACATTGAAAAGAAGAAGGGAGTCTGGAAAAACCATACAGAAAGTACAATAAGATGGTAGGGGCTCCTATCCATGGGAAAGCAGCATCAAACGATGAAATATGGCTTGGTCCTGCAATCTTGAGCAGAAGATCTGGACACATGGTAATATCTAGTGTGTTAAAGCACGATGAACTTCATCTAAGATTATATCAGTTAATTAAGATATTAGGACAGCAAACAATGGATTAACAACAATTCTATTATAAATATATTTCTTATCATTAGCTAGAAAATTTAGAATTTTCTTTTAAAATGTTCACCAAAAGGGTGTTTTTGCCAAAATATTAGCCACAAAAAAAGCTACATTGAACTTAGCTGATGAATTATAATTTCAATTCTTTATTGAATGGCCTACGGTTAAGTCCTCTGGACCAGAATTAGTAGATAATCTTACATATAAGAGATTAAACTACAGAAAGTTTCCAAAACCAATGGGATATCTCTACGAGATGCCATTGTTTAGCCTACCAACTTAAGTACAGTAAAATGTAGATTTAACTATTGATTGTTCAGCTAATTATTTTCAATATCTTCTGATACTTCCTTCTTTTAGGGGGGGAATTGCTGGTTGAGCCTTTACATATCAGAGCATATAAGATGTAATGATTTGCGATATTATTATAATTGTTCTCAAACTTTATTCAGATAAACAACAGAGCTGTCATTTGAAAAAAAAAAAAAAAAATGTAGTGCCACCATAACTGAAGAACATAGATAAAAGGCATAAATTGTGCGAAAGAAATGTGACAAATCCATTGATCATGGAACTCTCACATGGAAAGAGAGAGATGGGCTAATAGTTGTGAAGGAAAATTATTAAATACTCCCGGAATACCATAAATGCGTATTCCCCCTCTCACATAAATGGTGGGTCTCACCATAAATTTAATTAATGGGACCCACTATTTATGTGAGAGAAAGGAGTATGTATTTATGATACTTCAGGAGTACACAATAATTTCCCAGTTGTGAAAATGTTGGGAAGACTCCAATTGAGTAGTCTATGTATATCTAAAAATTGAAATGTAGTATTTATTGTTATTACGCTTCTATTGCGCCACCTCATCGACCACATAATCTTTATTTTTCTTATTTATTTTTTATTCCTAAGTTCTTTAAAAAAAATATATAAATAGATTATTGACTTTACACATTCATTTTGGGTGGTTTTAATTTTACGTATAGCTTTGCCTTTCCATATTATCTACTTTAATTTAAATGTTTAATATTCCATTATCATTAAGTTGATGGGCTGGCCATAAGATTATATAGAGTTTTTTTATTTTTTTAATTTTTATTTTCTCTCTCCATATAAACCACTACATTAATAATTACATACAAAATGGTCTTCTCAAATCTCTCCTACATTAAATCTATCTTCCTAGAGTAACATTATTTATATTTATATTTTTATATATATATATATATATATATTTCCCTTCAATGAGTACTAAGCAACAAACTAATCCTTAAATTTCCCTAATCATTATACTATTTGCCCATTTTTCGGTTACAAAGGTTTATATCTTAACATTTATGAGGAGGGACCCCAAATGATGTATGATCCATATATCTAAAGATAAATTACACCATCACACACCTTGGTGCGATGATCACTCCATAAGTATAAGTGTCTGTGGGGTGTGAGAGGCAAGGGCCGGGGTTCAAGTCTCCAAGAGGGAGCTTCACACAAATATACACTTAGATTAAGTTAGAGTAAAAATCTATCTTATATAAAAATAAAAAATAAAAAAAAATAAAAAAAAAAAAAGAAGAAGAAGAAGAAGAAGAAGATAAATTACTATTAAATTATGCCTTTTATGATGATGACTAATGAGTTGCCAATATAACCGGAGCAACTCACAAGTACAAATAGAGCATTCTTATATGCAAATAGATTGCAAAGATGGAGAAGAGAAAGCTAGGAAGCATGGATATGGCCACGGGAACTACATGAACAATTTTGAAGAATTGTAATATAACACGAGTATGACACCTTCAATGAAGTGTACATACTTTCCTAGAGAGCAAGGCTACACAAAAGACACTATCTACAAAGAAATTTATATCAATCTTCTTAAGGTAAAATTCATTCAATTACAATACTTTTGAATTATTCTTAACTAAATTCCACAAAAATTTTCACATTATTTAGAGTGAATCATCCACCGTGCCATCATGCATGGTAATGCATGTTATGGGTATCTTTTGTTTAATTAAATATAATTTTCATGGTATAAATTAATTTATTTTTCTTTTCCTCCATATTATTGTGAATGTGGTGATGGTGTATTCTTATTTTTGGTAGTTTCCATAGTATTTCTTTTGTTTCCTTCTACTTTTTAACCTATTTATTCTCCTATTTTTTATTGCTTGTGATGGAACGAAGAAAAAAAAGTCCACTTAGATAGATATTATTTTAATTTAGTTTTATCAATATAGTTGGCTATTGTAAATTGTAATTCTGTCTATAATTTATTTTATTTTTTGTTTCATTTTTCTTAATCAGCATGTTGTATGAATAATAAATATGAATATAAAAAATATTATCGTGTGCAAGAGATAATTTTGGATTTGGTCTTTTGTTGATGTTTTAGTGGTACTATTGCCCAGATACTTGACTTTCTCTTGTATTTAAAGTGACCAGAAAAAAATATACAATGAAATGAGAGAAAATTTTAAGATTTGCTCTACTGAAAAATTGGTTATATTTCTATTTGGTGAGTGAAATTAATTATGATCTATTATATTCTTAAAGATTTGTTGCCATTTTTTAACTCCTAATATAACAAATAGCCTTTTTATTTTTATTTTTGAGGCATGTAAAGAATGTTCACCAAACTCTTTTTGCACCACATCTTTAGCATCCTTTATATTTTTTGTTTTTTGTATTTTTTACTTCGTTCAACTTTTCATCTTCTTAATTATTTAATCTTTCATCTCCTCCAATCATTTTTTTAAAATTTTTTCATTTGATTCCCTCTATAGATTTCTAAATTTCTCATTTATATCTTCTTAAATTCTACAGTTTCATTTTGTTCAACCTTCATCTACTTCCAACATTCCTCTTCCATCTTAGTTTTTATATAAATTTCTTATTATTTCATTTCCACCCCTCCTTTATTCCTTCCAAGTTGTCCACAACAAAAGAGGTCAATACTCTCTCTCTCCGATTTTGTTTCTCTTACAGTAGATTTTTTATTGTTTCAACCACTTATTTTTTCCATTAATGGTTCTTTTTGTTATTATTGATTTAATTGCCACATCACATTTGTTTCTCTTTTTGATAAATTTGTACAGACTTTTATGCATATTTAGGTATTTTGGCATTCTAATTCTTGATCACAAGTTCTTTTTCTTTATCCCATTGGTTTGATTTGATTTGGGTTGAAAATTAGTTGTTTTGCAAGTCAAAATTTGATTTTTTTTTAGTGATCCATTCAAATGTTAAACTATGAGACTTTACTAAATTTTGTTTATTTTTTAATCCTTTCGGGTGGAAAAATTTGTAGTTTTTGTAGAGAAAGTACTTTTAATAGTTGTATTAGAAGTAGTTTATAATACCACTTATTCAAAGAAAGCAAAGGTTAGTCAATAGAAAATAATTAGATAAATGACATATTTTAACTTTTGCAATTGTATTTTCATTATTATTTTATAACAATGCATATATATAGAAACTTAATTCTAAGATTTTGCAAATAATTGTTTATTTGATAATCTTTGTTGGCGGATGAATTTGTAATTTCTGCAAAGATAATAATCTCAATAGATTATCAATAACAAAAATTTTTCCTAATTGGTTCAGTTAATCATTGTTAAGTTTTATTAATTTATTAGATATGTTTTCTAGTGTTTTGGATTGAAGGGTAAAAAAAATAGGGTTTAAGAAAGTTTGTTTAAAACTAAAAGAATAATTTACAATTTTTATATACTTTTTAATGATACATAAAATATTATAAATCAAATTTATTAAAAAATGAATATTTTCTCTAACTTGCCTTTTGAATTCCTATAAAAAATTGTATTGTTTTCATTTTGGTCCGGCGTAAATTATATATATTACATTTTTTTATTGTTACTATAATAAATGAAAATATAATTATAAAATACATTACTCTTTATTAAATTAGTCCAAATTGCAAAAAACCAAAAAAAAATTAATAAGGTCAACATAAAAAAAATTATTATGCGCAACGTGCGAATTTGCGACTAGTTAATAAAACAAGTAAAACATCAATTAACCCAATAGACTTAAACCTACGAATTTGGGCCTAACTATGCTATACTAATTACGAACTTTTCTCATATATATATATATATATATATAATAGGTGAAATTGAGAGAAACTCAAATTATAATTCTAAATAAAAGTTCCAATTTTGCATCATGTATCCTAAATTATTTATTCTTTAAGAGTTTTATTTCTTAATTTTAGAATCAAATGTGGGACCATATCATAAATATTTATCTAAGTGAGTTATTAAGTACAAAAAGTCTAGAATAAATAAATCGTTAAAAAAAAAAAGTGATTCACAATAATTAAAAAATATATATATGGACAATTTACATTTTATACCCAATGATATCCTTACAAATTTTTTTAAAGAGTTAAAATATAAAAATGACTATCAATAATATTTAAATTATAAATATAGGAATCATACTATGCATCTTATTATATATCTCATTATCTTTAAGTGTATCATGTATATGCATGTGTATATATATATATATATATATATATTAATAGGTATAACTTAGAGAAAGTTTAATTAAAATTTGAAATTAAAATTCAATTTTACAGCATGTGTCTAAATTTATGTGGGGACCACACTATAATTATCTACTTAAGTTTGTGCTATGTGTCCACTTAAATTTTTTAATCTTTGTGCCAAATGAGTTAATGAGTGCAGAATACTAAGAATCTAATATTAATGAACTATAAAATATAAACAAATTAAAAAAAAAAAAACAATCACGTATACTCAATAAAAATCACCACACAACAAAGATCATCACACATTCTATCTTATTAAAAATTATAAAAACATTATTATAATTAGTATTAAATATAGGTAAGAATTTTATTATACGACTAATTACGTTTACTTTTAAAAATATAATTTGACTAATTATTTATATTTTTATGATAAAAATTGCGTTTAATTTTAAATGTATCTATACATATGCATATGTTACATGCTATTTTTTTTATAAATAATTTGACTAATTATTTATATTTTTATAATAAAAATTGTGTTTAATTTTAAATGCATCCATACATTTACATGGGTTATATGCTAGTTGTTATTTAATGTGAGACTTTACTCATAGTGTGTACCTAACACTATATATAAGAACAAACAAGGGTTTTTGCGATCTATGTAAATTGACTTATCAGATTTCACAATAGTGGTTATAATGAAGTTCTCTGTTTCACCTAATTAATCCAAACTAATTCCAATCATATCAAAAAGTTTTAGAGGAAAAAAATTAGGATGCACCTCGGCACTTTTGAGTCTCGTTGATGATGTGAAGGGCTAAGTGTTGCTTTTCTTGATGCCTCTCTCCCTTAAATTTCGTCAATTCTATCCTGTAAAGTGCAGAGGAAAACTTTCATCACCACAGCTGTAATAACACTATTCTTTGCAACTAAATTTAAACTGGAGATCAAATGATTATACGTACATTCATTGAGAAGTAACTAGTTCATAAGTAGTAAAATTTAAAGCTCTCTCTATATGTTGGTAGTTGTAATTCCAAATTTTCGTTAAACACTCATAAGTTGAGTACTCAAAAGCATGACAACAATGAAATCCCAAGCTATACAACATCAACATTATCCATGCTAGTAAAAGCAAACCAAATAATATAGTAGACCATGAATGCAAGAAGAAAGACATAAATTAATGTTAAAATTTTCTCCATACCCCACCTTAAACAGATGCTAAGGAATCGTTTCTCAAAAAAAAAAAAAAAAAGATGCTAAGGAATTTCTAAACCTTGAGCATGATAATAACAACCTGAACCTTGAGCATAATATTAAAAATCTACAAGGAGTACCATATATTAAAAACCTATAGGAAGTATGCAAAACCTTGAAAACAATAGCAACAAGTACCTAAATCTATAAACCAAAAGGGTTAACTTAGTTTAGGGTGGAAAGTTTAAAATGGGATATAGTTTAAGGTAGAAAGGTGTAATTTCACACAAAAAAAGAGCATAATTAACTTAGTAAGATAGATAAACAGAGCATACTTAGAAGAGGTAGGAGATTTTAGCACTTACCTAATCATTAAATCAATTTGACCAAAGGGATGTGTGCTATCTTAGGCCAATCCTTGCCAACATTTCGCTCGCAACTTCTCCTCAAATTAGGACAACGAACAATCTCCAATTCTCTTAAGGAAGTGAGGTGAGTCACCCCCTCTGGCAAAGAGGATAATCTTGGGCAATATCGAATCATAAGTTTTTGAAGTGAATTGAGATCTGAAAGCCACTCTGGCAATACCACCAAGTTGTGACAATCGAAGATAGTTAAGAAATTTAATGTATTGGCAGATCCTTTAAGCCATAGCGGTAGAGCCACTAGTTTTGGCAATCTACCGATGCCGAGTCTTTGGAGACTTGGTGGGTAGTCATCCCCTTCCATCAAATTAAGCTTTTCACAATTTTGAATTAACATAACTTCCAACGCTGTCAAGTGTTTCAAACCTTGTGGCAAAGAGTTTAGGCTTTCACAATTTTGAAAACCTAAAAAGCAAAGGGCGGTGAGGCGCTGGATCCCTTCCGGAAAAGACTCTAGCCCGGGACATTTATCAAAATACAATTTTCGAAGAGAACACATGCACTCGATTCCATTGGTGGGAAAACGAGTTTGTTTTGTGGTTATTGACAAATATCTGAGGCTGATCATCTTCCTTATATCTCTTGGCAACTCTTCAAGCTCTTCACAGCCACGTAATATCAATGTTTCCAAATTCTGCAGGTTGCAAATGGACTCAGGCAGTTTCTTGATTTGCTTATTCCCTCGTAAGTTGAGATATCTCAAATGCTTTAAAGTACTAATTGAGCTTGGCAACTCCTCCAACCTTGGATATCTTAAATTTAGCAGCCTCAGTTGCTTAAATCTTGAGATGCATGTTTCCACCAAGGGTTTATTAATAAAAGAGTGTTCAGCTGATGTCCAATCTTCGCATGAGAAATTAATAGTCCGCATGCTATTACTCAACTTATTTAAAAAACTATCATTGCATCAACACCCAAATTATGGTCCAAAATTGACACATGCCTAGCCTTTTCAAAATTGTTGGAGTTATTTATGTTTTCAATTAAGCAATAATCATTTTGTGCAACATATAATGAAAGATCATGTATCAAATCATGCATTTTAAATGTCACGAAAGTACCAACATCTTTGAATTCTTGAAAGAGAGATCTTGATAAAAAATCTTTTATATATTGTTCTCCAATATCTTCCAACTCTTCAGCACTTTTGTTGGATTTTTGGAGGAGCCCATTTGCCATCCAGGACTGGATTAAGTCCAAATTACTATATCTAAAATCCTTTGGATATAATGAGCAATGAGCAAAACATTGTTTCAAGTATGATGGCAATCGATTGTAACTCAATCTTAGCGCAGGTAAAATGTCGTCATCCTTTTGCTCTAGTTTCCATATCTCATTATCCCTTATTGAAATCCAATCACGCTCCTCGGTTTTAGAATAAAGTAAGCCCCCTAGAGTCTTCATAGCCAAAGGAACACCTCTGCATTTTTTTGCAATTTTTTTTCCAATCTTTATAAGATTTGGATATTGTTTCTCCTCCCCTTCATTAAATGCCCACCTTAAAAACAATGACAGACAATCATTCTCTGCAAGACCTTCTATGTCATGGATTGGTCCAGGAGCCATCGTTGAGGCAACTTTGTGACTACGTGTAGTGACAAGAATTTTACTTCCTTGGCCACCTTCTATTAACAAATTCTTCAGACTAAACCATTTGTTACGATTCTCATTCCAGACATCATCCAAAACAATGAAAAATCTTTTTTTCTTTAAAATACTTCGTAAATTAACTTGCACTTCATCCATATTCATGTTCTGTTTAATTCCACCACCTGTAGATTTAAGGATTTCTTTCGCTAATGTTAAAACATTAAAGTCTTCTGACACACACAACCATATTCTAGAGTCAAAATGTTTAGCTATCCTTTTATCATTATACACCCACTGAGAGAGTGTGGTCTTGCCTAGACCTCCGATTCCCACTATAGAAATCACAGAAACATTACAATTGTCACCTGGGTGCATCAAAAGATCTATTATCTTTTGCTTGTCATCATCCCTCCCAATAACATCACAATCACGAACAAAGGAGTGGGTCATCTCTCTCTTCCTGTCCCCAATACGCTGATCTTCAAATCGTTCCTCAAGTTGAAATTGAGCTCTATCCTTTGCTAACTCTTCTAAACTCTCTCTTATGCCCTCGATTTTCTGACTCATCTTATAACTGAAGCCAAGCAGGTTAAAAAAAAGAATAAGAAACGGAGTCAAGTACCTTTTCACGAGTGCTTCCATGCATTTTCACCACTTGCCTCCGAAGAGCTTCACACTCGAATTCATCCAACACATCCATCGCATCATGAAAGACATCTTTGAGTTGCCCCAACCAAACACTAAGACCTCGGTTTTTCACTTGCTTCTCCTCCGCGTCCAACAGCACGGCTTGGATCGTGGACATGGTGAGCTCCAGCTTTTTCAGATCGCTGGAAATGACCCATGCAGAACAAATCTCTTGGTAAGCAAGGGAACCTATCTTGTCAATAACGCTTGCAGCAATGGAATAGGCCAACTCCATCAATGAAAATTAAGAATGTTGGTTTTGCTGTGAACTGTGAAGTGACAACAGAGAGAGATCGGTGAAGTGGAGCATCAGAGATGATATGCTCTGCCTTCTATGCAGAATAAGGATGGGAAGTAGGAATGAGTTTGGAAGGTAATAATGGGATTTTGTCTTGAGAAAACTGGGTAAATAATCATATTTTGAATTGGAAAAGCTGATAAAAATTAGAAAGGGATCAAAATTATAAGGAAACAAGTGAAAGCCCACATGTTTTCTACGTGTAAAGCACAGAAGCTCTCCAATATTTTGAGTGCAACACTTAATTTTAATGTGACACAAGCCAACGTACTACTACTGCCCATGCACTAGTAATCTTGTACGATTGAGTAGTCACATTTAACAACGACAAGTACAGGATTGCTTGTCAGCAATTTTACGTCGGCAGTTCACATTTAACAATGAAATTTGAAAAGCAATCCTACAAGTACAGGATTGAGTAGTCACCTTCATAATGAGGAGTTCTGAAGTTTTGTTGACAGGATTATTGAGTTGTCATTTTCGCTCCGTAGTCAGTACGAAAGTCTTCATTCAAAGTTCAAAAATGCTTTGTCAGTAGAGATTACTAGTGCGCGGGCAGTAGTAGTACGTTGGCTTGTGTCACGTGAAACAGAAGTACTTTCTAGTGAATATCTTCACATTGCGACTTCGCTCGGCTTTTTAAAATAATTTGACAACAATTTACATCCGGGAAGTTGTGATTGATTTTAAGTAAACTTTAAAATTGTAATTATTTTTTTCTTATTAATAATAATTTATCATTTCTAATTTGTTTTGAAAATTTTATAAAAATATTATTGACATAATACTTTTTTTAAATAAACACATTATTTCATAATATGAATTTGACACATCTACTTAGAATGTGGTTTTATATAATATACTTTTGATTTTTGCTTGAAAATTTCATGGACGGTCTTAAATAGTTAAATGTGTTAAATGGTATTCATTGAATAAGGGTCAATAAATTATTTTAAGAAAACTTTGATATTATTTTATAAGAAATATGAAAATGGTAAACAATTTTTATTAAAATAATTTTTTTGTAAAAAATTTGTCCATAATTTTTTTTAAAAAAATATTCACTACATAAATACTTTAAAACATCCATTAACCTCTTTTCCTAACTTTATATAAGAAAAATCATACTGTCATAGTTGAGAGATACCACACTAAAACAAAAATTATATAAATATATTTTTATTTCGACAACCTATGAACCTAACTATTCACAACATTTAATTTTATTACAATTTTGTCCCACCAACCCCCATTTACTTTCATTAATTATTCTGTTCCACTCCCATGACCTAACTCTTCTTTTCATTTATTCACATACCATGGGTGTGCCAGAGAAAGATCAAGTGTAAGACGGTAAGAGAGAGAGAGACCGTTTCTTTCTGAAATTTGGACAAACTGAAGACAAAAGAATAGAGAAGGGAAAGGTAAAAGTGAATCACGCGGATCGTTAGGATGTCTTATACAAGGTGTCAAATTTATAAGCATTAGATTAAATCGACGGTTTATATTAATAGAATTGCACACCGTGCAATACCCTAGGTATTGCACGGGATCTCAATCCATATATTACAACCGTCCTGAAGACACATGACAGATGAAAGATCTAAGGATTAAAAACAAGCTATGTCAAAACCTAAATTATTTCTCTCTTACACACAACTTTCAACAACCTCCCTTGGCAAATCCACCACCCAAATGTCTTTGGCAGCCTATAAATTGTGCCAGAAAATCAGAAACGCCACCGGAATGTAAAAGTTGCGGCCGCATATACTTGGATGCAATATTATTAATGAACCCCAAGAGGACATGTAGTATCAAAATCTCTCATTCTCTCTGAAAATTTCAAGATTTTTTTTTTAAATTTTTTATTTAATATTCTCGTAAATTCGTTTATCTGTGTGTGAAACAAAGCCCTCTCAAATCTCAATTTCCCTGTTCCTATTGTTTAAACTTTTAAACCCTGGGGCTGCAAAATCACGTAATATGAGAGTTTGAATATAAAAATATTTGAAGTTTTAGGTTTGACATGGCTTGTTTTTAGTCCTTAAATTTTTGGCATAAATGCTGTGGGGCCCAAGTAATTTATGGGCCAGGCCCATCTACCCGTGGAGAATCCAAAGGTCCAAGCCGAGGAGGACTATGACCCAAGCCCGATAAAATAAAGCACAAGATGACCTTGGGATACAGCCGAGGACAGTTCAGTCCTCGGCAGAACCCAAATCCCCACCGGAAAGAGGGACAAAAATGGTATAGAACTAAGCTTGAAATAAAAATCTAAAAATATCAAGAGAAAGCTGCCCTTACTGCCATTCAATACTCTGCACCTGACAGAGCCGCATTCTTTGGCTTTTACAACCACCCCCAACGACTTTGGGTATGGGCTGATGGGACAAGTATCAGTTTTGGAAAGGTTAACCCAACACGTGGACGAAGGACAATGAACGCAGGCTAGTATAAAAGGAAAAGTAAGTGATCTAGAGAAGGGGCTGGGAAAAATGGCAAAAAATCAGAGCCTCCCAGCCCACCTCCAGGAGTAAGACTCCAGGGGTGAAGAAAACTTAACCATGTATGAACACCACGGAAAACCCGTCGCCTGGTGACCAAGGCCTAGCCTTTCAAACTCACGCTCTACAAATGATATTGTTTGGGCCTTTTTACGTGCGACCCCAAACTGTTACGGTCCGTTACGAAATCGTGTCCTTACAATTGGCGCCGTCTGTGGGGAGGCTTGTGTGTTGGCATAGACGGTAGGTTGAGAGAGTTATGTTGCCATTTCTAACCGTTGGTTATAGAGTTCTAGTGTAAAGTTCCGCTAGGGCTATGATTCTTGACTAGGGGCTACGTTTGCTAGCGTCAATCGCTTAGATAACTCTAAGGGCTTGGCTGAGGAGCTGACTCCCCTAAAGCCAAGGTCCCACGCCAAAAACTGGGTTTTGGACAGAACCAAGGCATTGCATGGTCCTCGGACTCAAGCCTATGGGGAAACCAACTACTTGGATAAGGAAAACTAGGTTTTGGACAGAACCAAGGCATTGCATGGTCCTCGGACTCAAGCCTATGGGGAAACCAACTACTTGGATGAGGAAAACTAGGTTTTGGACAGAACCAAGGCATTGCATGGTCCTCGGACTCAAGCCTATGGGGAAACCAACTACTTGGATGAGGAAAAGATTAAGTTTTGTAAGGTTGGCTACTTAATAGCAATTCTAGGTTATTCAATCCTCGGCTCAAATGCTGTAAAAGGTCAATGTCAATAGGAGTGTTAAGAAGATGGTGAAACATGCCATTATTCAGTAGCCCAGGGGGGCTGTTCATTTTGCGGGTAATACGTCCTCGGATGGTTACTTCCTATACCGCATCGAGCATTTAGCTGTCATCTCGGCTAGTTTCGAGGTAAGTATCGTTTTTTACAGGTCGGCATTGTTGTGCCAACCAACTCTATTAAAGTTATGGGGATATCTTTTTCTTAGCAAGCATTTTGGCCTTAGGTGTCATTAATTCAAATGCTACATTATTGTGCCGAATAGCACTTGCAAATTCATAATAACGCCCTTATCTTTGATGAAGGATTAGGGCCCCAAGTATTGTACTCTGAGGTCGGCGGTATTGTGCCAGGCCGACTCGGTAAGCTCGTCATAATGTCCTTCCTTTCCCCGCCTGATGGGAGTTTCGGTCCTAAGTATCATTCGTTCGATTCAGTATTATTAAGCCGGACTATTTTTATAAACATAGAGCAAGATCTTTTTATTTAACTGGGACTTTGGTCCTAGACGTCGGCCACGGTTCAAAAATAAAAGGAGTTCACATGATTGTATGTCTTTGCATTGCGTTAGTATTTCGAAAAATATAGAGATAGAGCATGTCAAAGTAAAGTGATAATAATTTTTATTAATATAAAGATGTATTACAACGTACAAAGAGGGGCTTAAACAAGCCTATACAAAAGATAGATTGCCAAAACTAAAAAAAAAAAATTAAAAAAAAAAAAAAGCAATACATTGAGTAAACAGCCAGATCTCTTTTTAAACTCGTCTCCGAAATCCTTCCAAACTCTGCCTCAGTAGTGCTCATATCGAGAGAAGGACCTTCTTCAGAAGAAGATGGAGGAGATGAATGAAGAAGATGGAGGAGATGAATGAAAAGAAGGAGGAGAAGAAGAGGGAAGAGATGAAAAGAAAGAAAAATGAGCAAAAGAGGGAGAAGGAAAAGCACCAGGATGAATCTGGTGGTGGAAAGAAGAAGAAAGAGAGGCAAAAGAAGGCGTCAGTGAACGAAGAGAGGAAGAAGCAAGGGCACTTAGTCCTTGCCTCAGTCCTGACTCCTAACACACTGATGCCATGTTAGGTATGCTCATAAGAGAGCGGTTGGTACTGATAATGGGTGTTCTCGACTCAGTCACGCCGAAAGTTTGACGTGACGAGTCCCTGCTTCGAATTTTGGCTGAAAGGAAGGTGAGACAAATTTTGAGTCTCTACCATCCTTGCCCTGACCGAGCCATTTCGAGCTTTATTAGAATATGGTGTTTTGGGGAAGGGTATGATTCCTTCATTACTCGTTGTCGCGGTGAACGTATTATGATTTGGTGTATAACTAATGGGTAAAGTAAACGCTAAGGGAGGCTAAGGATTCCAGATCTCAGAAGGATAAAAGGGTTTCTGTACGAAAACGATAGCCTCCTACTTGTCTTCTTATAGGAAGGGCAAAACGAAAGGTATTAAATTCATTCAGGTTTCCAAAAGAATCTGAAAACAAAGATGTATCCGTTCCACTTCCCCACCTTATCAGATGAATCGTCGAATGTAAATGAGTCTCGTAAATAGAAGTCATTAAAAGCGCGTTTTGGATAATCAAACGGCGAGAACGTGTCAGGAGTAAAATCAAAAAATACCTCGTAGATCAGTACATTTTCCTGGACAAATGGAAAACCCCCAACATTAATGAAAGGCCGAATTAAATGAGCCATAATAAAGGCTCAACATTACCAAAACCCCCATTTTCCAACCAAGAGGTTGGACAGTAGGGTTTCGAGGGGCTATTGTGGGGCCCAAGTAATTTATGGGTCAGACCCATCTACCCGTGGAGAATCCAAAGGTCCAAGCCGAGGAGGGCTATGGCCCAAGCCCGATAAAATAAAGTACAAGATGGCCTTGGGATACAGCCGAGGACAGTTCAGTCCTCGGCAGAACCCAAATCCCCACCGGAAAGAGGGACAAAAAAAGGCCATCTTGTACTTTAACAGAAAAAGCTGATGTGGGGGTTTTCAAAAGGCCACCTTTTTCTGTTAAAGCTGATGTGGCTAACGGCACATTAAAATAATAATTAAAAAAAAATCTATTTTGACATTAAAAAAAGACACATCAGTATCTAAATTTTAAAAAAAAAAAATTAACTAAATAAAAAAAAATTACAAACAGAATTAAAAACAAAAAATCATATGAATGGAGATCTCAAATCCTTGAACAAGAACAATAAGATTAGAAACCCATAACTCATAAACTCATAAATTTCACATTCAAATTATCAAATTCCTATTCCAAATTCATCTTGATCATGAACACACAAGAACAACAAACCCAGAATATTCAATCCCAAGAACAAAAGAACATAAAACCAAAATATTCCAAAATTTGTACACAAATTCTTCCACAAAAATCAATTGTACACAAACACCAACCTAGATCTGAATGGTTTTTTTTTTTCATTTCCTTTTTTATGTTCTTATCAGGAGCAGATCTGGGTTTGGAGCAGATCCAATGGCGTCGTTTCTAGGTTGGGAGCAGATTTGGGTTTGGGTTAAAAAACTCCTAATACTTTTCTTTGCCACTTCTTTCATTTCGTTTGAGCCAAAACTAAAAATGGCTGCTGTTGCTGCTTCCATTTCTTCAACGAGCTTATTCTCTCCCTACACTCTCGCTAGCCCCAAAACTCACAACCCTCAGCCTCACAAGCCCTCCAATTCCAATTCCAAGAGAAAGCAACTGCTATGAAACCCTTCAGCTCCACTCCCACCCCCACGCACCGACGACAGATCAAAGTTGCTCCACCCCACACTCCATCGAAGGTCCAACATCCACCCACACTCCGACACAGCTCCACCCCACACTCTGACGCCACTCCGATGCAGCTCCACCCCACACTCTAACGCCACTCCGACGCAGCTCCACCCCACCCTCCGAAGCCATACCCACCTCCAACATCTTCGATCTGTCGCCAGTGAAGCCAATCTATGGGTTTGGGTTTTGATTTGTGGAGGAGAAGCATGACTGATTTGGCTTTGGGTTTTGAGGAGTGTGACGTGTAGGTTGCAATTTGGGTTTTGGTGGTAGTCGATCTGAGATTTTGGGTTGTCACGGTGGACATCAACGTGGGGTCGTGGTGCTGTGGGTGGACCTGGGTTCGTGGCGCCATGGGTAGCAGCTCGCCATGGGTCTTGGGATTGAGATTTGTGGAGTGGTTGATTTGAGTTTAGTTTTTCTGGGTTTAAGAAGTCCTAGGATTGAGTTTAATTTTTATGGGTCTTGGGATTGAGTTTAATTTTTTTTTTTTAATTAATTTTGTTTTTTGGTTTAAATTGTCTAACATAACTTTTTAAAAAAAATTAAAATACTGACGTGGCATATAAAAATGTTAAATAATATTTTAATCACCACGTCAGCGTCACGTCAGCTAATAAAATGTTCTATTAGTCACGTCAGT
The DNA here is from genome assembly GCF_001633185.2 of Quercus lobata. NCBI lineage: Eukaryota > Viridiplantae > Streptophyta > Magnoliopsida > Fagales > Fagaceae > Quercus > Quercus lobata. The sequence goes on along the minus strand of NC_044910.1, from coordinate 4,220,339 downwards.
TTTTTCTGTTAGTAGGCTAACGGTAAGAACTTAAATATCACGTGTTAATTGGTTTAGGGTTTTTTTTTTTAATTTTTTTTTTAAGAATTTTAAGTTGTTGCACTCCTGGCTGTGGCATTTGGGTACTGGATGCAAATGGGCAATAATAAGTAGTCAATTTTACTTTCTCTCTGTCGTTTACTAATAAGTGATCAACTGAATTTTGCCACATGGTTCGTTAGCAAGAAAATGATTGTTTCAAATATTCCTTTATTTTCCACCCAATTGTTTTAAACTTTTTAAGAATTTTTTACGTCTCTATTATTTTTTGTACAGTTTAGAAAGGAAAAAAAAAAGTTAACATTTACTATTTTGAATTAGAATGCTAAAAAAAACTGACCTTATAAAATTGTTATATTCACAAGCAGTACAAACTTTTTTTTTTCAGGAAAAAAATAAACACTCAAGTACTGTTAGAAATTAGTTTTAAAAGTTATAACGGATGAATAAAATTGGTTTGCAAAGAAAACAAATTAAAATCCCAAGATTGGGAATAAAAAAATTTCAGTTTTATACTTGATTCACGTAGGCAAAACCAAACCCCACCCCCCCCCCCCCCCCTTCTCCCGGCCTTTCTCATTTTCTGTAAAGATACCATTAAATAATAAATATGAGAGACACAGAAATAGGACAAAAAGATATAAGTATCCTCGTTACCTACATGAGCAAAGAGACCAATCATTGATATCCCAATAGAGAAAGTTGGATCAACATGATAATAAAGAACAATGCCATTTGAGTCAACTTACATGATGTTTTCCTGGTGAAATATTGACAACTTTTTTTTTTTTTTTTGGAAAGAAAAGAAGAAAATTAAAAGCTTTAAACACTCACCACCATTATTTGTATCTTTTTTTTTTTTTTTTTTAATCTTGATTAGTGGAGTCATTTTCTTTGTGAGTTAACATAAATTGAAAATGGATAACATATAGGTAAATTAATATTGCAAAATAAATATTGTCATAACTACAGAAAAATAGTTCATTTAAAATAGTTTTTCGAAAACAACTTTAATCAGATCCTTAATTATCTATGATGTTCAAAGCAACACATTATATGAGATCCAATCCATGTACAAAAAATCAAAAATTAAAACTAACCATGATCAAAATTCAAGAATTGATGAATTTTTTTTTTATATGAAAGAATTGATGAATTATAAAGAGAACTTTCAGCACTAGAGACCAAACCACATAACCATCAACAATATAAATAAAACTCCATTCAATATGTGAAGAGGACCTTGGCTTTTGGCAGCATCTATGCCATGAGGGTAGCTCTAGCATTGCTAGCATTGTTCACATCTATGAAATTGATGGTAGATGAATGCTTGAAAATGTGTGAAAATACAAGAGCTATTTAGACCCCCAAATTAAAATTACGGCTTGTTAGATTTTACTCTAACTTTTACTAAGTGCAAAAAAGAATAAATGCGAGCGTATAAACAAATAAGCTACTCTAACCCATATTCATAATAACATAGCAGTAAAATGAAAGGTAAAAGAGTAGGGAAGAAAGATGCAAACACAAAGACAATACAGTAATGTGTTATTGAAGAGGAAATCGAAGTCCTCGATGTAAAACCTCTCTGCCATCCTCTAAGCGGTAATCGATCCACTAGAGAATGAAGTTGGGATACATGAACAGCAGAAGACCCTCCAAGCCTAATCTACTCAGTGTACCTAAGCCCTCCAAGCTTCTTGCTCCAACGGGGTTACGCCGAACCTTAGTCTTCTCTAGCTTACCAGATCTCGCAATACGCCCAATTGCATCCACCAAGCCTCATCGGCTTCTTTTGGCAATTCCCCAAAACTTTCCAAGCTTCAAAACACTCTCTACACTTTGAAAAGGTGTGGGTTGTGTTTGGATACAAATCTCCTATTAAGGTATGACAATGTGAGAGGTAAGGAGAAGAGGCTACAAGGATTTCTCACTAAGGATGAGTAGCTCTCTCTCTAAAAGATGGGTGTGTGTGTTGTGGAAAACCCTACACTCTAAAAAGGTATGGGTTGTGTTTGGATACAAATCTCCTCTCAAGGTATGACAATGTGAGAGGTAAGGTGAAGAGGCTACAAGGATTTCTCACTAAGGATGAGTAGCTCTCTCTCTAAAAGATGGGTGTGTGTGTTGTGGAAAACCTATCTAGGGTTTTTCTCTCTAAATGGCCTCTTTTACTTTTGTGAGTAATGAGGGTATATATAGTATGGGTGAAGGGGTAAGAAAGTCACACTCAAATCACCAGCCATCGGAGTATGGCTCTCATCCCCTTTCCCCTGATTGGTCACTGCCTCTCCGATAAACCCAAATTTGGAAACCTCCGTCGCATTCACCACTTCATCAAGGTGATCTCCCTCTAACCTGACAGGCAGTGAGACCACCGAGGCGACTTGAATAGGATCACCGTTGAGGGCAGAAGCACAAACTTCCGATTCCGGCACCGCTGTTGTCACCGGCGACTTGGAATCTCCCCTCGTTCTTACTCTCGAGCTCTCGTCTATTACCCACGTAGACTGAACAATGGAGTTTCCTTTTAAAGTATTGGGTTTGACCAAAGTACCCTCACTTTGTGAAGATACTGTAGCCACGGGTTGGGCTTTATCAAGCCCACGTGTTTGTTTTGTAACTTCTGGCCCACCATTTAAATCCTTAGGCCATCTGAAATCCTTAGCACCAGGTCACAATATGTCTCCCACCCTCAGGCTTGCACACTCTCAAAGCCAAAACAACAGGTGTCAACTTAAAATTAAATGCCCGCGTGGGTCTACCATTTATAACTGAAACATTTACTAAAGGATCTCCATGAATCACGTTCTGCCCTAATTTAGTTCCAATTTTTTCAAAATTCCTGATCTTTTGCTGATTACAATAAACAGACATAAGTTTCCCACTCCGGCCCCCACTAGCAAACTGACCACCTCCACCACCATTATTGGAGGATACTTCAGCTATAGAAACCGGTTTTGCACCAGAGAAAAAAAATTCCTTATCTCTCTCTGAAACAAAGACCATCCAGCACGATTGGAGCTTGCTAGTGTCATAATATAGCCTCTCCTAGACCCTCCAAAATATACCGCAATAACTACAAAAAGACCAGCTTTGTTTGATCTCCCACAAAACTCTATCAACTTCCCATTTTCCTTAAATCTCTTATAGAGTACAGCTAGACCAGGCACCCAGTCTCGTATATCGACGAGACAAGTAAGGATCCACTCCATACCCCTACATCCAACCTAAATAGAGCTCTTGACATTCGATGTGTCTCGTGTATGGCATACGAATCAAACCGCCCCCCATCAAAAGAGAAAGAAAAAAGTTTTGCATCGATACGAAATGATCTCTTACTGCCCCTATGGTCCAAGGATTGAGGTAAAAGAGGGATATTTTGTGAGGTTTCTATGGTGGGAATATCTGGCATGGCTAAAGGTGCAGGTGCAAGGGTAGGTGGTTTAGGCAAAACATGGTTAGACCCCTGAAGTGGTGGGGATGGGGAAGGCATTGATGGAGGAGGTGGATAGGGTTATGGGAAAAACCCAAATTGTGGAGGAAAGCATGGAGAGGGAGAAGGAATATGTAAGGGCGGCAAAAAAGGAAAAAAAAGATGGTGATGGTTGAGGGAGAGGGTGAAGGTGAGGTGGAGAAGGGTGGATAGGATGAGGGAGGGGGTTGGGGAAAAGGAGGCATCACATCACTGTTAAGAAATATACAATCTCAAAAGAATGTTTTCTCTATTGCAAGTTAGTAAAATGATAACTAATGAAAATATACTTCAACTATACAAATTAAATAAATTACTTGAAATATTAAAAAAAAAAATTACCAATAGAAGTGGAAAAAAATCAAACTAATTTTTTTTAAAATAAAGTCATAAATGGGTTGATGTGATCAATGGGTCTAGTGCCACTAGACACTAAACCCAGCTTGACTTGTTACTTGGATTTGGTTTAAGTCTAGAGCATCTAGTGCATTGAACCTGGTTAAATGGTGACATGCGTTCAAAAATGGACACATGTCAACATCTCAACGGGTCTAGTGCCACTAGACATTGGACCTAAACCTGATCTGTTATTTGGATTTGGTTTAGGACTTGATTAAGGTCTAATGTATCCGAGGCACTAGACCCAGTCAAATAGTGACATATGTCCAAAAATAAATATGTCAACATCTCAACGGGTCCAGTGTCACTGAACACCTGATCCAAGCCTTACCTTTCTACTTTATTATGGAAAAGTAAAGTCTTATCCTACTTTAGGAGAAAGGAAAGAAAAGTCTGATCCAACTTAGTTTTTTTTTTTTTTTTTTTTTTGTTAAAGAATTTTAAGATGTTACACTCCTTGCTGTTGTGGCATTTGGGTAGTAAATGCAAATGTGCAATGATAAGTAGTCAATTTTACTTTCTCTCTGTCGTTTACTAATAAGTGATCAATTGAATTTTGCCACATGGTTCGTTAGCCAAAAAGGATAAAAAAAAAAAGTTTAGAAAGAAAAAAAAAAGTTGACATTTATTATTTTGGTCGCCCTAGATATTTTGGAAACTAAGAGGAGAATTAAAAATGAAGCATTTTTTATACTTATATATTAATTAAATTAATATTTATTTAATATTTTTATATTTTAATATATTTAATTTAAAATATATTTATTTTACCTTTTGAGATGCAAATTGATTAATTAAATTTTGCTTCTTTTTCTTCTTTTTTTTAGTTTTTCATATTCAGATGCATATTTTCTAGTAAACATTTTTAATCAAATAATATATTTATAAAGACTAAAATAAAAAATAACTTTCAAGTATAGAGTAAATAAGAAATAAAACCTAATTTATATAAAAGTATTATTATAGTTTCACCAAACAATAACAAATGTTTAGTAATCTCATCCTAATAAATAAAAATTTATTCAATATATTACCACTAACTTAAAAAAAAAAAATTAAAAAAAAAAAAAAAACAAAACAAAACAAAAACTTGAAGGCCCAAGCCAAACGTGAAACGTCCAGCCATAACTAAACTCAATATAAACAAAACACAAAACAGGCCCAAAATATGGATAACAAATAAAATGAAGAGAAAGCCAAGCGCCCAAGCCTTTATTCTTTATACCTGATACGGTGATACTGTGATACCCAAAACTCAAAACCTGCAGATGCAAAATCAATCAAAACGCATCTGCAACGGCAGCAACGCAGCACCGCCAAAAAAAAAAAAAAAGGCAGTCGGCACAGTAGTTCAGAGAATCAGAGTTTTCATATCAGAATCATCAGATGTGATCGGATGATTTAGATCGGAGGAAGCTTCAAACATGAGCAGTTGAGCCACTGAGCCAGGCAGCCAGCAACAGTGGAGAGAATCAGAGAAAGAATGAGAGAGGCGGAGAGCAGAGAGAAAGAAGCAGAGGGAATGCTAAAAATTTTAGTATCTGAGGTATTTTATTTGTTTTAATTTGTGATTGTTCTGTGGTTAATCTCTTATATCGGTTTTGTAGTTTACTTTGTTGAGTTTTGATTTGTTTAAAGGATAATAATGTTATTTTGGACAATTAATTTTGTTTAGAACTAATGTTTAATTGAATTTATCAAATTTTTTATTTTTTAGTTAAAAAGACGTGCCGGATATTTTTAATTAAGCTAAAACTTTTTTTTCCTACTATTTTTTTTTTCCTTAATTTTGGGTCACCTTCTGCTTAGGGTCTTAGACAATTACTTAATTGGTGCAGTGGAAGGTACGGCCATTTTTTAATTAGAGTGCTAAAAAAACTGACCTTATAAAATTGTTTTATTCACAAGCAGTAGCAAACTTTTTTTTTTTTTTCCAGAAAAATATATAAACACTCAAGTACTGTTAAAAATTAGTTTTAAAAGTTATAACGCATGAAAAAATTGGTTTGCAAAGAAAACAAATTAAAATCCCAAGAGTGGGAATAAAAAAAGATTCAGTTTTATACTTCATTCACACAAGCATAACCCCCCCTCCCCTCCTTCATTTTCTGTAAAGGTACCATTAAATAATAAATATGAGACACAGAGAAATAGAAAGACAAAAAGATATAAGTATCCAAGTTACCTACATGAGCAAAGAGAGTAATCATTGATATCCCAAGCGAGAAAGTTGGATCAACATGATAATAAAGAACATTGCCATATGAGTCAACTTACATGATGTTTTCCTGGTGAAATATTAACAACTTTGATTTTTTTTTTTCCTTGAAAGAAAAGAAGAAAATTAAAATCTTTAAACACTTACCACCATTATTTTTATCTTTTCTTTTTTAAAGTGGAGTCATTTTCGTTGTGAGTTAACAATATCAAGTCATTTTAACATAAATTGAAAATGGATAACATCCTTATTTTTAGTCACGATTTTTACAATTAGTATTTTATTTACCATCTTTGATTCTTTAGCATCCTTTATTTATTTATTTTATTTTATTTTTTTTTGCAATTTTTACTTTGTCCAACTCTTCATTTTCTTCGACTATTGTCTTCTTAATTTAATTTTCCATCTCCTCCAATCATTGGTTAAAGTTCCAATTTGTTAAACCTTTCATCTACTTCCACAGCTCCTGTTCCTTTACGACTTACTTTTCCTTACACAAGAGCGGAGGTTTCTTAAAAATTTCTTACATGAAACCCCCGTGACAGTAACGAAACCAACATTTTGAACTCTGCTCCTTACATTGACATGCCTTTGTCCCCCACTTCTCTCTCTCAAATGCATTTTCTTTTTGTCGGCGACTTGTGAATTGTGATTGTCCTTCAAAGTTCAATCTTTACGTGTGGAAAGTTTACTACTTTCTTGAATTATGATCAGTCATTTTGATGAATATTGCAAAAAATAAAATTTATTTGTGATATAAGCACTCTTTAAATTTATTTAAAAAAATAAGGACATAAGCAAATTTCAGCAATAGAATTGTCGAAATTCTAAGAAAAATAATGAGAAAGGAGAGAGAAATGATGTGACTATCTCAAATTTTTTTTTAAAATTTCGGTAACATTATTATCGAAATTTGCTTTCCTCCTCATTTTTTTTTTTTACCTAAATTTAAATAGTACTTATATCACAAATAAACTTTATTTTTTCAATATTTATCCAAAAGACACTTATGATCATGGTATAATTTGATGAATTTGTTTTAATTCTCCTGAATATGGAATACGTTTTCAAAAAAATTTGTTACGATTTTATGAGATTTCAACAAATACATCAACTGTCGCCTATTTCTCGAGTTTATCATTTTGTCAAATTCACTGTCATCACCATCTATCACTGACAGACTAGCATAAAAGTAGATGATCTCCATGCTGTTGTTTTAATGGAAGAGTAATGGAATTGGAGTAACCACTTAAAACCACCAACCACTTAGAAACCATGCCCATCAACGATCTTGTTTATTTTTTATGAGTTATATATGTTAGGTATACGTATATCATCTATTTTATTATATAATACCTAAATAAAATACTTTTGTATAAAAAAGAAAATCACAATAATTTCACCGACGCACAGTATTATAATTTACTTTTCCTTACAGTAAAGTGAAGGTTTCTTGTCTCGCTGTGTTAGGAAAAAAAAAAAAAAAAGAAGCGTGGAGGAGGTTTCTTGAAAATCTCTTACATGAATGATAAAACACCCGTGAGTCCATCACTGTCCATGACAGTCACCAAAGCCAAAATACGCCAAGCCTATATCTGCATTCTGCTATGTCCGCCACTTCTTTTCTCTCTCTCTCTCAAATTATTGAACTCGAAGAAGGTGAACCAAAGCTGTTCACAAAGACTATTCAGCCAAAAAAAAAAAAGGGTTGAAGTGAAGGGCATTTATTAAACACGAATTTCTTGATAAATAGCTGCAAACTTCGACGCAACCCATTAATCCACAGTTATAGTAGGATATGGGTGAATGAGTCATATTTATTAACACAATTAACCCATTAATAAATATATTGTGTTTGTGTCCAACTCACCAAATTTGTTTGACTTATTTAATTAATAGTCTTTTTAAGAAAAACTTATTTAGCTAAAACTAAAAACTTTTTTGTTTAGTATCACTGTTATGGTAATGCTAGTGGTTTTAATATTCACAATTACATGTTGCTATGTACAAAGTACTCATAATAGTAGTTTAATAGTTGTAAAATCAATAGAAAACATTGATAAAGAAAAAGTGAGTATATGGAAAAACCATACAGCAAGAACAAAAAGATAGCAGGAGCTCGATCCATGACAAAGCATCATCAAACAATGTGATATGGCTTGGTCCTGCATTCTTGAGCAGAAGATCTGGACAGTCATATCTACTGTGTCAGGATTAATTGCAAGATGGGCATCATCTAAGAGATTATTAGTTAAAATTAAGATATAGGGATATCAAACATTGGACTAAAACAATTCCATTATAAATACATTTCTTATGAACAGCAAGAAAAGTTCAAAAATTACAATTAAAATTTGACCAAAAGAGTAACAAAATATTAGCCTAAACATAAGCTATGCTGAACATAGCTGATGAGATAATCTTACTTATAAAAGGCTAAACTACTGACAGTTTTCAAAACCAATGGAATAGGATATCTCTAGGAAATGCCATTGTTCAAACTACCAATTTAAGCATAGTAAAATGTAAATTTATCTACTAATTTTTTAGGTAAATATTTTCAATATCTTTTGATACTTCCTTCTTTTCATGGGGAATAATTGGTGAAGTCTTTACATATCATAGCATATAAGATGTAATGACATACCATCATATTATTATAACAGTTCTCAAACTTTCTTCAGATAAAGAACAGGGCTGCCATCTTAAAAATAAAAATTGTACTGCCACCTTTACTGAAGAACATAGGAAAAGGTTATAAATTGTACAAAAAATATGTGACAAATCCATTGGTCATGGAACTCTCACATAGGAAGAGAGACATGAGAGAGTGGTGTGCTTAAGGTTCAACAGCCTCTGACAAGATGACAATGGCAAAAATTAGCATGAACGTTTCGCATGAATATCTATACATAACTTTGATTATTATGAAAACTATACACAAAAAAAAAAAAAAAAAAAAAAAAACAAAACAAAACAAAAACAAAAACAAAAACAAAAAAACAAAACAAAAAACAAAAAAATCAAGGGTTTTGGGATCTACTCAGATGTCACAATAGTGGATTAGAAAGAAGTTCCCTGTTTTACCTGAGCAAACCAAACTAATTCCAATCATACCTTAAACACTTGCAATCAAAAGTTTCAAATAGTTTAAGAGGACAAATTAGGATGCACCTCAGCACTTTTGATTTGAGCTTCCTTGATGATGTGAAGGGCTATGTTGGTTTTTCCAGATGCCTCTTGCCCACAAATTTCATTGATTCTACCCTGTCAAGTAAAGAGGAAACCTTTTACACAGCTGTAATGACACCACACTTCTTTGCAACTAAACCTAAACTTGAGATCAATCATCAAACATAGGATCATTAGTAAAATATAAAGCTCTTTCTATACATTACGGCTGTAATGCCAAATTTTCATCGAGAAACACTCATTAGCTGAGTACTCATAAGCACATCAACAATGAAATCCCAAGCTATACATCATCAACATTATCCATGCAAGTAAAAGCAAAGCAAATAACATAGTAGAGCATGCATGCAAGGAAAGAGACAAAACTAATGTTAATTTTTTTCTCCATGTCCCCATTAAATAGATACTAAGGAATTTCTAAAACTAGAGCATGATAGTAATAACCTAGCAGGAGTACCATATATTAAAGACCTGAATCATGAACATGATATTAATTATCTACAGAAAGTAACAAAATTAAAAACCTATAGGAAGTATCCAAAACCTTGAAAATGATAGTAAAAAGTAACTAAATCTAAAAGTCAAAAGGGTTCACTTAGCAGACTTAGCCTAATTAATATCCAGGAGGAATCAAGGTTTTTAAGTGTAAAATGAGATTTAAGAACATATAGCCTTCACACCCAAAACTATATACATCTTCTCTGGCGTCACTGCGTACAAATAGTTGAAGTTTGTTATTTTTTATTACAATAACTATGGAGTTAATAATTAAGGGTTTGAAAAATTTTGAAGTAGCTATGCATATGCTCACTGCCAAACATGTGGCAAGCAGTAAAATTTTGCTTTGTCAAATATTCACCTTTGGTAATCCTTCAAATCTTAGAGCTATAGCAAGTTTTCATGAGCCAGTAGATATCATAGGTGCATGTCGTGAGCTATAAACCATTGCAATGAAAACGCGTGTGACCTATAAGAAAGACTGATTCAAAAAAGGGCACACAAGGAGACACTAAGCTAATTTAATGGCTAATTCAATGTCTCTCTTTGTTGCTTTGACATCATCATGGATTTCGTCACATTAAAACTCTGACATCTCACCAGGAAAAGATGTTAGCTAAAGGAATCCCTTTTCCTTAGAACAATCTTCCATGAAAGCCTAACAAAACTTCAAAACAAGAGGTGTCAATTATGTTCAAAATTGTGTGAATCTCAACAAACAATGGGGAAAAATTTACATGGTAATATGATATAAGTGGCGAACTATATACAATACTCACCAATATCTCCTCAGAATTTTCATCTTAATTTAGAACAATCTTCGGTCTTCAGCCCTCTTAGGGCATTAAGGCAATGCATCCCCCTCAATAGATATAACAATTCTGAAAGTATAAAATACCAAAATTTCATAATAAACTGACATTCGGAACCAGCAATTAATGGCTAAAGCAAACCTCTTGGTAGTCTTCCACTTCCATCAAATTCAACTTTTCATATTGTTGGCCTACCAAATATTCTAATACCATTAGGTATTTTACACCATACGACAAAAGATCAATATTCAAAAAAAAAAATTAATTAATTAAAAGATATAGCACAACAAAGAGTTTCATTTGAGTTATTCCAATATCCAAGAAGCAGAGACAAACAATCAATAACACATGACTCAAGTTACTGAAACATTGTGCAAATTAGATAACACATGAAATATGAATGACATCATAAATATAAACACACATCACTCCATTAACCATTACAACACTTAATTCACACCACAATATTATTAAATTATTTACAATACAAGAGAAGGCTAAGACTTTCCGGACTGCATGTTATTGCTAAATAGATAAGCTGCAACATTTTAAACCATGGAATCATTAGATGAGTATAAATTGAAGAAAATACACTGGTATTATGAAATGTATATCCAATGGAATCATTAGATTGAACATTGAAAATTAAAAATTAAAATTAAAAAAAAAAAAAATCTCACCAGTTGCAATTTTAAGCTCAAGGAACATCCCTTTTTGAGATAACAATCTCCCAAGAACATCTGTCTATTTAGAAACAAGAAGCATCAAATTTATTCAAAATAATGCCAATTTCACAAAAATATAGATTTCATACTTCCTTGATAATATGACTTTAAATTGCAAGCAATGTGTGGATTAATTTGTTTTAATTTTTTAAATTCATATTTTACCATCGCATCCACTCTAAGTAAAAAAATACAGACCAAGTAAATTCTTTAACACCATGTTCAGTTCACTTTTAGAGAGAGAAAATGAAAACCTTCTAGCAAAGACGATAATTTTGGGCAATCACAAATCTTAAGTATGCGAAGAGAACTTAGATTGGGAAGCCACTCCGGCAATACCGCCAAGTGTTGGCAGATCCTTTAAGCCCTTGGGGCAAAGTCACTAATTGTGGCAATTGAAAAATACGAGAGTGTTCGAAGCCTGGTTGGGTAGTCATCGCCTTCCATAAAATTAAGTTTTTCACAATTTGTAATTTCCAGATATTCCTAAATTAAGAATAACAAAAAGGAATTGAAATCAAACAAACCCCAAAACTTCTGCAGCTACAGAAACCAGAAAATCACAATGTCCCAGAAAGTTTACCACAACAAACTGTGAAATAAAATAGGAGAGAGAGAGAGCAGAGTGGAAAGGCGAGGTCTTTTGAAGGCATTGAGACGAAGATGGTTCGTAAGTGAAGGTGTAAAGAAACCCATTTTCGTAGTGAGAAACCCATTTCTGATAATTCCACTTTCTGTGTTCTGTACTTCTGTAGAGTTCTGTCGTTGCTGTCCTTGTTGTGATGTTCATGGCTATTCTTCATGCTCTTCTTTGGACCTTGGTAGTTTTCATCGGCCCAAGCCCAAGATGAATGGGCCATTATTGGTTTGATTTTTTTTTTTTGGAAGATGGTTTGATCTATTTGTTATAATCAGCACAACAGCAAAAGTATATTTCAAACCACTAATCTAACAAATCAGACCTGATGTCTTGGATTGATAAATTAATAGGTTGGGTTAGGTCCAATTTTATCTTTATTTTTATTCTAAGGTTAGGTTGGGACGAATTTGACTTGGTGAAATTATCAAAAAAGTAAACGATTTTAACCAGCGCTATTGATAATTTGAAAATTATATTTTTAATTTGTTAGTTTGATTTATTTTGAATTTTAAGACTTAGTTGGAATATGATGCTCAATTGTGTGAATTGCAATTATATATTAAACAATTAGTCTAAAATTTATTTGGAATATGATCATGTTTCTTGTTATTATTACTTAGAGGCTAACAGAAGAATGAAAATTTATTTTTATTACTAGATAGCATTAATAATGAGAATAGTTCTCGTTAATAAAGTATTTGGTTATACTAGATCTAGTAGCCCTCAACACTGCAAGCCAAAGACTTGATTAAAAGATTCCTAATAAAAGTTTCATAAACCCAAAACTTGAAGGAGATAGGCCACCCTTTGAAATTTTCAGTTTAAATAAGGACATACTTTTTCATAACTTTTAGATATCTTAGTTGATTATGATTAACTTGTGACTTATTAAGAAGTTATCCTCCTAAAAAATGAGCAGAACTAGGAGGGGAAGGAATTTGCGCATACCTAAACATCCTCTCTGCCTATGTGAATATTAATCACTATGGTAAGAGGTTATACTTGCCATGTCCTTACTAGTATCTTCCAAGAATTTTTAATACAAGCTATGACAATTTCAATCTTCAATCCTCTTAGGACTGTGAGACTATGCAATCCCCCCTCCAATAGAGATGACAACGTTGGATGGATGAAACTCAAAACTTAAAAAATGAATTAATATTGGGAAGTAGCAATTGAAGTGTAAAGCAAACATCTTGCTTGGGAGTCTTCCACTTCTATCACCATTAAGCTTTTCACAAAGTTGGATTTACCAGAATTTTCAAAGTCATTAGGTAATTCATACCATATGGCTAAAAGGATCAAGTTTCCACAAATATGAATAAAAAAATTTGAATAAACATATAAAATAATAAAAGACACAAAAAGTCTCATTTGGGTAACTCCATACAAGTAGAGAAAAACACAATAATAAATATATCTCTTATGATACTAAGGCATGAGGAAATTGAAAACCTAAGCCCTTCCCCAAAGTAAAGCCATAGCCAAACATTGTTGGAGGCTTGGCTCCACATACTACATAAAACACTAATAGCCAATCTAACAAGCATTTGTTAAAAAACTATCTTGCAGATTTAGGACAGTAAAAAAAGCAAACCTGAACATAGTGATAGATATAATTGATTTTGAAGACTCATAAATGATGCTTTCTTTGATCATTAAGATTACCATAATATTACAACAAAGAATTATAATTCTTAAAAATTATTTTACAAGATAAACCAGACAAGAATGATAGGAGATTTAACTTTCCTAACAGTTTAGTCCCAATACAGACCAGAGAGACCCAATTCTTCTTAGATCATCAAAAGGCATTTTCACTTGAAACAACTTAAATTGTTAAGATCTGCAAATGCTTAATTCACATCAGGAGCAACACTAGTATTTGTAGAGCTAGATTCTTGTAATCTCAAGTGCAAAGATCCTTCAAGTCACTTCATGTGCTCAAAAGTGGCCAGGTAATTTGACACCAACCATATATGAGTATAATTCATCTATTCAAGAATATGACATTGATACTCTTTTTCTTCCAAATGACTGTCTTCTTAAGATCATGCTATCTTATCAAGGATTCCATCATTTTCGAACATAAACTGTCCAGCTTCAAGTTTGTGACTAGAAACTTCCCCATCTATGAAGTAGTTGCTTTCATCCTTCATGATGACTCCATGTTCACAAGCCAATTCTTCAGACTTAAGAGCAAAAGCCTCTGCCAAATTGCATCCCCCATTCAACCTTTTTACTAAAAGATGCCAGATTACTTTTCAACTCATTTGCATGCATACCCCAAAACTAGTTACCTGAAAAGTAAGAAATTATTCGAAGGGAAAAAATTAAAACAATACATTATTACCTCATTGACCAAAGAGGAAACATGTAAATTAAGATGATAGTGAAAACAAATCATTTATCTAGTGCACAATCACCTTACCAGAATACTTGGTGCTCTTGGCACTGCCAGTTTACATGAGCTTCTGACTGTGGAATGCCTCGTTATATGTTTAGTTGATAAATAAATCATTTACCTGAATAAAATGGAACAAAATTACTGAAAATATAAAAATCCATAAATAATATTGTACACAAAAGATTTCAGTCCATTTTCTTGTCCATGATAAAATTTATTTATCCATCTATAATGTATTCAAGAGCTTCCACAACCAAATTTTATGCAAAGATCAAATAATTGTCAACAAAAGCAATAGCCTTCTCAGTATTTTGACATAATTTTCAAGAAAATGCATCTAGGAAGATTTATTAAGAGCCCAATCATCTTACCCAAATACTTGGCTATCTTGGCACTGTCAGTTTGCTTGGGCTGCTCACTGTGGAATGTCTCATTTATATTTATGCTTCAATTGCTACATGAATCTTCTTTTTTTCTTAATTACCTTTTGTCTTAATCTTTCCACTCAGTTTATGATCTGTCTTCATGCTGTTAAGAAGACTGAAGAAAATTCAGACATTGACACCATCAATCACAAAGTGACACCATGCACTTGAAACCCCATTATGCACAAATTCACCAAGAAAAGTGGATGCCCTTCTCATTATATGATAAAATATAAAGTCTATATAGACATAAATGAGACAATATATTTCAAGGTTACCACTAATTCAATAGAAATGTGGCCTTTATGATTGAAACTGTGACTTTCACAAAAAAAATCTATAGGAAGAGGGTAGCAACCAAAAATTTGGTTCATTATTTCAAGTTGGTAGATACTCAGCTGTGAAGTTTTCTCTAATGTTCTTACACACACAATAAGAGTACAATTAATAGAACACAACTGCACAGAGAAACCATCTCCATGAAAAGGTGAGGTAGAAGTGAGGTGAATATTTATTCAAAATGGTTACTCCTAAAGTGACTAGTAGCATGACTTTTTTAAAAATAATATTTCTCTAAGAACCTTGCAAGCTTATTAATGCCCCTTATTATCAAAAGTGATAGAAGGTTGACCTTATCCTCAATCTGGAGCAATCATGTTCTTGTCATACTCAGTCATAAAACTGCATAGAATTACATTGCATTCCCACCACAGGTGACCTCATCCATATGTCCAAAACGTTGCCATGATTTTGGACTTGATTGGACTTGGAAATAAAAGGTAATATGGGCAGGTAAATGGATTTCTTCCATGCTACAACTGATAAGGTACAGCTTATAACACATAAACAAGGAGGTTAAAAATGACTAGATATATTGTCTTCAACCTGATGAAGAAAATTTATGAATGAGATTGGTAGAATGAGGAATGAATTCTTGTAAGTTCTTGTGTTATTATACATGATTGTACATCTTGGAAGGTGCCACCTATCAAATGATGCAAGTTCACATTGGAGGAGAAGGGCAGCTACCTAAAAAATCCAAACATACAGGATGGTATTAAAGCATAAGAATATTGAGAAAGATAATAACAGAGTGCAAATAACTCTAACACTCTTTTCTTGTTTACATTGAGTAAGTTGTAATAATATAGGCTCCAATGATGAAACAAACTGCAAACCCAATCAATATAGGTTAACATACGGAGATTTGGCCACCTATAGTTGTCGGGTATATTTTCTTTAAATGACAGAAAATGATGATGATACTGACAACTCTATAGTTGCAATTCTAGTCAATGTGTTAAAGAAATTTGAACAACACACACCACAAACATTTAAAGTGTAGGATATTCTGGACTCAAAACCATAAGCACTCCAAGGCAACAATTGCCATATCAAATCTAATGTACACCCAAAAAAGGGAAAAAATGAATTTTTTTTTTTTTTAAAAAAAAAAGCAAAAGAAAATGGAAAATCCGAACATGCCAATCACTAAGTGTGGTCTTATAAATTTGAGCGTATAGTATACACACAAGGTTCATTAGTACTCATTTTTCCAAATTCTAGTGGACCTCTCAGTAGGATTCAAACCCAGATGAAGTTCTGACTATTTGTCAGAGAAAAAAGAACGAATGGATCTTGTAGGATTTAACTATCATTACCATCTATGGAGTGAACTGGTAGCAAGATTCTCCATTACTGACAGAAAACACCAGAAAATATCCATGCTGCTATTTATATTCATAAGATGCCTAATTCTAAATTGCTATCACTGTTATGGTGATGCAGTTTTAATATTCACTATTACATGTTGCTAAGTACAAAGTATTAATAATTGTAGCTTAATAGTTGTTAAACGAATAGATAACATTTATGAAGAAAAAGTGAGTATTTGGAAAAACCTCACTGCAAGAACTAAAAGATAGTAGGAGCTCCTATCCATCACAATTGACAAAGCAGCATCAAACGATGAGATATGGCTTGGTCCTGCATTCTTGAGCAAAAGATCTAGAGATAGTCATATCTAGTGTGTCAGGATTAATTGCAAAATGGGCTTCATCTATGAGATTATAAATTAAAATTAAGATATTGGGATATCAAACAATGGATTAACAACAATTCCATTGTAAATATATCTTATGAACAACTAGAAAAGTTAGAAATTTGCAATAAAAAGTTCACAAAAAGAGTGGTCTTGCCAAAATATTGGCCTTAACAAAAGCTACGCTGAACATAGCTGATAAGATAATTTTTAATAGGCTAATCAATTGACAGCTTCCAAAACCAATGGGATATCCCTATGAAGTGCCATTGCTCAAACTACCAATTTAAGCATAATAAAATGTAAATTTAACTACTAATTCTTCAGGTAAATGTTTTCAATATCTTCTAATACTTCCTTCTTTTCATGGGGAACTGTTGGTCGAGTCTTTACATATCATAGTATATAAGATGTAATGACTTACAACATTATTATATCAGTTCTTAAACTTTCTTCAGATAAAAAACAGGACCATCATCTTTTTCTTTTTTCTTTTAAAAGTGCCACCATAAATGAAGAATACATATAAAAGTTATAAATTGTGAAGAACTAAATGTGACAAATCCATTGGTCATGGAACTCTCATATGGGAAGAGAGACATTAGAGAGGGATGTGCTTAAGGTTCAACAGCCTTTGAAAAAATGATAATAGCTAAAATAGGCATGAAAGTTTTGCAGAAGGATTTATAATTAGCTTTGCTTATTGTGAAAACTATATATTAGAACAATCGGGTTTTGGGACCTATGTAAATTGAACTTCCTTGATGACGTGAAGGGCTAAGTGTTTTTTTTTCCAAATGCCTCTCGCCCATAAAGTTCATAGATTCTACCCTATAAAGTGCAGAGGAAACCTTTTACCAAAGTTGTAATGACTCCAAACTAACCTAAAATTGAGATCAAACCAATAAACAAAGAATCATTAGTAAAATATAAAACTCTTTATATATACTAATAGGCTGTAATTCCAAATTTTCATCAAGAAACACTTATCAGTTGAGTACTCATAAGCGTATGAAGTATCAACAATGAAAACGCAAGCTATACATCATCAACATTATCCACGCAAGTAAAGCAAAGCAAATAACATAGTACATCATGCAAGCAATAAGAATGACATAAATAATGTTAATTTTTTCCCCGCATCCCACACTACACAGCTCCTAAGGAATTTCTAAACCTTGAGCATGATAGTGATAACCTAGCCGAAGGACCATATATTAAAGGCCGGAAACTTGAACATTATATTAATAATCTACAGTAAGTACCAAAAATTAAAAACCTATAGGAAGTATCCAAAGCCTTGAAAATGAAAGTAAAAGGTACCTAAATCTAGAAGTCAATAGTGCTCATTTAGTGGATTTAGCCTAATTAATATCTAGGAAGAATCAAGGTTTTTAAGTGTAAAATGAGATTAAAAAAATATAGCCTTCACACACAAAACTACATATATCTTCTCTAGTGTTCACCGAGTACAAAAATTGAAGTTAGTTTTTTTTAGGATTAAAATAACTATGGATTTAATAGTTAAGGGTTTGGAAATTTTTGAAGAAGCTATGCATATGCTCACCACCAAACATGTGGCAAGCAGGAAATTTTTACTTCATCAAATATTCACCTTTGGTAATCCTCCAAACCTCAGAGCTATAGCAAGTTTTCATGAGCCAGTAGATATCACAGGTGAGCTAGTAGATATCACAAGTGCATGTTGTGAGCTAAAAAAACATTGCAATGACAACATAGATTCTCTACCAAAATCAACAGCAAGTTTTGAGAGAGCCACGAATGACCTACGAGAAAGACCAAATCAATCAAGTGCACACAGGTTAGACTCCAAGCTACTTTAATGGCTAATTCAATGTCTTTCTTTGTTGCTTTCACATCATCATGGATTTTTTTACATTCAAACTCTAAAATCTCACCTGGAAGAGAAATTTTAAGCTAAAGGAATCCCTTTTCCTTAGAAGAATCTTCCACGAAAACCTGACAAAACTTTAGAAACAAGAGGCATCAATTATAGTCAAAATTGTGTGAATCTCAGTAAACAATGGAGGCCAAATTTACAAGCAACTTATACACAATACTCACCAATATCTCCTTGGCATTGTCATCTTGATTTAGAACAATCTTCAATCTTCAGTCCTCTTTGGGCATTAAGGCCACTCAGTAGATATGACAACTTTGGGTGTTTAAAATACCAAAATTTCAAAACAGGTTGACATTCGGAACCAACAATTGATGGATAAAGCAAACTTCTAGGTAGTATTCCACTTTCATAAAATTAAAATTTTCACATTGTTGGCTTACCAAATACTCTAATGCGATTAGTTATTTTACATCACATGAAAAAAATTTCAAACTTCAATTTTTTTTTTTTAATTAAATGATAAAGCACAACAAAGAAGTTCATTGGAGTAATTCCAATAACCAAGAAGCAGAGAGAAACAATTAATAACACACACGACTCAAGTTACTAAAACATTGTGCAAATTAGATAATACATGAATTACAATTGAAATCATAAACATAAACACACATCACTCCATTAATCATTACAAACACTAAATGCACACCACAATATTATTAAAAATATTTTTCAATACAAGAGAAGGCTGAGACTTTCTGTGCTGCATGTTATGGCTGAATTGATAAGCTGCAATGTTTTGAAGCATGGAATCATTAGATGAGTATAAATTGAAGAAAATCCACTGGTACTAAGAAATGTAAATCCAATGCAATCATTCACTAGATTGAACACTGAAAATTAAAAATTAAAAAAATATCTTACCAGTGGCAATTTTAAGCACAAGAAACATCCTTTTCTGAGAGAACAATCTCCCAAGAACATCTGTCAATTTAGAAACAAGAAGAATCAAATATATTTAAAATAATGCCAATTTCACAAAAATATTGATTTCATACATCCTTGATAATATGACTTTATATTTTTGCATTGCATCTACTCCTAGTCAGAAAATACAGGCCAAATAAGCTCATTAACACCATATTCAGTTCACTTTTAGAGAGAGAAAATGAAAAGATTATAAGATTTTAAAATTTTCTCCCATCAAAGACAAGAATAGAGTTCATAATTTGTCTACTCTTTTATTCTCCATAGACTCAATCTTTAAAACCAAAAAACAATTATCTTTTTCATTCCATAACATACTTTTTTTTTTTTCAATTTATTTCTATCTTAAATGATTATTGCCCTTTTGTTAACAAAAACAAAAAAAAAAACAAAAAATCCGTCTTGGTTAGTTGTTTTTTTATTGTGAATTAATTCAATAAATACAACCAAAAAAGAGAGAGACAAGAATAGAGTTCATAATTTGTCTACTCTTTTATTCTCCATAGACTCAAATCTTTATAACAAAAAAATGACAAATTATCTTTTACATTTCATAACTTATTTTTTTTCAATTTATTTCTATCTTAAATTATGAACCAAAGAAAAGTAGAAAAAAAATCATATTATTGCTATAATATGTATTACCCTTTTATTTTTTAAAAAGAAAAAGAAAAGTAGAAACGATTTCTGGGTTAGTTGTTGTTTATTGTGATTTAATTCCACAAACAATCAGACTTTTAGGTTAGTAAGATAGAAAAACAGAGCATACGTAGAAGAGAAGAGGAAGAAAGATTTTAGCCCTTACCTAATGAAAACTGAATTCGACCATCTTGCTCCAATCTTTGCCGACCTCTCGCTCATAATCTCTCCTCAATCCAGGACATATTTTAATCTTCAGTTCTCTTAGGGCAGTGAGGCGATCCATCCCTTCTGGCAGAGACGATAATTTTCGGCTACCCTCAATCTTAAGCGTGCGAAGAGAACTGAGATCGGCAAGCCACTCTGGCAATACCCCCAAGTTCTCACAATACCAAATAGATAAAAATTGTAGAGTGTCGGCAGATCCTTTAAGCCATTGGGGCAAACTCACTAATTGTGGCAATCTCGAAATAGAGAATGTTCGAAGACTTGTCGGGTAGTCATCCCATTCCATTAAATTAAGTTTTTCACAACCTATTAGGTGTTTCATACCTTGCGGCAAAGATATCAGGCTTTTACAATTAAGGAAGTTCAAGTAGCGAAGGGCGGTGAGGCGTTGGATTCCTTCATTAAAACACTCTAGTCTATGACAGCTGGAAAAGTACAAATGTCGAAGAGAAGACATGCACTCGATTCCGTTGGCGGGTAAACGCGTTTGTTTTGTTGTTATCTCAAAATATCTGAGGCTAACCATCTTTCTTATATCCCTTGGCAACTCTTCAAGATCTTCACACTCCCGTAATATCAAAGTTTCCAAATTTTGTAGATCGCAAATGGAGTCAGGCAATTTCTTGATTTTCTTATTTCCACGTAAGTTGAGATATCTCAAATGCTTCAAAGTACTAATTGAGCTTGACAACGTTTCCAACGTTGAATTTCTTAAATTTAGCAATCGTAGGTGCTTAAACCTTAAGATGCATGTTTCCACCAAAGATTCATTAATATTAATAAACTTACCGAAAAAAAAAAAATTTTCCCCAACAATTTCGGCAATGGCATTACCGAAATTGTGGGGAAAAAAAAAAAAAAAATTTCCCCACAATTTCGGTAATGCCATTGCCGAAATTGTGGGAAAAAAAAAAAAAAAAATTTTCCTCCACAATTTCGGCAATGGTTATTCTCTCTCCTCTCTCCTACTTTTTTGTTATTCTCTCTCCTCTCTCCTGCTTCCTGGTTGAATTTCGGTAACATTATTCTCTCTTCTGCTTTTTTGGCTGAATTTCGACAACGCCATTGCCGAAATTCAGTCTCTCTCCTCACTTTTCCAATTAACTTCGAACAGTAGGTATAATGCAAATTAACTTTAAATTTTGTAATTTTTACCCAAAAGACTCGGAAAGTGCAGCATTTCTTCTTCACTGTTTCTTTGCACGCTCTAAATGTTTTCTTTCTTTTTGGTCAAAATTATCGGTCCTTCAAATTTCAAAAAGGTAGGCCTTTTTAGTCATTTGGTTTTTGACAAATGAAACCCAAATGAAATTAAATGCGGACTAAATTCAAATGTGATTTTCTTTATGTGGGCCACTTGTGTGAATTTTGATTGTCCTTCACAATCTCTCCGTTTTGGGAGTTTTAGGGTGGTTTGGTAATGTGTTTAAAAATTGAAAATTATTGTTTGAAAATATTTATGAAAATACGTGTGGGTGAAAAAGTGTATTGAAATATGTGAAATGTTGTTTAAAAACTGAAAATGATTGTTTAAAAATACAAACCAAACACCCTCTTACTATTTGTCTTTTCTTTTTCTTTTTTCTGAAAAGCTATTTTGTCTTTTCCTTATAGTCAGGGTATAATACTATAATTTGATGATTTTTTATTTATTTATTTATTTATTTATTTATTTATAATTTCTCATGAAAATGGAATACGTTTTCAAAAGAATTTTTACAATTTTATGAGGTTTTGACGTATACATCAAGTCGTCAACTTATCACCTATTATATCGAGTTTATCGTGAATGTAAATCTTCGGTACTATTTATTGTGTATTATTTTATGTTCTATTGATCACTATTTACTATGTATATGGTTATTTTTTATTTTAAACTTTAGTTATTCTATAAGAAAAGTAAAATAAAAATATAATAAGAGGTGATTAGTGAAATATAGAATGATGCACAAAAAAATATACAAAAAATATAGACTCATTTATCATTAGAGTATGTACTTATTGTTCACTTTTAATTTTTAATTTTTTTCCCAACCCAATCCGAAGATGATTTAATATATAATTTGTTTATTTTCTCAAAAAAAATTGTCACATTTGATCCTATATTTAACACAACATCAATAATTTTTTTTTTTTTTTTGTTTGCATCAAAGCATTACTTAAAATCATTATAATTACAATAACTTGAACCAAAAACTTGCTTAGAATTTCAAAGACATTTCTAGGTGACCTCATCCACGTCCACACGCTTGCCCTGATTTTGGACTTGATCGAAACTAGAAATAAATGGTAATTTGGGAAATTAAATGAATTCCGTACTTGATATAAATGACAAAATAATAACACATACACACTGAGGTTAAAAATGACTAAACATATTTGTCTTCAACCTGATTAAGAAAAACAATAAGAGTTTCTTTTTTTGAGAACAAAAACAATAAGAGTTTCACATTGGAATTCAATGAGTAATGAATTTTTCTAAAATGAGTTATACCATACAAAACATACTTTCTTAAGTAACATGACAATTACCCATCTGTAAGGACACGATTCGTGGCGGACCGTAACAGTGTCGGGTTCGCACGTGAAAAGGCCCTAACAATATCATTTGTAGAGCGTGGGTTTGGAAGGCTAGACCTTGATCGACATGCGGTGGGTTTTTCGTGGTGTTCGTACAAGTTTAAGTTTTCCTTCACCCCTGGAGTCTTTCTCCTGGAGGTGGGCTGGGGGGCTCTGGTTTTTGGCCATTTTTCCCAGCCTCCCTGTTGGTGCACCTTCCTTTTTATTATATAGTCCGTCTTGGTTGATCCTGACCCTCCACTTGTAGGTCAGGCAGGAGCTTATTTCTGTATCCATCCCATCAACCGTCCCGTCTAACTTTCTATTAGTTGCATGGATCGAAGTTTACACCGTCCAAACGTCTTTTCTCATTAATCAACTCCGGGTACTGGCAGGTGCATTTACTGAAGAGGGGACGCATTTTCCTTGGTCCAATTTCACACCCTGCTTCCCTATGGGCCCCATTTCGTTCACATCCCCTTGAGGGGGCTGTTTGGGGATTGCCTACACCATGGTGTTGGTCTTCCCATTGAAGCTCTGGAATGCCGAGGACAGGGTAAGTTCTCAGCCGTTCCCCTTGCTACCTCGGCCACTGATCATTCGTCTTCGGCAAGATACCTCCTCGGCACGGGCCCTGGGCCCAGATAGAGTTTGGGCCGGATTGCAGACCTCTCGGACCCACACCATCTTTTTAAAAAAAAAAAAAAATTAGAAACAAAAACACACACACAAAAGAAAGAGAAAATGATTTTAACTTTTAACACAAAGGAAGGTGTAAGATGTGTTTGGATATCGCTTATTTTACTGAAAACTGAAAATTGAAAATTGAAAACACTGTAACAAAATAATTTTAAAATGTGTAAATAATGCTATAGAACCCACTTTTAACAAAAGTTTTGATCAAAAAAAGATGTTTGTGGATCCAGTAAACAGGGTACATGACCCACTAACAAGCACAGTACACAGACCCACTGATAGACAAAACCCACGTGATGGAGCACTTCTCACAAAAAAAAAAAAAACTAGGGAAACGCTGGACGTTTGGACGCGCAAAATGCTATCCAAACGTACACGTAGCAAAATGCTATCCAAACGTACACGTAGCGGTAGCGCAACTAATATAATTAATTAAGGCCAAATCAATTAGAGGACAACCCAATAAATCCAAAGCACTCTAGGCCAACAATTCTCATGTTAAAATCACCAACCACTTAGAAACTATGATACCCATCAATGATTTTATTTATTTTTTATGAGTTAATGTTAGGTTATCATGTATTTTACTATATAATACTTAAAAAAAATACTTATATATAAAAAAAGAAAATCACAACAATTTCACTGGTGCACAATATTATGATTTAATTTTCATAGAATTCATTTCAAAAAAAAAAAAAAAAAAAAAATTCATAGAATTCACATGGACCTACAGCTACAAGGAAAAGTTGTGGTTTTTTTTTTTTTTTTTTTTTTTTTTTGCGACAATCATGTACATCGCATTTTTAGTACATTCCACTGCCTTGTACAATTCCTTAAATAAAGTACATTAAGTTATTCAATTAGATTTAAACATAATATATGATTGTTATTGAATTTAATTATTTTTAAAAAAATATAATGCTATATTTTTTAGAATATTAAGAGCCCGTTTGGTACGCATGTTTAAACAATATTTTTCAATTTTTTTGGAAATATATATAGTTAAAAAAGTATGTGAAAATACGTGTAATATTGTTTAAAAACTAAAAATATATGTTTAAACATATATATCAAACGGGTTCTAAATATTTTAATCTAAAAAAAAGGAAAAAGTATTAAAAAACTTAATATAATTCTATTTATGTTTCTTTAATGCATTTTTTTAATGTGTGTCCTTAAGATACACATTAATTTTCATTTTTTGAAAACATTTCATCGAAAATTAAAAAAAAATAATGATAACTTTTTCAATTTTCAAAAAAATATTTTTAAAAATAGAAAGTTTAATATGTATCTTAAGGGCACATATTATCCGGATCCTTCTTAAATTGATGCACAATATTTATGATTTACTTTTCCAACACGAAGCACGTGCAATGTTGCACAATATTTTATGACTTACATACTTTTCCTTACACTAGTGATTACAATAGAGGTTTCTTGGAAATTATTGAACTGGAAGAAGATGAACCAAAACTATTCACAGAGACTATTCACAAAGACTAGTAAAAAAAAAAATACTATATTAAAAGAACTTTTCTAACTTGTCAAAAAGCAAATAAAAAGAAGTTATAATTTGTCTGTTTGTCCTCTTTTTGAAATGCGGGAAGTGTCGGCACGTGTTATCAATTTTTCACCGCACCCCTCATTCCCGGCTATCTAAAAAGGTATTTATATGATTCATACAGTAAATTTGTAAATTTATATACGAAAATGTTAACGAATACTTTTAACGATATTTGTTAATAAATAATTTAAAAAAGATTATAAGACAAAAAAAAATTGATAATTTTTTTAATTTTCTTTAAAAGTGGTGTAAAAATTTTACTAAAATGAGTTTTTAATAATTATCCTAAGAATATTCATTAATAAGATCTATTTATAAATTTGGTGTTAATTATAAATTTATAAGCAGCACAAATATATATATATATATATATATATATTTTTTTTTTATAAGCAGCCCAAATATGCTTGGTTTTGTTTTTGAGACTATGGTTAATTAGGGGTGTCTGTTCAACCCATTAGTTTAAGAGAACTAGCATTGGGGTGTAAACACCTCCTAGTTGCTATTTTACAACTTAAGAAAACAAAAATCCACTTCATTCAGGTTTGTATACCTAAAAAAATTTGCAATCTTTGAATAGTAAGGTTCCATATATGCAACCTTACTATTTATAGGTTGTAAAGAAAAAAATAATATTTAATCTTGTGATTGTGTGTGAAAAGAAAATTATGGTGGGAGGAAAGAGAGAGATAATAATACTTTTTATTATTTTATTAAGTAGGTTATATTATTTTATTGAGTTGTATGTAAAAATAAAAACTGAGATATAGGGTGAATTGTAAAATAAATTAGTAAAATAAATAAAGTAGTGTTTGAAGATGCAAAATGTGGGGCCCAAAATCTGCGGTCCCAGCCCACCTTGTATTAAGGGCCCGAAACCCAGGCCGAGGAGCCCTACTACCAAGGACGTATGATGAAAGTCCCTTAAAGGCCCAAGGATGTGGCCGAGGACGATCTCAAGCTCAACACCTCACAAAATGCCTGAAGTAAAGGACAAACTCAGTACAAGAGCGTCACAAGGGAAAAAACTGCCCATACCATAATGTGGAGCCCAGCACCTGGCAAGCCCATACTCCAGACCCTGCTATTCAACTTTCCCCAACCACTCCCAACCACTCTGATATATGGATTGATAGGACGAGTACTTACCCCAAAAAAGGAAAAACTGACGCGTAGGTGAAGAACGGGAAGTAAATACTAGTATAAAAGGAAAAGAGAGTTGAGACAAAGGAGGAGGATCCTACAAAAAAAAAAAAAAGAGAGAAGAACGGTGAGAATGCGATGCTCTTCGGACTTAGTCCGAGGAGTCAAACCTTTCGAACTACATCGATGTAAGGCTTAGCTATACAGGCCAAACCTACCTTCATATGAGCTTCCATGAAAATCATGACTAAACCACCGTCCAACGACCAAGGTCCAGCCTTTCTATCCCACCCTCTATAAATTATATTGTTCGAGCCTTTTGCATACGAGTCCAACATCATTCTTGGGTCGTTAAAAATTGTGTCCCTACAATTGGCGCCGTCTGTGGGAAGGCTTGTGCGTTGGCGCAGGTGGCGGTGGAGTCAAGTCTCTATCGATCAGAGGTCCGCAAAGTTTTCTCCATTTCCAACGACATGTAGCTTTTGCTCCGACATAAACTTCCGCTAGGGGCTACGCCTTACAGTGCCAATGGCACAGGCAGCTCTAGGGGCTTCCAACCTCAAGTTAACTCTCCCCGCCTTGGTCGAGGGGCTAACCTTCAAAAGAAAAAAAAAAATAATACAAGTTTTGGACAGAACCAAGGCCTTGTATGGTCCTAGGACTCAAGCCTATGGGGAAACCAATTACTTAAAATAAAAAATACAAGTTTTGGACAGAACCGAGACCTTGTATGGTCCTTGGACTCAAGCCTGTGGGGAAACCAACTACTTAAAAGAAAAAATACAAGTTTTGGACAGAACCAAGGCCTTGTATGGTCCTCGGACTCAAGCCTATGGGGGAACCAACTACTTAAAAGAAAAAATACAAGTTTTGGACAGAACCAAGGCCTTGTATGGTCCTCGGACTCAAGCCTATGGGGAAACCAACTACTTAAAAGAAAAAATACAAGTTTTAGACAGAACCAAGGTCTTGTATGATCCTCGGACTCAAGCCTATAGGGAAACCAACTACTTAAAAGAAAAAATACAAGTTTTGGACAGAACCAAGGCCTTGTATAGTCCTCGGACTCAAGCCTATGGGGAAACCAACTACTTTAAAAACACAAGTTTTGGACAGAACCAAGACCTTGTATGGTCCTCGGACTCAAGCCTCTGGGGAAACCAACTACCTAGAAGAGACAACATGGGGTTTGGACACAACCTGGACATTATATGGCCCTTAGAATCTACCCCAGAGAAGAGTTCCCCATTGATAGTTGGGCTAGTCCCTAAACTGCATGGATTCCCCAGTCTACCCTCGGATCCTCAATACCAAGGGGATTGATGCAATATAAGGTAATATGTTGTCAAAAACACAGTCAAAGTCCCTCACTGCTCGGCTACCCTCTCGGACGAATTATTTAGAATTTATCGTTCTCGGACGGTCGCCTTGCATGCATTACGAAGCGCTCAGCCGTTATCTCGGTTAGTTTCAAGAGTTTAATCTACTGGGAATTACCACTATTATACTTGATAATGTCAGTAAGTTCAAACTAGTAGGAATTTGTTTCAAGGTTTTTTCCTACTCTAAGCATCATTAAAGGAAAATGCACATTTAATATTCATGCACAAAATAGTTGTTGCGGAAAAGAAAAGTATTTGAGAGTAAGCAAATCCATTTCTTATTAAGATAAAGGAACAGTACAGCGTACAATGAAAGAGCTTAAATAAGCTCATACTGAAACTAACTACACAAGCGAAAAGAAAAGATACAAGGGAATGAAGGAAAAGCCGAAGAAGAGATGCAGAGAAGAGACGTGCTGCTGCTCCAAAATTTTGTCTAAGGAAGTCATTCCTTAATACTTTTACATGCCTATAACTCAGGCAGCAAAAGAGCCCAACTTGGGGCTTGCACCGTTGAAGAAAAGGTGCAGAGAGCCCGACTCCGGGCTAGCGCTGCTGAAGAAAAGGTGCAGGGAACCCAACTTGCGGCCAGCACAGTTGAAGAAAAGGTGCCGGGAGCCGGAAATTGATGAGCCTCCACGTAATCATGCCTGCGATAAAGTAGACGGCGCTGATGGCGGAAAACCTTGCTTCTGACGCACCAAGAATCTGGTGCGACCAGTACCTGCTTCGGATTTTGACTGAAAGAGGGAGAAATACCATTTCCCCCTTTGTCAAGATGGAGGATTGTTTTGAATCTGTGCCTCCCTTGTCCGGACCACATCACCTTGAATATCGGGAGGATTCGGTGCCTCTGAAGCGGGTGAAGACCCTTCATCCCCACCCATGCCTCAAACATATTGCTCTGAGGCAGAATGGCACTGGACATGGAGATCGTGTGTATGGAGGAAGGGTTATGATTCTGAAGGACGCAGAAGGGTTTATATGCAAGGTGAGTGACCCCCTATCCTATTTATACAGAGAGCAAACCAGTGGCATTTAATTCGTGCAAGTTTCCAAGGAATGCTACGGACAAGGCAGACTTGGCTCTATTTCCAACCTCATCCGCAGCCGTAGGATCTGAAGATCCTCGTGAAGATGCGCCTCGAATACTAGAGCATCAAAGGGCTCCGCGTGAGTGAATAAAGGAATGCCTCTTAATTTGGCACGTCTCAAATGTGAGTGGGAAAACACAAATATTAACAGAAGTACAGAATTTGAGTGAGCCATGATATGGGCCCTATCTCATCAAAACCCTCCTCCCCAACAGCAAGGCCGTGCAGTAGGATTTTGAGGGGCTATTGTGGGGCCCAAAATCTGCAGTCCCAGCCCACCTTGTATTAAGGGCCCGAAGCCCAGGCCGAGAAGCCCTATTACCAAGGACGTATGATGAAAGTCCCTTAAAGGCCCAAGAATGTGGCCGAGGACGATCTCACGCTCAACACCTCACAAAACGCCTGAAGTAAAGGACAAACTCAGTACAAGAGCATCACAAGGGAAAAAGCTGCCCATACCATAATGTGGAGCCCAGCACCTGGCAAGCCCATACTCCAGACCCTGCTATTCAACTTTCCCCAACCACCCCCAACCACTCTGACGTATGGATTGATAGGACGAGTACTTACCCCAAAAAAGGAAAAACTGACGCGTAGGTGAAGAACAGGAAGTAAATACTAGTATAAAAGGAAAAGAGAGCTGAGACAAAGGAGGAGGATCCTACAAAAAAAAGAAGAAGAGAGAAGAACGGTGAGAATGCGATGCTCCTCGGACTAAGTCCGAGGAGTCAAACCTTTCGAACTACATCGATGTAAGGCTTAGCTATACAGGCCAAACCTACCTTCATATGAGCTTCCATGAAAATCATGACTAAACCGCCGTCCAACGACCAAGGTCCAGCCTTTCTATCCCACCCTCTATAAATTATATTGTTCGGGCCTTTTGCATACGAGCACAACATCATTCTTGGGTCGTTAAAAATTGTGTCCCTACACAAAATATTTTTTATTTATTTTTATTTTTATTTTTTTTGCGTCCTTGGATGCTAGTGCTCTAATGAAACCTAACCAAAAGTCTTTGGGTTGGTTTTTCATGGCTTGAGTTTTTATTTTTTATTATTTTTTTAATTTTAAACTCAGGATATGTCAAGTTTGGGTTAGCAAAATTTTCAACCCAACTAACTCAACTCAATCCACACTATTAATAATCTAAAAAATACAAGCCGATCTTTGAATTTTTACAGTGCATCAATATATGCAAGATGAATTCCTTAAAAGAATACAAATGAGAAAAATAAAGAGAGAAAGAAAGGAAAACTTAGAAAGTAACTTCAATTATCTAATTATAATGATAGGTACAAGAAAAAACACACAAATAAAATCCTTTGTAGATCCCATTTCATGGTTACTTTTTTTTTTAATTTTTAATTTTTTTTTTGGAGTTAACATGGTTAGTTGATTATGATTAACTTGTGACTTACTAATTTTTTTCCCCTAAAGAAGAGTAGAACTTGAAAAGGGGAAAGAATTTGCACACAACTAAACATCTTCTATGCCTTTGTCAATATTAATCACTTCAATAAGAGGTTATATTTGGCATGACCTTACTAGTATCTCCTAAGAATTTTTAATACAATTTATGTGAATTTCAATCTTCAATCCTCTAGTGTAACCAATATAATTAATTAAGGCCAAATCAATTAAAGGACAACCCAGTGAACCCAAAGCACCCCGGACCAACGATTGTCATATTAAAATGACCAATACCACTTAGAAACCATGATACCCATCAAAGATCTTATTTACTTTTATGAGTTATGTTAGGTTTATCATATATTTTACTATATAGTGCTTACATAAAAAAATACTTGTATTTAAAAGAAAATCACAATATTCACCGATGCACAATATCCTATGATTTAATTCCTTTTACACTAGAGTGGAGGTTTCTTGGAAATTCTTACATAAAATGTCAAAGCCAAATTGCGCACTCTACTCCTAAAAATCTTTGCTCCCAGACCCCACCCCTCAGTCTATCGCTCTCTCAAATTATTGAACTCGAAGAAGAAGAAGAAGCAGAAGATGAACCAAAGCTGTTCACAAGGACTGATAAAAAGCAATATAAAAAAACAACTTTTCTAGGTTGTCAAAAAGCATATATAAAATAAATTATAGTTTGTCGGTTTGTCCTTTTTTGGAACGCGGGAAGTGTGAACGCGGGAAGTGTGGCGTGTGTTATCAAATTTTCAACCGAACCATCCAATTATCTACAAAGGTGTTTCCATTAGAAGTGAGGCTCATCTCATTGGCATCATTTCTTTTAAAAAGTAGCTACTTTTAACGCTCTATCTTATCTCCTATTTTAACCGAAAATTTATTAAAATATTATAAATAATCCATTGAAATAATATAGGATAAGTATAGTTACAAGTCTATAACTCTTACTAAAAATATTAATATTATTACATATTTTGAAGATTGAATTGTGTTGGATTGCATATTTTTTTTGGACATTTCAAAAGGATAAACACTTTGCTTGTTTACTTGAAAAATGAAGCCCAAATGAACTTCAAACATAGATTAAATTCAATTGTGGTTCTGCAAATTTTAAGTTTGGATTTAATTTGCTTGCCTACAACTTATTTGACAAATTTTTAGCTATTATGAGTAACTTTTATGTACAATTTTTTAAGTCCTTATTTTTGCTCATATTTTCAAAGCACAAATATAGTTTGTCATATTTTAGCCAAAAAAAAAAATTTGATGCCAAATGCGCTTGCAACAAGATATAATTTGGTTAATTTGTTGTATTCCTTAATGTAAATTTTCTCCATTCATTTCATTCAAAATTTATGCCTCAGTCTAATAAAATTAGCACATTGCCCATCACCGAAATAACGAGTGCAATGAGATCAAAAAAAAAAAAAAAGGCGAAAAACACATTTTGGTCCCTATATTTTCAGTCGATTCCCGTTTTAGTCCCTAAGTTTTTTTTTTACCGCTTTTAGTCCCTCTCCTGAAAAACGGTTCCATTTTAGTCCCTACCGTTACATCATAAACGGATATTGCTGATGTGGCAAACGGCATGCACTGTTGGCCTGACGTGGTCATTAAAATAATAATAAAAAATGCCACGTCAGCATTTAAATTAAAAAAATTAATTTATTAATTTTAACTAAATAAAAAAAATTAAAAACAGAATTAAAAACTAAAAATCATATGAACTAAGATCTAAATGTGTCTTAAACAAGAACACCAAGAACACAAACTCAAATCCAAGAACACAAACCCAGAAATTAAAAAAAAAAAAAAAAAGTAGATGATGACAAAGTTTGTTAATAAGTCACAATTTGTTTTATTTTAGGCTAAGAAAGTAAAAAGCCAAGTAGAAAGAAAAAAAAAAATCCCAGCAACTAGATCCTAGATCCATCATCTATCCTGGGCCTCAAACAAAGAACGCCGCACAACAACATTATAAAATTTCAAAAATCCAAAATCAAAATTTAAACAAAAGTCCAAAAAACGCACACTTCCCTCTCCAACACACACACGCAAACGCAAACAAAAACACAAACACACAATCCACTTTCCTTCTTCTTCGAACTCTCCGACCACCAATACCACACACAAAAAACCGCAGCGTTTTTCATCGAGCTCCCACATGTCTATACTGTAATAATGACCCGGACCCGTTTGTTCCGTTCTCGGAGCTCCGAAGAAAAAGAAGAAGAAGAACAACAACATTACAGCAAGCACAATATCACAACAAGCACAGGCATGAGAGTTATAGTGCCTCTACAAGGCGTGGTTCAAGGACGAGGTGGCCTTTTCTTAGGCTCTGTAATTCCACATTTCAGATCAGATGCTTTTAATTCTACTTAAATGTACAGAACTTAATTTGTGAGGAAATTCAAGGCTATGTTTGTTCTTTTAGCACAGATCACATTATCATGCTTTGATGGTTTTTTTTTTTTTTTTTTTTTTTTTTTTTTTTTTTTTTTAAATTTCTGGGTTTGTGTTCTTGAATTTGAGTTTGTGTTCTTGGTGTTCTTGTTCAAGACACACTTAGATCTTAGTTCATATAATTTTTAGTTTTTAATTCTATTTTTAATTTTTTTTATTTAGTTAAAATTAATAAATTAATTTTTTTAATTTAAATGCTGACGTGGTATTTTTTATTATTATTTTAATGACCACGTCAGGCCAACAGTGCATGCCGTTTGCCACATCAGCAATATCCGTTTATGATGTAACGGTAGGGACTAAAATGGAACCGTTTTTCAGGAGAGGGACTAAAAGCGGTAAAAAAAAAACTTAGGAACTAAAACGGAAATCGACTGAAAATGTAGGGACCAAAATGTGTTTTTCGCCAAAAAAAAATTGAAATAGCATTAAAGTCATCATTAATGCATGGGTGTAGGTGTACGTGAATTCATTATTTGTCACTAGGTCTTGACTCCGTCATGTTTATTTTGGTGATTGGCAATACATAATTTCATTGGACTAAGACATAAATCTTGAACTAAATATATCAATGAAGCTAGTAATCTAATTACTCCTTAATTATTAGGTTTTTCAGATGGCTGGAAAATTGGAAATGCCCCATACCATAGCCTCTGAATGACCATTTCTAAATTTCTACAATTGAAAGCGCCAAAACTCCATAATTTGAACAGTACTCATATTACAAATAATTTGTAATATTTATTCAAAAGACACTTATGATCAAGGTATAATTTGATGAATTTGTTTTATTTCTTGTGAATATGGAATACGTTTTCAAAAAATCTTGTTACGATTTTATGAGATTTTGATAAATTCGTCAACTGTCGCCTATTTATGGAGTTTATCATTTTGTTAAATTCACTGTCATCACCATCTATCGCTGACAGACTAGCATAAAAGTAGATGATCTCCATGCTGTTTAATGGAAGAGTATTAGGTATACGTATATCATCTATTTTACTATATAATACCTAAAAAAATACTTTTGTATAAAAAAGAAAATCCCAATAATTTCACCAATGCACAGTATTATAATTTGCTTTTCCTTGCACACTTTACTTTTCCTTACAGTAGAGTCAAGAGTGCAGGTTTCTTGTCTCACTGTGTCAGGGAAAAAAAAAAAAGTGTGGAGGAGGTTTCTTGAAAATCTCTTACTTGAATGATGAAATACCAGTGAGTCCATCACCGTCCATGACAGTCACCAAAGCCAAAATACGCCAAGCCCATATCTGCATTCTGCTTCCTGACATTGACAAGCTTTGTCCCCCACTTCTTTTCTCTCTCTCTCTCTCTCTCTCTCTCTCTCTCAAATTATTGAACTAACCAAAGCTGTTCACAAAGACTATTCAGCCCCAAAAAAAAAAAAATCTATAGTTTTATACGCGAATTTCTTAATAAATAGCTGCAAACTTCGACGCAACCCATTAATCCACATTAATAGTAGGATATGGGTTAATGTTTAATGAGTTTGTTTTATATTTAAATTGACACAATTGATCCTAATAAATATGTTGTATTTGTGTTCAACTCATAAGATTTATTTAATTTTGTTAACGTATATTATGGTATGGGCTTTAGGCCCAATTAGGTTACTTGTATAGCACACTTGTACTTGTACTACACTCTACTTGTACTGCACACATATGCCTCCTATATAAAGGCAGTGATGTATATTCTTTGATTCATAAAATACAATACAATTATTCTGTATTTCTAACATGGTATCAGAGCCACTGCTCTGACCTTTTCTTAGCAGTCTTGTCTTCATTAGTGTGACTCCCTTTCTTTTACTAACGCTTCCGCCATCACAACTGCCGTCGCAGCCTCTCGCCGTTGAACCTCCGACGTCATCCAGCCGTCGTACTTGGCTTCCAGACCTGCAGCCGCCGTCGTTAAGGAGTTTCACACTGCACATACCACTGCTCTTTGCATCATCGCTGCGAATATTGCTCCGATTTCATTTTTGAAGGTACCACTGAGATCGTCCTGCGCCGATCTACACATTAGTGGAAGCCTCGTCGCCATAGGAGACCGCATGCGCCCCACGAGCCGCTCAAAGCTGCTGCGACGCTGATCACGCGCCACACGCGCCACCACGCGCCACCGTTTCCTTGCACGCACAGTTCACGCGCCTCCACGCGCCGACACGCGCTGCCACGCGCCGGAACCTGGTCTGCTGACGTCATCCCCTCTGCCACGTCAGCCCTAGTTGCGTCAGCATCCACTGTTCTGCTGACGTCATCGCCACGTCATCCTGTGACGTCATCTGCTGGCCGTTGACCGTTGACCGACCGTTGACAGTTGACCAGCCGTTGACCGTTGACTTTGATCGGGTTGACTTTTTAGGGTTTTTCGCGTAGATTTCATTTGTGCAGTCTATTTTTCAGGTTCTCCTTACCCAGTTTTTCGCGTAGATTTCATTTGTGCAGTCTATTTTTGCATATTTTGCTTCAAAATGAAGAATAAGGACAAGTCTTCTTCCTCTTTAAACAATCGTCGCCGACAATCCAACAAACGTTTTTGCAATTTTTGCAAACGTTTTGGCCATAATATTGAGACTTGCTATCAACGCAACAAATCAGCTGTTTCCATTTCTGCTGCTACTGTTGCTAACACTGAGAGTGTCCAACCTATGGCTCCCGTCTCTGCAAAGTCTCAGTCTTCTGGATCCACTTTCACCATTTCCAGAGATGACCTTATAAATATCATCGCCAATGTCATTCGTACGGTTGGTAATGCATCTTATTCCTCTTCTCTCTCAGTTTTATCTGGTATGTCTCCTACCTCTTGGCTTATGGATTCTGCTTGTTGCAATCACATGACACCTCACTCGTCCTTATTTTCTGAACCTTAAACCTGCACCGCACCCTCTTAATATTCGCACAGCAAATGGTTCCACAATGTCTGGTCATAATATAGGTTCCGTTGCGACCTCCAATCTCTCGGTTCCTGAAGTCTGAATGTTCCTGACCTTTCTTATAATTTATTTTCTGTTGGACAATTAGCTGAGTTGGGTTATCGCATTATCTTTGATTATTCTGGGTGTATTGTGCAGGATCCGAGGACGGGACAGGAGCTTGGGACTGGTCCCAGAGTTGGGCGTATGTTTCCCGTGGACAACCTTCGTCTTCCACTTGTTGCTCCTGTTTCTGTTGCTGCAGCTGCTACAGCTTCTTCAATTCCTTCCCTTGCACTTTGGCATGCTCGACTTGGTCATGCATCTTCCTCTCGGGTACAACAATTAGCTTCTAGAGGTTTGTTAGGTTCAGTGTCTACAAAAAATTTTGATTGTGTTTCGTGCCAATTAGGAAAACAACCAGCTTTGCCTTTCAATACTAGTGAATCAATATCCACTGATATCTTTGACCTTATTCATTCTGATGTTTGGGGCCCTTCTTCTGTCTCTAGTATTGGTGGGTCTCGATATTTTGTTGTCTTTGTTGATGATTACTCTCGCTATAGCTGGATTTTTAATATGAAACATCGTTCTGAATTATTGCAAGTATATTCTAATTTTGCAAAAATGGTTGAAACTCAGTTTTCCAAACGCATCAAAATTTTTCGATCTGATAATGCTCTTGAATATACTCAATATGCTTTCCAAGCTGTTTTGCATTCCTATGGCACTGTTCATCAACTAACTTGTCCAGGTACCTCTCAGCAAAATGGTAGAGCCGAACGTAAACTTCATCATATTCTTGACACTGTTCGTGCTCTTCTTCTCTCTGCCAAAGTTTCTGCTCCTTTTTGGGGCGAAGCTGCTCTTCATGCTGTTCATACTATTAATCGCATTCCGAGTCCGGTTATCCAAAATCAAACTCCATATGAGCGCCTTTTTGGGTCATCTCCAGACTATCACCACCTTCGCTCCTTTGGTTCTGCTTGTTTCGTTCTTCTTCAGCCATATGAGCATAACAAACTTGAGCCTCGGTCAAGGCTTTGTTGTTTTCTTGGTTATGGCGAAACTCAAAAGGGGTATCGGTGTTATGACCCTGTCTCTCATCGTCTTCGTGTTTCCCGCAATGTTGTCTTTTGGGAACATCGCTTCTTTGTCGAGCTCTCTCACTTTCGTGCCTCCCTATCTTCCTCCTCTGTTTTAGATCTTTTTCCAGATGAGGCACATATTCCTTCTGTAACTGCTCCTGATCCTCCTGTAGTTGCTCATGATTCTCTTGTAGACTTCTCTGTCCAACCACCAGATCTCACTGATCCTTTTCCTAGTTCACCCTTTAATGAACAGGTGGAAGATGAACAGGTTGAAGACGAGCTACCCAACCCCAACCCTGAGCTTGGGTCCCCTGCTCCTGCTCCGCCTGAAGATCTTGCACAAGACATTCCACCTCGTCACTCAACTCGAGTAAGATCTATTCCTACACATTTACATGACTATCATTGTTACACTGCTCTTGCTACATTACATGAGCCTCACACCTATCGTGAGGCTTCCACTGACCCTTTATGGCAGATTGCAATGAAAGAGGAACTTGATGCATTATCTAAAAACCATACTTGAGATTTGGTGACACTCCCTCCCGGGAAATCTGTGGTTGGTTGTAAGTGGATTTACAAGATTAAGACTCGCTTTGATGGGTCCATTGAGCGCTACAAAACTCGTCTTGTTGCAAAAGGTTTTACACAGGAGTATGGGATTGATTATGAAGAGACCTTTGCTCCGGTTGCTCGTATCTCATCTGTCCATGCCCTCTTAGCTGTTGCTGCTGCCCGTAAATGAGATCATTTTCAGATGGATGTCAAAAATGCATTCCTTAATGGGGATTTACATGAAGAAGTTTATATGCAACCTCCTCCTGGTCTCTCTGTTGACTCAAACAAGGTTTGTTACCTTCGATGTGCACTTTATGGCCTTAAACAAGCTCCACGAGCTTGGTTTGCCAAATTCAGCTCTACCATCTCTCATTTGGGTTACATGGCCAGTCATTATGATTCTGCCTTATTTCTTCGTCGCACTGACAAAGGCACTATTTTACTTCTCCTGTATGTGGATGATATGATCATAACTGGTGATGACCTCAGTGGCATTCGAGAACTCAAGGATTTTCTCAGTCAGCAATTTGAGATGAAAGATCTTGGACATCTCAGCTACTTCTTGGGTCTTGAAATCACTCATTCTACTGATGGACTTTATCTTACTCAAGCTAAGTATGCTTCTGAACTCTTGTCTCGAGCTAGACTCACTGATAGCAAGACTGTTGACACTCCAGTTGAGCTTAATACGCATCTGACTCCCTCAGGGGGGAAACCATTGTCTAATCCCTCTCTTTACAAACGATTGGTTGGCAGCCTAGTTTATCTCACAGTTACTCGTCCAGACATTTCCTATGCTGTTCATCAGGTGAGCCAGTATCTGTCTGCTCCACGATCAACTCACTATGCTGCTGTTCTGCGCATTCTTCGATACTTGAAGGGCACCTTCTTTCATGGCCTTTTCTACTCAGCTCAGTCTCCTCTTGTACTCCGTGCATTCTCTGATGCTGATTGGGCAGGAGATCCTACTGATCGCAGGTCTACTACAGGTTACTGTTTTCTCCTTGGTTCTTCTTTGATTTCTTGGCGAAGCAAGAAACAAACTTTTGTGGCCCGTTCCAGTACTGAAGCAGAATATCGTGCTCTTGCTGATACCACATCTGAGCTTCTTTGGTTACGATGGCTCCTTACGGATTTGGGTGTGTCCACCTCCTCTGCTACTCCCCTTTATTGTGACAACCAGAGTGCCATTCATATTGCTCATAATGATGTCTTTCATGAACGGACTAAACACATCGAGATTGATTGTCATTTTATCTGTTATCATCTTGTCCATGGTGCTCTTAAGCTTTTTTCCGTCTCCTCCAAAGATCAACTTGCAGATATCTTCACCAAGTCACTTCCTAAGGGACGCACTCGTGATTTGGTTGACAACCTCAAGTTGGTCTCACATCCACCTTGAGTTTGAGGGGGGCTGTTAACGTATATTATGTTATGGGCTTTAGGCCCAATTAGGTTACTTGTATAGTACACTTGTACTTGTACTACACTCTACTTGTACTGCACACATATGCCTCCTATATAAAGGCAGTGATGTATATTCTTTGATTCATGAAATACAATACAATTATTCTGTATTTCTAACAAATTTATTTAATTAATAGTCCATTTTTCAATAACTTATTTAGTTAATTTTTTTTTTTTTTGTTAAAAGTATGCCAAAGTATGTTTATACTTTGAACAAAATTTAAAAATGTGAAAAAATGTGAAAAAAAAGTGAAGTTTTAAACAATTTTAAAAGTTTTGACGAGCCAAAAATACTTTTCCTCCCATTAAACTTCTCCGCTCATAGATTAAGCTTGTGGAAAATATTGTTTTATTCTACCCAAAAAAGAAGAAGAAACTATTGCTTTACACTTTTATTGCTTAAAATGGTTCGTGAAACACTATGGGAAATTAATATTATTTCTAAAAAACATTTTTATATGCACAAATCATAAATAATAAATAAAAAAGGTGGAGTTGAGACAAAAATTATAAGTTTTACCATGGATCTGTGATTAATTAGAGACCCCTTCAAATTAGAGACCCCTTCAAAAAAAAAAGTGTGATTTTTTTTTTCCGAGAAAAAAAATGTGAAAATTAAGTTCCAAGAATAAAGACAAATTCATATATATATATATATATATATATATATTATTACTCATTCAAGGCCATAAGGTTAATATCCACAATGAACAAAGACTTACTTTCCGCTAAATTTTTTTTTGTAGGTATGTAATTCTTTTTTATTTTTTTTATTTTAAGAATAGACATGTAAAAAATTAAGTCCAAGAAAGAGAACAATTAATTTCGGCCAACCAACACTATTATTACTCATTCAAGGTCATGACGTTGATGGCAATAACATAATAAACAATGACGAAGAAAATTTAATTTAGACCAACCAACTATATTATTACTCGTCCAATTAGGTCATGAAGTTAATACCCACAAATGGTTAGCAAAAAAAAAAAGTTAATACCCATAAATAATAAACAAAGACTTGACTCCAATACAACAAAAAGTGTCGGAAAAGTTAACGAATGTCTTAAGAATATTGGTTTAGAAATTATTTTAATAATTTATTGGAAGAGATTTTTTTTTGACTTTTTTGACATTTTTTATATTTTTCATAAAAATTATATTAAAACTTTTTAAAAATTATTTATTAACAATTGCCTTAGAGGCTATCATATGTGTTTAAATAATAAAAAAAAAACTTAGGTGGCTAAAAAACCTAAAACAGTTAGGATACCATAGGGAAGTTAAGAAAACGTATAAAACCTTAATTTAATTAAACAATATTAAAAGTACCTAAAATAAGGAAATAAATACTCTAAACTTTAAAATAAAAAAATACATAAAAAATATCAAAATTAATAAATTACAACTATTAAATAGTAAATTATATCCTAAATTAAGAAAATTATGAGTCTTTTGGGTTAAAATTGCAAAATTTAAAGTTAATTTGCGTTATAGCTACTGTTCGAAGTTAATTGGGAAACTGAGGAGAGAGACTGAATTTCGGCAATGGCGTTGCCGAAATTCAGCCAAAAAAGCAGGAGAGAGAATAAGGATACCGAAATTCAGCCAGAAAGCAGGAGAGAGGAGAGAGAATAACCAAAAAGTAGGAGAGAGAAGAGAGAATAACCAAAAAGCATGAGAGAGGAGAGAGAATAACCAAAAAGCAGGAGGTAAAAAATGTTGAATTTCGGCAATTGAGTGCTCTTAAAATTAAAAAAAAGGCAATAACGGCAATGTC
Organism: Quercus lobata; assembly: GCF_001633185.2. Lineage (NCBI taxonomy): Eukaryota > Viridiplantae > Streptophyta > Magnoliopsida > Fagales > Fagaceae > Quercus > Quercus lobata. The sequence goes on along the minus strand of NC_044910.1, from coordinate 4,179,575 downwards.
ATTGCCGAAATAGGGGAATAAATTTTTTTTTTTTAGCAATTGTGATAATGGTATTGTCGAAAATGGGAAAAAAAAAGTGGTTTCGAAATCTCTAGAAGAGTAAAAAACAGGTTTCATGTCCATAATATTTTCACAATAAATCACATATAATTAGTCTATAATATTTTCACAATAAAATCACATATAATTAGTTATTATTAGTTAAAAAAATTTGTGACAACTAATTGTGGCAATGACATTGCCAAAATAGGAAAAAAAATTTGTGGTAATACCATTGTCGAAATAGGGAGAAAAATAAAAGTGACAAACTACTTGAGGTAATTGCATTGTCGAAATAGAAAGAAAAAAAATTGGAAATACCATTGCCGAAATAAGGGAATAAATTTTTTTTTAGCAATTGTAACAATGGGATTGCCGAAAATGTGAGAAAAAAAGAGAGAGAAGGATTATGGCAATGGGATTTCCGAAATAGGAAAACAAATTTCGGCAATTCCATTGACGAAAATGTGGGAAAAAAAAAAGAAAGAATTGGGGAAATTTTTTTTCCCTATTTGGATTACGGCAATAGCATTGCCGAAAATGTGAAAAAAAAGGAAAAAAAAGGAGAAAAGGATTACGGCAACGGGATTGCCGAAATAGGAAAAAAAAATTTCTCCTGTTTCGGCAATACCATTGCCGTAAATGTAATTAAAAAAAAAAAAAAAAAAAAAAAAAGAAAGAAAGAGAAAAGGATTACGGCAATGGGATTGCCGTAATAGGAGGAAATATCTATTTCGGCAATAGCGTTGCCGTAAATGTAAATAAATGTAAATAAATGTAAATAAATAAATAAATTGGGGAAAAATTTGGAAAAATAATTTCTCCCTATTTCGGCAATAGCGTTGCCGTAAATGTAAATAAATAAATAAAAAGAGAAAACAGTAATGGGATTGCCGAAATTGGGGAAAAATTAAATAATTTCCCCCTATTTCGGCAATAGCGTTGCCGTAAATGTAAATAAAAAAAAAAAAAAAAAAGAAGAGAGAAAACAGCAATGGGATTGCCGAAAATGTGGGAAAAAAAAAGAGAGAAGGATTATGGCAATGGGATTTCCGAAATAGGAAAACAAATTTCGGCAATTCCATTGATGAAAATGTGGAAAAAAAAAAAAAGAAAAAGAAAGATTTGTGGGAATCAAAAATTTTCCCCTATTTCGGCAAAATGTGAAAAAAAAAAAAAAAAAAAAAAAAGAGAAGAGAAAAGAATTACGGCAACGGGATTGCCGAAATAGGGTTTCAATAACACCTTATAGTGTGCACATCAATATATATTGTGCACATCAAAAATCTGTATACTTTCTTTGTTTTTTTTGTTTACAGCGTGCACATCAGTCATTTTTTCCTTCTATAAGGATCTATGTACTTCCCTTCTCTTTTATTACCAATTGAACAATAAAAAGACAAAAAAGAAAGATTTAGGCGTGGCAAAATTTATTTTCTGCAGAGAATAAAAGTCAGATGAGATGAGGAGCAGACAAAAAAGAATCATGTTGGAGATGAGATGAGGAGCAGACAAAAAAGAATTATGTTGGAGATGAGATGAGGAGTAGACAAAAAAGAATCACGTTGAAGATTTAGGTGTGGCAAAATATATTTTTTGCAGAGAATAAAAATCAGATGAGATGAGGAGTTGAGGTGATTGGTTGATTGAATCTTTGTCTTTTTTGGTTTAGTTTCTTTGCTTTTTTTTTGTTTACAACGTACATGTAAGAATTTATGTAATTTCTTTGTTTTTTTTTTTTGTTTAAAGCGTGCACATCAATCATTTTTTTCTTCCGTAGTGTAAGAATATATGTACTTTCTTTACTTTTTTGGTTGACTGTGTACACATCAATAATTTTTTTCTTTTATATTGTAAGAATCTATGTACTTTCTTTACTTTTTTTTGGTTTATAGCGTGCACATCAATCATTTTTTCTTTTCTATTGTAAGAATCTGTATATTTTCTTTGTTTTTTTTGTTTACAGCGTGCACATCAGTCATTTTTTTCTTCTATAAGAATCTATATACTTTTTTTTTTTTGTTTTTGTTTACAGCGTGCACTTTAGAAAAAGATTCAATATACCAGTGTACTTGAATCTATCCTTATCTATTTCTAAAAGAACATGACAAACCAAACTGGTTCAGTCAAAAAAATATTGAAAGAATAATATGCGTACTTTTTTTCCTATTTCGGTAATACCATTGCCACAATTAGTTTGTCACAAAATATTTTTTTCCCTCCCCATTTCGGCAATACCACTACCACTTTTTTTTTTTTCCCCCACAATTTCGGCAATGGCATTACCGAAATTGTGGGGGAAAAAATTTTTTTTTTCCCCAACAATTTCGGCAATGGCATTACCGAAATTGTGGGGCAAAAAAAAAAATTTTTCCTCCACAATTTCGGCAATGGCATTACCGAAATTGTGGAGGAAACAAATTTTTTTTTCCACATTTTCGGCAATCACATTGCTGTTTTCTCTTTTTTATTTTATTTTATTTTTTTATTTATTTATTTACATTTACGGCAACCTATTGCCGAAATAGGGGGAAATTATTTAATTTTTCCCCAATTTCGGCAATCCCATTGCTGTTTTCTCTTTTTATTTATTTATTTACATTTACGGCAACGCTATTGTCGAAATAGGGGGAAATTATTTTTCCAAATTTTTCCCCAATTTCTTATTTATTTATTTATTTATTTATTTACATTTATTTACATTTACGGCAACGCTATTGCCGAAATAGATATTTCCTCCTATTACGGCAATCCCATTGCCGTAATCCTTTTCTCTTTTTATTTTTTTATTTTTTTTTATTTACATTTACGGCAATGGTATTGCCGAAACAGGGGAAATTTTTTTTTCCTATTTCGGCAATCCCGTTGCCGTAATCCTTTTCTCCTTTTTTTCCTTCTTTTTTCACATTTTCGGCAATGCTATTGCCGTAATCCAAATAGGGAAAATTTTTTTCCCCAATTCTTTCTTTTTTTTTTTCCCACATTTTCGTCAATGGAATTGCCGAAATTTGTTTTCCTATTTCGGAAATCCCATTGCCATAATCCTTCTCTCTTTTTTTTTTCTCACATTTTCGGCAATCCCATTGTTACAATTGCTAAAAAAATTTTTATTCCCTTATTTCGACAATGGTATTTCCAATTTTTTTTCTTTCTATTTCGACAATGCAATTACCTCAAGTAGTTTGTCACTTTTATTTTTCTCCCTATTTCGACAATGGTATTACCACAAATTTTTTTCCCTATTTTGACAATGTCATTGCCACAATTAGTTGTCACAAATTTTTTTAACTAATAATAACTAATTACATGTGATTTATTGTGAAAATATTGTGAACTAATTATATGTGATTTATTGTGAAAATATTATGGACATAAAACCTGTTTTTTACTCTTCTAGAGATTTCAAAATCACTTTTTTTTTCCCATTTTCGACAATACCATTATCACAATTGCTAAAAAAAAAAATTTATTCCCCTATTTCGGCAATGACATTACCGTTATTGCCTTTTTTTTTTTAAATTTTAAGAGCACTCAATTGCCGAAATTCAACATTTTTTACCTCCTGCTTTTTGGTTATTCTCTCTCCTCTCTCCTGCTTTTTGGTTATTCTCTCTCCTCTCTCCTACTTTTTGGTTATTCTCTCTCCTCTCTCCTGCTTTCTGGCTGAATTTCGGTATCCTTATTCTCTCTCCTGCTTTTTTGGCTGAATTTCGGCAACGCCATTGCCGAAATTCAGTCTCTCTCCTCAGTTTCCCAATTAACTTCGAACAATAGCTATAACGCAAATTAACTTTAAATTTTACAATTTTAACCCAAAAGACTCGAAAATTATAGCCTCCTCAATATTTTTGCACAAGTTAATAGAAATGCCCGATAATGTTCATGAATATTAATATCGTTCTACCTTATAGCTGTGTGGATATGACAGCCCTACCGCTTTGTATCACAAGCATTATCAACTTGAGCTTGATTGTACGTAGAGGAGGTTGCATCAATCCTTCAACACATTAATGCACAAGTTAATAGAAATGCTCAATAATGTTCTTGAATATTAATATCGTCGTACCTTGTAGCTGTGTTGATATGACAGCCCAACCTGTTTGTACCACAAGCATCATCAACTCGGATTGAAATTAGGTGCAATGCCTTGTTTGATACAATTAGTATAAATGATTAAGATTTGAAGTTGTAAAAAATAACTTTAAAGTTCAATCATTAAATATAAAATATGAATAAAAGTAAAAAATAAAAAAATAAAAATTGTGAAGGATTGGGGTGGATTGCACTTACCAATTACACCGGATTCCAATCCTTCAACTCAAGCGTGATTGTACGCAGGAGAGGCTGCATCAATCCTTCAATACATAATGTTCTTAAATTTTAATGTTGTTTTACTTGCCAGCTATGCTGATATGACAGCACAACCTATCGTGAAGTTGCTAGATATAACCAAGGAGGTTGGCCAAGTTGGTTGAGCTCTTGGCCTCAAAGTGCTTGTACTTGGCTCGACTAGGTGTGCTCCCTAGTTCGAGTCCTGCTACCTGCACTTTGAAAATAATTTCCTTGGCCAGTGCTTTACCCCTTCGTGGGCTCACCCGACACGAACAGTGATTAGTCTCTGGTTGAAAGCCTTGAGGAAACACGGTGGGAAACCAAAAAAAAAAGAAGTTGCTAGATATTTTTTTTAAATTTTTCTTCAAAAAAAAAAAAGGAAGGCTGGCATTTGTAATTATTGCTCGACACACATTATCACTTGGGCTTTTTGACATCATCGACACACAGTAGGGCGTGCTGCTTCTCGGTTCTATTACCACGATTTCTACATATTAAGAAGCATGGGTTTGTATTAGCACTAAAACCCACGACCTATTGGCACTTGGATCGAAGTAATGGGTCTCTTCGAGAGCTTCCTATGGCCACACAACTACGGTGGTTGCTAGATTTGAATCACGAGGAAGTGACCTAGAGAATTATGCCTCACATTTTATCAATGGTTGGTTTTATATGTTAATGAGACTTCTTTTATGGTTCTAGTCTACCCACCAAGAGTGGCTAAATTCCACAGGAGAAAATGATCGACCAATATTCTATATCCTGTAAACATTAAGCTCGGTGGAAAGTATTGTTTCATTCCCTAAAATGGTGTGTGAAACTCATAAATGAAAAATATAAATAGGTGGATCCTGGAAGGAAAAGTAGTTTGACTGTGGACCTGCATTTAGAACCCCAACCACCCAAAATAGGTTGTGGACATGTTATAGACAATTTCAACTTTCAAGTCCAAGGATGAAGACAAATTTGACCCGCCAACCATCTCATTACTCCTTCAAGGACACAAAATTAATACCCACAACAACCAAACAGTAAACTCAAATACCATATACAAAAGGTGTTTATCGGTTATGAGAAAAATTCTAAGTGGGTGCTTTGAAAATGGAGCCTTGACATAATGTTAAGTAGAAATTTGAGATACAAGTAGTGCGTATACTAGATCTACTTGGACAGAGTGATATATGCAATACTGATTTTAATTTTTGTCTGACTTATGGGATTTTTAGACATTGGCTTCTTGACTTGGACATTTCGTTCTCAAAAATCAGTATCACTAGCATTTTTTATTTTGTGCATTTTCAATTTATATATGCATTATTATTTTAAAAATAAAAAGTAAATTATCTCTATTCATCTAATTTACGCAAATTTCTCATTACTTTGGCACTAAAAATAATATAGCCAATCAAACAAGCAACGAATCACAATTTTGTGAATTTAGTACATCAAAGGAAACATAGCTTAATACACATTTCCTATGATTTCACATCCTGAGTTCTGAATTTCTGTTTTTGCCCTTTGGTCTAAGGCCCAAGCCCAAGATCTACAGGCTGTTACGGGTACTATCTAATTCCTTTTCTTGTTGATGTAAACAGCAAACTCACTTGCTCGAGGTATTTTTGGTGTACTATAAAGTTATAATCAGCACAAGTATGCTTCATTTTGTTTTGGTGTTAACTAAAAATTAAGATATCTTTCTCTTTAATTTTTTAGGCACCATGCTTTGTAAATTTGGAAACAATATGTTTCATTTGCACAAAAGATTGTATGATGTACAATTCCTTCAACACATAATAAAATTTGGTATGGACAAGAGTTTAGCTTGCTAATCAAGCTTTTGATCATGAAGAACAAAGCATATAGACAATCTGAAACCTGAAGCCTGAAGGTATGACTCATTTTATATAATATTCCAAAAATGTCATACTTAGAATGTTCGAATATTGCTCATTCAAGACATAGTTTATAATATAACAATTAAATAGATTGAACATTTGAAAATTGAAATTAAAGATATATCTCACCATCGGAAATTTTAATCACAAGGAATATCCCATTTGGAAAGAACAATCTCCCAAGAGCATTTGTCGTTTAGAAACAAGAAAAATCAATTATATTCAAAATATGTCTATTTCACAAATATATAGATTTCATATTTCCTTGATAATATGACTACAAAGTACAAATTGTAAATTATGCATTGTTCAGGTTAATCTATTTTTCCTTTTTTATTTCTTATTTTAGCTTCACATCCGATCTTAGTAAGAAAATATAGGCCAAGTAAATTCTCTTACACTATGTTTGATTCATCTTCAGAAATGGAAGTGAAAAGATTACAAATTTTTAAAATTTTGTGTTTGATTTGTCAAAAGGGAGAAAAAGAAAAGAAAATAAATTTAGAAGTCAATCTTTAACCCAACATGATAGTAACAAATACCTAAATCTAGAAGTCAAAACAGTACATTTAGTGGATTTAGCCTAACTAACATCCAAAAGGAATCAAGGTTTAAGTGTGAAATGAGATTAATAACTAAAGTTGGTTCTTTTCTGTTTACAATAACTATGGAATTAAAATTTAAGGGTTTGGAAATTTTTGAAGTAGTCATGCAAATGCTCATACGAAACACGTGGCAAGAGGATTTTTTTTTTTTTTTTTGAGGGGGGGTCAAATATTCACCTTTGGTAATCCACCAGACCATAGGGCTTTATCAAGTTTTAATGAGTCAGTATATATCACAAGTGCATCTTGTGAACTAAAAAATGTTGCAATAACAACACATATTCTCTACCAAAGTCACCAGCAAGTTTCGAGAGAGCCATGCATGCCCTATGAGAAAGACTGATTCAAATAAGGGATTGCAAACAAGCAACTAAGCCAATTTCATGGCCGATTCAATGTCTTTCTTTGTTGCTTTGACATCATGGATTTAGTCAGATTCAAACTCTAACATCTCACTAGTAAAAGAGGTTCTAAGTTAAAGGAATAACTTTTTCTTGGACAGAAATATCTTCCACGAAAACCTGAAACTTCAGAAACAAGAGGCGTAAAGTGTATTCCAAATTATGTGAATCTCAATGAACAATGGAGGCCAAATTCACATGGTGATATGATATAAGTGGCAATTTATACACAATACTCACCAATATCCCTGTCATTTTCAATTTGATATAGAACAATCTTTAGCCTTTAATCCTCATACGACATTATGGCCATACATCCCCCTCAGTAGATATGACATTTTGGAAATATAAAATACCAAAATTTCAAAATAAATGGACATTCGGAACTAGCAATTGATGGCTAAAGCAAACCTCTTCATAGCCTTCCACTTCCATCAAATTCAACTTTTCACATTGTCGGCTTACCAAATATTCTAATGTCATTAGGTATTCCACACATGCGGCAAAGAGATCAAACTTCAAATATTTTTAATTAAACAATAAAGAACAACATAAAGTTTCATTTAAGTAACTAAAATATCCAAGAATCAGAGACAAATAATCCATAACACTGTTAGAAATACAGAATAATTGTATTGTATTTCATGAGTTAAAGAATATACATCAGTGCCTTTATATAGGAGGCATATGTGTGCGGTACAAGTAGAGCGTAGTACAAGTACAAGTGTGCTATACAAATAACCTAGCTGGGCCTAAAGCCCATAACATAATATACGTTAACAACCCCCCTCAAACTCAAGGTGGATGTGAGACCAACTTGAGGTTGTCAACCAAATCACGAGTACGTCCCTTAGGAAGTGACTTGGTGAAGATATCTGCAAGTTGATCTTTGGAGGAGACAGAGAAAAGCTTAAGAGCACCATGGACAAGATGATAACGGATAAAATGACAATCAATCTTGATGTATTTAGTCCGTTCATGAAAGACATCATTGTGAGCAATATGAATGGCACTCTGGTTGTCACAATAAAGGGGAGTAGCAGAGGAGGTGGACACACCTAAATCCTTAAGGAGCCATCGTAGCCAAAGGAGCTCAGATGTGGTATTAGCAAGGGCATGATATTCTGCTTCAGTACTGAAGCGGGCCACAAAAGTTTGTTTCTTGCTTCGCCAAGAAATCAAAGAAGAACTAAGGAGAAAGCAATAACCTGTAGTGGACCTGCGATCAGTAGGATCTCCTGCCTAATCAGCATCAGAGAATGCACGGAGTACAAGAGAAGACTGAGCTGAGTAGAAAAGGCCATGAAAGAGGGTGCCCTTCAAGTATCGAAGAATGCGCAGAACAGCAGCATAGTGAGTTGATCGTGGAGCAGACAGATACTGACTCACCTGATGAATAACATAGGAGATGTTTGGACGAGTAACTGTGAGATAAACTAAGCTGCCAACCAATCTTCTGTAAAGAGAAGGATTAGACAATGGTTTCCCCCCCGAGGGTGTTAGATGCGCATTAAGTTCAACTGGAGTGTCAACAGTCTTGCTGTCAGTGAGTCCAGCTTGAGACAATAGGTCAGAAGCATATTTGGCTTGAGTAATATAAAGACCATTTGTGGAATGAGTAATTTCAAGACTCAAGAAATAGCTGAGATGTCCAAGATCTTTCATCTAAAACTGCTGATTGAGAAAATCCTTGAGTTCTTGAATGCCACTAAGGTCATCACCAGTTATGATTATATCATCCACATATAGAAGAAGCAAAATGGTGCCTTTATCAGTACGACGAAGAAATAAGGCAGAATCATACGGACTAGCAGTGTAACCCAAGCGAAAGATAGTGGAGCTGAACTTGGCAAACCAAGCTCGTGGGGCTTGTTTAAGACCATAAAGTGCACGTCAAAGATGACAAACCTTATTTGATTCAACAGAGAGACCAGGAGGAGGTTGCATATAGACTTCTTCACTCAGATCCCCATTAAGGAAAGCATTTTTAACATCCATCTAAAAAAGATCCCATTTACTAGCAGCAGCAACAGCTAAGAGGGCACGAACAGATGAGATACGAGCAACTGGAGCAAAAGTCTCTTCATAATCAATCCCATACTCCTATGTAAAACCTTTAGCAACAAGACGAGCCTTGTAGCGCTCAACGGACCCATAAGAGCGAGTCTTGATCATATAGATCCACTTACAACCAACCACAGACTGTCTAGGAGGGAGAGTAACCAGATCCCAAGTATGGTTTTTGGTTAATGTATCAAGTTCCTCTTTCATTGCAATTTGCCATAAAGGGTCAGTAGAGGCCTCACGATAGGTTTGAGGCTCGTGAATTGTAGCAAGGGCAGTGTAACAATGGTAGTCAAGTAAATGTGTAGGAATGGATCTTACCCGGGTTGAGTGGCGAGGTGGAATGTCTTGTGGAGGATCTTCAGGCAGAGCAGGAGCAGGGGACCCAGGCTCAAGGTGGGGTAGCTCATTACCAACCTGTTCATCTTCAACCTGTCTAGGAGAAGCATCAAAAATATCTGGAGAAAATTCCAAAGGAGGATCAAAAGTATTTGTAAAAGGAACAAGAGACTCATCTGGAAAGATTTCTAAAACAGAGGAGTTAGTCAAGGAAGAACGAAAGTGAGAGAGTTCAACAAACAATCGGTGTTCCCAAAAGACAACATTAAGAGAAACACGAAGACGATGAGAGACAGGATCATAACACCTATACCCCTTTTGAGTTTCGCCATAACCAAGGAAACAACAAAGTCTAGATCGAGACTCAAGTTTGTTGTGCTCATGAGGCTGAAGAAGAACGAAACAAGCAGATCCAAAGGAGCGAAGGTGATGATAGTCAAGGGGTGACCCAAAGAGACGCTCATACGGAGTCTGATTATGGATAACAGCGCTTGGAATGCGATTAATCGCATGAACAGCATGAAGAGCAGCTTCACCCCAAAATGGGGCAGGAACTTTGGCAGAAAGAAGAAGAGCACGTATAGTGTCAAGAATATGACAAAGTTTTCTTTTGGCTTGACCATTTTGTTAAGAGGTACTTGGGCAAGTAATATGATGTATAGTGCCATAGGAATGTAATAGAGCTTGAAACGCATATTGAGTATATTCAAGAGCATTATCAGATTGAAAAGTATTGATACATTTGGAGAATTGTGTTTCAACCATTTTTGCAAAGTTGCTGTATATTGGTAAAATTTCAGAACGAGATTTCATAGGAAAGATCCAACTATAACGAGAATAATCATCAATAAAAACAACAAAATATCGAGATCCACCAATACTAGCAATAGGAGAAGGTCCCCAAACATCAGAATGAATTAACTCAAAAATACTATTAGAAATGGATTCACTGTTATTAAAAGGTAAAGCTAGCTATTTTCCTAACTGACATGAAGTACAATCAAAATTGTCTTTGGACACAGAACCCAACAGACCTTTAGACGCTAACTGTTGTACCCGAGAAGATGGTGCATGACCAAGACGAGAATGCCAAAGTGCGAGAGAAGGTAAGGAAGAAACTGCAGCAGCAACAGAAACAGGAGCAACAGGTGGAAGATGAAGATTGTTCACGGGAAACATACGCCCAACTCTAGGACCGGTCCCAAGCTCCTGCCCCGTCCTCGGATCCTGCACAATACACCCAGAATAGTAAAAAATAAGGCGATAACCTAGTTCAGCTAATTGTCCCACAGAGCACAAATTATAGGATAGGTCAGGTACATGGAAGACTCTAGGAACAGAAAGATTAGAGGTTGAAACAAAACCTAGACTCCATCAGCTATATGAATATTTAGAGGATGTGGTGCCGGGTCAAGTTTGGAGAATAAGGATGAGTAAGGTGTCATGTGATTGCAGCAGGCAGAATCAAAAAGCCAAGTTTGAGACTTACCGGGTAGAACAGATAGGGCAGTGGAAAGAGATGCATTACCAGCCATACGAACAGCCTGAGCTATGATCTCCTGTAGTTCAGTGGGGGAGAGGTTGATAGTGGATCCAGAAGACTGGGACTCAGCTGAGATGGAAGCCATTGGCGGAGTAGGCTTAGTATTAGCAACAAGAGCAGTAGATTTGTTGCGACGATAACAAGTCTCAATAGTGTGGCCCGGACGTTTGCAATAGTTGTAGAACTTTTTGTTGGTTTGCTTGCGACGATTGCTAGAGCCAGAAGAATCACCTGATTGCTGAGGTTGCTCTATGAGTGGAGTAGATGGAGAAATAGCCAAAACATTGAGCTTATTCTGGGCTTGAAGGGTTGCAAGACGAGCTTCATCTCTAACCAACTCGTTCACAGCAGTATCAAGAGAGGGAGCAGGACTGCGATTTAGAAGCTGACCTCGAATGGGCTCAAAGTCCTTGTGAAGTGACATCAAGAATTCATAGAGGCGAAATTCATCTCTAATGGAAGCATATTGTTGAGCATCCTTTGAGCATGCCCAAGTTGGATCAGAAAGGTCAATTTGGTCCCAAATGAAGTGAAGCTGATCATAATAGTCATTGATGGATTGCCCTGGTTCTTGCCTGAGTTGATGCAATTCAACCACTAACTGATATTTCATGGATCCATGAGTAGTGGAGTACCTTTTGGCCAACATATCCCATGCAGATTTTGCATCATCAAAGCTGCCCAACAGATTGGAAATAGAGGGAATGGATGTGTTTTGAATCCATGTAAGGATCATGTGGTTATGACTATCCCATTCAATCATGCGACCAAGAAAGGTAGCATCTTCTTCACTTGCTCCCTTGACAGGAATAGTGACTGTACCAGTACAATAATGCCAGAGCATGCGACCCTTAAGAAAACTGCGCATAGCTTGAGACCAAGATAAATAATTTTTATTCCTCTCCAATACAGTATTGATGGGGCAAGGAAGAAAAGCATCCTTTTTATTCATTTAGAGACACAATATGCAAAAACAGATTGTAAAAATGAAATCTACACGAAAAACTGGGTAAGGAGAACCTGGACTGCAAAAGTCAACCCCAGAGAAAAAGTCAACGGTTAACGGCTCGGTCAAAGTCAACGGTCAAACTTGAAAAGTCAACGGTCAAATCATCAGAGTCAGCAGATGACGTCAGCGGCTGACGCAAGCAAGTGACGGCAGCAATGACGCAACTAGGGCTGACTTCAGCAATGACGTCAGCGAGACTGTTGAGGCGCGTGGTGGCGCATGATCAGCGGAACAGCAGCTTTGTACGGCGCGTGGGGGCACGTGCGGTCTCTGATGGCGTCGAGGCATCCACGAGTGTGTAGATCGGCGCAGGACGATCTCAGTGGTACCTTCAAAAACGTAATCAGAGCAATATTTGCAGCGGTGATGCAAAGAGCAGTGGTCTGTGCAGTGTGAAACTCCTTAACGACGACGACTGCAGGTCCGGAACCCAAGGACGACGGCTGGATGACGTCAGAGGTTCAACGGCGAGAGGCTGCGGCGGCAGTTGTGATGGCGGAAGCGTTGGTAGAAAAGAAAAGAAAAAGGAAGTCACACTAATAAAGACAAGACTGTTAAGAAAAGGTCAGAGCAGTGACTCTGATACCATGTTACATCAGTGCAAATTAGATAATACATGAAAAATGAATGAAATCATAAATATAAGCACACATCACTCAATTACCATTACAAACTTAATTCACACCACAATATTATCAAGCTTATTTACAATACAGGAGAAGGTTGAGACTTTCCGTGCTGCTTGGTATTGATAAATTGATAAGCTACAACATTTTAAACCATGGAATCGTTAGATGAGTATAATTTGAAGAAAACTAGTACTAATAAATGTATATCTTAAATTTTTTTTTTTAAGCACCATATTTTGTAAATTTAGAAGTATATTTGTCTAGTGTATCAAGACGGATGGGCTTCATCTAAGAGAAGTTTAGTTAAAATTAAGATATCGGGACATCAGATGATGGATTAACAACAATTCCATTATAAATAAATTGCTTATCAACAGCTAGAAAAGTATACTTTCAAAAGAAAGTTCACCAAAAGGGTGGAAATATTAGCCTTAACAAAAACCATGCTGAACATAGCTAATGAAATGATGATTTTGATCATTTATTAAATAGGCTTTAGTTAAGTCCTTTGGACTAAGTAGTATACAACTGTACTTATAAAAGGCTAAACTACCAATAGTTTCCAAACCAATGAAATTTCTCTATGAAATGCCATTGTTTAAACTACCAAAATATGAACTGTAAATTATAAATTTATCTACTAATTTTTCACTGAAATATTTTGAATATCTTCTAATACTTCCTTCTTTTTTGAGGGAATTGTTGGTTGAGCCTTTACTAATTTGTTATAACAGTTCTCGAACTTTCTTCAGATAAAAAGCAGGGCTATCATCTTAGAAAAGAAAAATGTAGAGTCACCATAACTGAAGAACTAAGATGCAGGCTGCCAACTTCTAATATTGATATTCCAATTTTTTAAAATCTATTAACAAAGAACTTCAGTCCCCCTAAGTTTGAATCCTGATTCCATCCCTAGTTGCAAGATTTGAATCACAAGGAGAGGCAAAGAGAATTAAGCCTCACATTTTATCAATGGTTGATTTTATAGGCTAAAGACTTCTCTTATATGGATATACTCTACCTAACAAGAGTGGTTAAGTTCCACAGGTGAAGATGATCAACCAGACGTGGAGGAAAGGAGGAGTTACAGCTTGTGACTTTGTAAAATGAGAATGTTGGTGTTACAGTAGTGATACTGGTGAGTGAGTGAGTGTGAACAAATATTTTGTAGCAAAAGAAAACATAAGACGAACAGAAGCCTATAATACGAGACAGGAAAGTGCAATGTTTCTTCTTCACTGTCTCCTATTCTTTTCAGTCAACATCAGTGCTTCAGAATTTCACAAAGGTAGGCCCTTTGCTTGCTTGCTTGCTTCTTTAAAAATTAAGCCCAAATGGAAATCAAATACCAATTAAATTCCAACTTTGACAAGTTTTATGTACAATTTATTAAAAAAAAAAAAATCTCACTTTTTAAAAAAAATACAAGTTTACTTTAGCATACTTTTAACAAAAAGCTAAATAAGTTGATGCTAAATTCACTAATAACATGATATAATTTGGTGAATTTGTTTTATTCCTTAATGTAAATTGCCCTTTCATGTTTCTTTACAGTTTCTATTGCAAAGAATCAAAGATATAAATTGAAAGGCCAATAATTAAGGTGGTTTGGTTGTTCTTGTTTGGCTGCGTATGAGAAATGAAAATTATGAAACCCAATTGAAATTCAAATGCACTTTAAATTCAAATACTATGGATTTGAAATGTTTGGTTTTTTGTGAATCACGTACTTGTGATTGTAAGAGAAATGCAAATTCCCGAGTGTGACAGTGTCCATATCTTAATTTAGATTTGGACTTGGTCATACAGCTCATGCTTAAAAATCAGTATCGCTTTCATTTTCATTTGGTTTATTTTCAATTTACATCTGTATCATTATTTTAAAAATAAAAAGTAAATTATCTCTATTCATTACGTTACGCAAATTTATCATAAATCTGGCACTAAAAATAATACAGTAACACTGATAGCCAATATCCAACAAGCATTGAAACACTGTTTTGCAGATTTAGTACATCAAAGGAAACAGAGCTCAACAATTTCTAAGATATCAATGATTTTGAAAAAGTCTATCTTGATGGGATTGTGCTAAGTTTCATGTTTATTACTAAAACTATCATACAAGTGCCATGCTCCACTAGCTCTATAGTCTTTCACCTTCCCAAATTTTAACAAATGATTTAAGACCTAAAGTGAAAGAGGCTATTTTTTGAGAGGCTTTGAATACAAATGAAAGAACCAAAAGCCTATACCTCTAGAAATAATTTATGGACAAGGAGTTGCTGCAAACACGGTTAGGTGGCAACTTATGAAGCCGAAATGCGTCCTAGGTCATGTGACTGTCACATGACTGGCCAAACTCACCAAATTCTCTAACCACAGGTAGAACTTAACCACTCTCTCTCTCTCTCTCCCAACCCAAGTAAAACAAAACCCCAACCATCTCTCTAATTGACAGTCCCTCTCTCTTTTTTAGTCACCTTTTCTGACTCCACCATCGTTCACCACTGTCACTTGGTGGTGAGAGCCTCTGTTACTCCTACCCAAAAAAAATCAGGTTCCTTCTACTATTTATCTTATGATCTCAGGCTCCCTTGATTTTAATTTACCCAACTCTTTGAGAAAAGAAAAATCTCCCTCTCACACAATCCACGTGAACCAACTCTCACAGAGTCTGGAGAAAATATTCTTTCTAAGTTGGCTTTTGCTTCAAAGAAAAAAGTTGAGATTTTTTTTTTTGCATTCAAAGGAAACTTAGGAAACAATGAAGCGACTACCAGGAATAAGTAAAATGCATTATAGTGAGACTAGAAGCACACATTTAAAGTGCAGATATTCTTGACTTAGAACCAAAAGTACTCCAGTCCAGGCCAACAATTTATCACTCATCACCATAGTTCAGGAGCAATTAAACTATGAAAAGTCCCTTTTTGATACCTATCACTTTGACCAAAATTGCTCTATAGATTACCTCTGTAGTGAATAAAAATGTCAAAAGCTACATGTTCAAGTAAACCCAGTAAAAAATGATATTTCTTAATGAATAATCTCCGATAATTCATACCCAAAAGAAACAAGAAGACAATCCTAACATGCCAAGAACTTGGTATAATCTTTACATATTTGTGCCTATAATCACAAGGTTCACCAGTAATCATTGTGTCAAAATCACGGTCAAGACCATCCATCACTGACAGAGAGCATAAGTAGATCTCCATGCTGTTGTTTTTTTTTATAATTCAACAGCATAGAGATCTACTTATGCTATCTGTTTCCTACAATCATAGGTGCATGTCGTGAGCTATAAACCATTGCAATGAAAATGTGTGTGACCTATAAGAAAGACAGATTCAAAAAAGGGCACACAATGAGACACTAAGCTAATTTGATGGCTAATTCAATGTCTCACTTTGTTGCTTTGACATCATCATGGATTTCGTCACATTAAAACTCTGACATCTCACCAGGAAAAGATGTTTAGCTAAAGGAATCCCTTTTCCTTAGAACAATCTTCCACGAAAACCTAACAAAACATCAAAACAAGAGGTGTCAATTATGTTCAAAATTGTGTAAATCTCAACAAACAATGGAGGAAAAATTTACATGGTATTATGATATAGGTGGTGAACTATATACAATACTCACCAATATCTCCTCAGAATTTTCATCTTGATTTAGAACAATCTTCGGTCTTCAGTCCTCTTAGGGCATTAAGGCCATGCATCCCCCTCTATAGATATGACAATTCTGAAAGTATAAAATACCAAAATTTCATAATAAATTGACATTCGGAACCAGCAATTAATGGCTAAAGCAAACCTCTTGGTAGTCTTCCACTTCCATCAAATTCAACTTCTCATATTGTTGGCCTACCAAATATTCTAATACCATTAGGTATTTTACACCATACGACAAAAGATCAATATTCAAAAAAAAAAAAAAAATTAATTAAAAGATATAGCACAACAAAGAGTTTCATTTGAGTTATTCCAATAACCAAGAAGCAGAGATAAACAATCAATAACACACGACTCAAGTTACTAAAACATTGTGCAAATTAGATAATGCATGAAATATGAATGACATCATAAATATAAACACACATCACTCCATTAACCATTACAACAGTTAATTCACACCACAATATTATTAAAATTATTTACAATACAAGAGAAGGCTGAGACTTTCCATGCTGCATGTTATTGCTGAATTGATAAGCTGCAACATTTTAAACCATGGAATCATTAGATGAGTATAAATTGAAGAAAATCCACTGGTATTATGAAATATATACCCAATGGAATCATTACATTGAACATTGAAAAATAAAAATTTAAAAAAAATATCTCACTAGTTGCAATTTTAAGCACAAGGAACAATCTCCCAAGAACATCTGTCTATTTAGAAACAAGAAGCATCAAATATATTCAAAATAATGCCAATTTCACAAAAATATAGATTTCATACTTCCTTGATAATATGACTTCAAATTGCAAGCTATGTGTGGATTAATTTGTTTTAATTTTTTAATTTCATATTTTACCATCGCATCCACTCTAAGTAAAAAAATACAGACCAAGTAAATTCTTTAACACCATGTTCAGTTCACTTTTTTAGAGAGAGAAAATGAAAACCTTCTAGCAAAGACGATAATTTTGGGCAATCCCAAATCTTAAGAACTTAGATTGGGAAGCCACTCCGGCAATACCGTCAAGTGTTGGCAAATCCTTTAAGCCCTTGGGGTCAGAGTCACTAATTGTGGCAATTGAAAAATACGAGTGTTTGAAGCCTGGTTGGGTAGTCGTCGCCTTTCATAAAATTAAGTTTCTCACAATTTGCAATTTCCAGATATTCCTAAATTGGGTATAACACAAAGGAATTGAAATCAAACAAACCCCAAAACTTCTGCAGCTACAGAAACCAAGAAAATCACAATGTCCCAAAAACTGCGAAATAAAATAGGAAAGAGAGAGAGAGCTGGTGGAGAGAGCAGAGACGGTTAATAAGTGAAGGTGTAAAGAAACCCATTTTCGTAGGTATTTCCTGAGAAGGTTGAGAAAGTGAGAAACCCATTTCTGATAATTCCACTTTCTGTGTTCCGTACTTTTGTAGAGTTCTGTCGTTGCTGTCATTGTTGTGATGTTCATGGCCCTTCTTTGGAACTTGGTAGTTTTCATAGGCCCAAGCCCAAGATGAATGGGTCATTATTGGTTTTATTTTTTATTATTTTTTTAAGAAGATGGTTTGATCTATTTGTTATACCTTTTCTTTGTGTTAATCATAAATTCATAATCAGCACAACAGCAAAAGTATATTTAGAACCACTAATCTAACAAATCTAACCTGATGTCTTGGATTGATAAATTAATAGGTTGGGTTAGGTCCAATTTTATCCTTATTTTTATTCTAAGCTTAGGTTGGAACAAATTTGACTTGGCGAAATTATAAAAAATGTAAACAGTTTTAACCTACACTATTGATAATTTGAAAATTATATTTTTAATTTGTTAGTTTGATTTATTATGAATTTTAAGACTTAGTTGGAATATGATGTCCAATTATGTAAATTGCAATTATATATTAAACAATTAGTCTAAAATTTATTTGGAATATGATCATGCTTCTTGTTATTATTATTACTTAGAGTCTAACAGAAAAATGAAAATTTATTTTTATTCCTAGATTGCATTAACAATGAGAATAGTTCTTGTCAATAAAATATTTGGTTATACTAGATCTAGTAGCCCTCAACACTACAAGCCGAAGACTTGATTAAAAGATCCCTAATAAAAGTCAAAAGATTCATAAACCTAAGACTTGAAAGAGATAGGCCACCTGGTGAAATTTTTAGTTTAAACAATGACATATTTTTTCATAGTTTTAAGATATCTTAGTTGACTATGATTAACTTGTGACTTATTAAGAATTTATCCTCCTAAAAAATGAGCAGAACTAGAAGAGGGGAAAGAATTTGCATATACCTAAACATTCTCTATGCCTATATGAATATTAATCACCATGGTAGGAGGTTATACTTGCCATGTCCTAAATAGTATCTCCCAAGAATTTTTAATACAAGCTATGACAATTTCAATCTTCAATCCTCTTAGGACAGTGAGACTATGCAATCCCTCCAATACAGACGAAAACGTTGGATGTATGAAACTCAAAACTTACAAAATGAATTAATATTGGGAAGTAGCAATTGAAGGGTAAGGCAAAACATCTTGCTTGGTAGTCTTCCACTTCTATCACCATTAAGCTTTTCACAATGTTGGATTTACCAAAATTTTCAAAATCATTAGGGAATTCATACCATATGGCTAAAAAATCAAATCTCCACATATGAATAAATTTTTTTAAATAAACATATAAAACACACAAAAAGTCTCATTTGAGTAACTCCATACAAGTAGAGAAAAACACGCAATAATAAATATATCTCTTATGTACTAGGGCATGAGGAAATTGAAAAACCTAAGTCCTTCCCCAAACTAAAGCTGTAGCCAAACATTGTTGGAGGCTTGGCTCCACATACTATCTTAATTTCTCTTGCTTTATTCTTACCTTGTTGGGGAGGATTTTTTTTGTTTTTGTTGGGTTGGGGGGGGGGGGGGTGAGAGATTAGCTCTTCTAAAGTAATCATTCCCTATGCAAATTACATATAACTCTAACACTATATAACAAGCATCGATCAAAACACTATTTTGCAAATTTAGGATAGCAAACAAAGCAAACCTGAACATAGTGAAAGATATAACTAATCCTGAAGACTCATAAATGATGCTTTCTTTGATCAATAAGATTACTATTACAACAAAGAATTATAATTCATTATAAAGTATTCAAAATTATTTTACAAGGTAAACCAGCCAAGAATGATAGGAGCTTTAACTTTCCTAACAGTTTAGTCCCAAGACAGACCAAAGAGACCCAATTCTTCTTAGATAATCAAAAGGCATTTTCACTTGAAACAACTTAAATTTTTAAGATCAGCAAATGCTTAATTCACATCAAGAGCAACACTAGTATCTGTAGAGCTAGATTTTTGTAATCTCAAGTGCAAAGATCCTTCAAGTCACTTCTTGTGTTCAAAAGCGGCCAGGTAATTTGACACCTCCCATATACGAGTATAATTCATCTATTCAAGAATATGGCATTGATACTCTTTTTCTTCCAAATGACTATCTTCTTAAGATCATGCTATCTTATCAAGGATTCCATCATTTTCAAACATATATTGTCCAACTTTAGGTTTGTGACTAGAAACTTCCCCATCTATGAGGTAGTTGCTTTCATCCTTGATGATGACTCCATGTTCACAAGCCAGTTCTTCAGACTTGAGCCAAAGCCTCTGCCAAATTGCATCCCCCATTCAGCCTTTATACAAAAAGATGCCAAATTACTTTTCAACTCATTTGCATGCATACCCCAACTAGTTGCTTGAAAAGAACGAAATTATTCGAAGGGAAAAAAATATTAAAAATATAATATTACCTCAATGACCAGAGAGGAAACAGGTATATTAAAATGATAGTGACAACAAATCATTTACCCAGTATTCAATCATCTTACCAGAATACTTGGCACTGCCAGTTTACATGAGCTTTTGACAGTGGAATGCCTCATTTATATGTTTAGTTGATACTTAAATCATTTACTTGAATAAAATGGAACAAAATTAATGAAAATATAAAAATCCATAAATATTATTGTACACAAAAGATTTCAATCACTTTTCTTGTCCATGATAAAATTAATTTATCCATCTATAATGTATTCAAGAGTTTCCACAATCAAATTTTATGCGAAGATCAAATAATTGTCAACAAAAGCAATAGCCTTCTCAGTATTTTGACATAATTTTCAAGGAAATGCATCTAGGAAGATTTATTAAGACAATCATCTTACCCAAATACTTGGCTACCTTGGCACAGTCAGTTTGAATGGGCTGCTCACTATGGAATGTCTCATTTATAATTTATGCTTCAATTGCAACATGAATCTTCTTCTTTTTTTCTTAATTACCTTTTGTCTTAATCTTTCCACTCAGTTTATGATATGTCTTCATGTTTCTAAGAAGACTGAGGAAAGTTTAGACATTGAAACCATCAATCACAAAGTGACACCATGCACTTGAAGCCCCATATGCACAAATTCACCAAGAAAAGTTGATGCCCTTCTCATTATATGATAAAATATAAAGTCTATATAGACATAAATGAGAAAATATATTTCAAGGTTAAAACTAATTCAATAGAAATATGGCCCTTTATGATTGAAACTGTGACTTTCTCAAGAAAGATCAATAAGAAGAGAGTAGCAACCAAAAATTTGGTTCATCATTTCAAGTTCATAGATACTTAGTTGTGAAGTTTTCTCTAATATTCTTATACACACAATGAGAGTACAATTAATAGAACACAACTGCACAGAGAACTATCTCCATGAAAAGGTGAGGAATATTTATTCAAAAAGCTAAATATTTACTCCTAAAGTGACTAGTAGCATGACTTTTTGAAAAATAATATTTCTTTAAGAACCTTGCAAGCTTATTATTGCTCCTTATTATCAAAAGCGACTGGCAGCTGACCTTATACTCGATTGGGAGAAGTCCTGTTCTTATCATCCTCAGTCATACAACTGCATAGAACTTCAATGCATTCCATCACAGGTGACCTCATCCATTTGTCCAAAACGTTGCCATGATTTGGGACTTGGTTGGACCTGGAAATAAAAGGTAATATGGGCAGGTAAATGGATTTCCTCCAAGCTATGACTGATAAGATACAGCTTGTAACATATAAACAAGGAGGTTAAAAATGACTAGATATATCGCCTTCAACCTTGTGAAGAAAATTTATGAATGAGATTGGTAGAATGAGTAATGAATTCTTATAAGTGCTTGTGTTATTATTCATGATTGTACATCTTGGAAGGTCCCACCTATCATATGATCCAAGTTCACATAAGTGCCTGTGAAACGGTGAAATCGTGTTTTTAGTCCACGTGACAGTGTGTATAGTGAGTGTACAATAGCAAATGTGTGATAATTATTATCCAATGGAAGGGGAAAAAAAAAAGATTGAAACTATAGAATCTATGAGTTCTAGAAAGTCGAGCAACAAAACCAATTCATGGTGGAGACTGTGCTACGGCCCCGCCGACATCAATGAGTCTACTATGTTGGAAGTGCCGTGAGCTTGTGAACTCTTGAGCAAATTGCAACCTTCGCCATTTGGTCACCACATCAATGAGTTTTAGAAAAGTGTCAAATTTTAATAAAACCAAGCCCCCTTCTAGCGTGGCAACAATAAAATCCTTCATCTTTGAAACAATCATAATAAAAATGAAACATTCATAAAATGAGTACTAATAAGCATGGCAACAATAAAATCCCAAGCTATACATCTTTAATTGTATAGCTTGGGATAATCAAAAGGCATTTTCACTTGAAACAACTTAAATTGTTACGGTTGTCAAATCCTTAATTCACATCAAGAGCAACACTAGTACTTGAAGAGCTAGATTTTTGTAACCTTAAGTGCAAAGATCCTTCAAGTGTTCAGAAGTGGCTTGGTAATTTGGCGTCTACCATATATTTATGAAAATAATTCATCTATTCAAGGATATGACATTTATTCTCTTTTTCTTTCAAACGACTGTTTTCTTAAGATCTTGACTATCTTATCAATGTTTTCATCATTTTCGAACATATATTTGTCCAGCTTCATGTTTGTCACTGGAAATAAGGTTTCCCTTATTGTTGAGCTTTCTTCTTTGATGATGACTCAATGTTCACTAGAAATAAGGTTTCCCCCATTTAGCCTTTTTCACTAAAAGATGCCAAATTACTTTTCAACCCATTAATTTGCATGCATATCCCAAGATCAATTGCCTGAAAAGTAAGATAATATTTGGAGAGAAAAAAATTAAAATAATATAATATTACCTCAATGACTAGAGAGAAAACAAGGTAAATTAAGATGATAGTTTTAAAAAAAATTTAAAAAAGAAAAAAGAAAAAGAAAAGTAAAAGGGAAGTGCTGAAAAAGTCCTCTGAAAATCAATTGGACAAGAGAATGAAAATAAGTTAATTAAAATATGAAAATCCATATATAATTAGACACAATAGCCTGCAGTCACTTTTCTCATTATTTTAACATAATTTGCAAGGATATGCGATATGTATCTCTTATAGCCAGTGCTCAATCATCTTACCTAAATAATTGGCAGTTAGTTTACATAAGCAGCTGACAGTGGAATGTCTCATTTGCATGTATGGTTCAATTGATTCATGAATCATTTATTTATTACATTTTTTCTTAATCTTTCCAGTCAATTTATGTTCTGTCTTCTGGTTGTTAAGAACAAAAAATATTTGGGACATTGACACCATTAAGCACAAAGTGACACTGTATAGCTGAAACCTCATATGGATCATTGTATGATACAATCTAAAGTCAATATAGACTTAAATGAGACAATTTGACTTTGAGATTACCACTAAACCAGGAGAGATAAGGCCATTTATGATAGACACCATGACTTTCTCTAGAAAGATCACAAGAAAAGGGTAGCCACTAAAAATTGGGTTAATTATTTCAAGTTTTTTTTTTTTTTTTTTAATCTTTTGTAAGCGGTTTAAAGTTGATAGATACTCAGCTACAAGGTTTTCTCTATTGTTCATATACACACAAAGAGAGCACAATAACAAGACATCTTTAACAAAGCGTAACACTAAATTAATTGAGGAAACAAGAATGACAGAAATAGAACCAGGATGCCCTTCAAGAAGCAACAGGAGAGCCAAAGAATAATTAAGAGAAAGGAACTTCATAGAGAATTATCTCCACGAAAAGGTGAGGTAGAAGTGATGCCAATATATATTGGAAAAGCTAAATGTCTACTCCAGAAGAGACTGGCAGCATGACTTCTCAAAAAAAAAAAAAAAAAAAAAAAAAACAAAAAACAACATGGACACTTGCAATGTCAATAACTTAACATATCTCTAAGAACCTTGCAAGCTTGTTAATGCTCCTTGTTATCAAATGTGACAGAAGTTGAACTTATTCTCAATCTTGAGCAGTCCTGTTCTTATCAACCTCGATTAATAGAAATTCAAGTCATGTCCACCATAGGTGACCTCATCCATATGTCCATAACCTTACCCTGATTTTGGACTTGGCCAGACCTGAAAATAAAAGGTAATATGGACGTGTAAATGGATTTCCTTCATGCTAGAACTAATATGATACACTTTATAACATATAAGAAAGGAGCTTAAAAATGACTAATATGTTGTCTTCAACCTAATTAAGAAAAACGATAAAGAGTTTGAGATTGGCAGAACTAGCAATGAATTCTTCTAAGTGCTTGTGTTCTTACTCGTGATTGTACATCTTTGAAGGTGACACCTATCATATGACAAAGTTCACGGTGGGGGACAAGGGTATCTACCTGAAAAATCCAAACATGCAGGATAGCATTAAGCAAGATAATACTAAGAAAGAAATAACAAAGGGAGTGCAAATGACCCATCACTCTTTTGTTCTCTACATTGAGTAAGCTGTAATAATATAGGCTCCAAAATAGGTTAATTGATTATAGTTGTTGGTATATTCTCTTTAAATGAAAGAAATTGATGATGATAATAACAACTCTGCAGATTTGAAAACCTCATCCATAACAAGAATATTTTATGGAAATGGAAACTGGAAAAGAATTACCAAAACACTCATTGATCCCCCGCCCCCCTTTCTCTCCTTGAGAAAAGAATTCAAACAGAAAACACGACAATCATGTGTGAGAATTAATCACTTACACTATCAACCACTATTTCGTCTACAGTTGTATTTCTAGTCAATGAGTTAACAAGACTAGGCAATTGTTCAGAAGAACTTTCTACACGAAAAATATTCTTATTTTTTGTGTTTACACCCCATGATTCTACAAGTGAAGGATCCTTTGTGTTTTCTACATCAAGATATGCACAATATCCGGATGTAAGAACAATTTGGTGAGGCATAGAAAATTAGCGGAGAGACTATAAGGAACATGTCCTACAAATATAAGTAATTAGGGCCTAATTTATTAAAGGAAAGTAAATCAACTGGTCTATTTAAAAATTACTCCACCATGCCAAAATAATCAACAATTTTTCAGTGAAATTTAGATGTCTGCCTTTCTTACAAGTTTGTACACTGCCACCACCAAGGATTACAAAGGAAATGCCAGTGCCACACTATTTTTTTTAGTCGTACATTACACACACCCAATAGGTCTTGAATGCACTGTCTACCAAGCACTTGCAAGGGGAGAAGGATGCCAGTTGAGCGAGAGCTCATTGACCATACTCATGCCACACTTCTGTCAATATGCAGCAAAAAAGCAAATCTGCAACCACAGATCACTTGTAGGGGTTTAATTTCTTTTGCATGCAAAGGAAACTTATAGGAAAAAATGATGCGACTAATTACGATATGTACAATGCATTTATATAGCAACAATAGAATCACACATTTAAAGTGTAGATATTCTGGACACAAGACCAAAAGCACTCCATGACAATAATTCCCATATTAAATATTACGTACACCCAAAATAAGAAAAAAAGGAAATACTAACTTGCAAATCACTTGGTGTGATCTTAAAATTTGTGCCTATATAGACAAGGTTCAATAGCACTCATTTTTTTTCAAATTCACTGTCATGACCACCAATGGAGTCAACTGACGGCAAGATTCACCATCACTAACAGGCAACACTAGCAAATGCCCATGCTATCATTTATATTCATAAGATACTAAGTTCTAAATTGTTCTATATAGGTAGAACTGCTATGGTGATTCTAGCAGTACCAATATTCACAAGTACATGTTGCTACGTTCAAAGTATTCATAATTGTAGCTTAATAGTTTTAAAACGAATAGAAAACATGGACAAAGGAGTCTGGAAAAACCATACAGCAAGAACAATAAGATAGTAGGGGCAGGCTCCTGTCCATGAGAAAGCAGCATCAAATGAATGCGATATGGCTTACTCCTGCGTTCTTAAGAGCAAAAGATCTGGACAAAGTCATGTCTAGTGTGTCAGGATTAATTGCAAGATGGGAAATTCATCTAAGAGATTATTAGTTAAAATTAAGAAATCGGGATATTAAACAATGGATTAACAACAATTCCATCATAAATTTATTTCTTATCAACAGCTAGAAAATTAAGAAATTTCTAATAGAAAGTTTACCAAAAGGATGGTCTTGCCAAAATATTAGCCTCAACAAAAGCAAAGATGAACATAGCTGATGAGATGATAATTTCGATAAAAAAGGACTGTGGTAAAGTCCCCTGGACCAGAACGAGTAGATAATATTACTTGTAAAAATACTAAACTACTGATATTTTCCAAAACCAATGGGTTATCTATATGAAATGCCATTGTTTAAAGAACCAATTTGTGCATAGAAAATGTAATTTAACTACTGATTGTTCACCTAAATATGTTCAATATTTTATGATACTTCTGTTTTTGGGGAACTTTTAGCATATATGATGCAATGACTTACAATATTATTATAAAGTTCTCAAACTTTCTTCAGACAAAAAACAGAGCTGTCATCTTTAAAAAATAATGTAGTGCCACCACAACTAAAGAACAAAGATAAAAGGTATAGATTGTGCGGAAGAAGTGTGACAAATCCATTGGAAGAGAGAGAGAGATGTGCTTAACATTCAACATCCCTTGCCAAATTATAATTGGTAAATTAGGCATGAAATTTTCATAGGGATCTATGCTTAGCTATGATTATTGTGAAAACTATATGTAAGAACAATCTAAGGGATTTGGATCTATGTAAATTGACTTATCAGATTTCACAACAATGAATTAAAAAGTTCCCTGTTTGACCTGAGTAAACCAAACTAATTCCAATCCTACCTTAAACACTTCCGATCAAAAAGTGTGGTGTCGTTATTCTAGATGCCTCTTGCCCATAAATTTCATCGATTTTACCCTATAAAGTGCAAAGGAAACCTTATACCACAGCTGTAATGACACCACACTTCTTTGCAACTGAACTTAAATTGGAGATCAAATTATTAAACATGCATTCATCAAGAAGTAACTAGATCATGAGTAGTACAATTTTAAACTCTTTGCATATGTTGATAGGCTGTAATTCCAAATTTTCATTGAGGAACACTCATCAACTGAGTATTCATAAGCATGTCAACAATGAAATCCCAAGTTATACATCTTTAACATTATCCATGCAAGTAAAAGCAAAACAAATAACATTGTAGAGCATGCATGCAAGGAGAAAGACATAACTTAATTTTAATTTTTTTCTCCATATCCCACCTTATATAGCTACCAAGGAATTTCTAAAGCTTGAGCATAATAATAATAACCTTAGGGCTTTATCATGTCTTCATGAGTCAGTAGATATCACAGGTGCATGTTGTGAGCAAAAAAACTATTGCAATGACAACATAGATTTTCTACCAAAATCAGCAGCTAGTTTTGAGAGAGCCATGCATGTCCTATGAGAAAGACTGATTCAAACAAGGGATCTCAAACAAGCAACTAAGCTAATTTCATGGCTGATTCAATGTCTTTGTAAGGTTGAATTTAATCAACCATTTTATTGGCTTTATTCCGTGCCAAATTTACTTGTATTTCAGCATTTAGTAACCTTGTATTTAGGTGGGTTTGTTGTAAGGGTAGTGAGTGAGATAGAGTGTTGATTGCTCAAGAGTGTGCAAGAAAACAGAGACTCGTGGGTGGCTCGCGGCTTCAAGCCGCCAGACGCAGCACACGTGCCAAGCATGCCAGAAGGTGAATAGTTATGTTAGCTGGAGCACTACAGGACAAAACAGGACAACTAGCCATACGGTTATCTCGCGACTGGATCTCGTGACTCAGTCAAGTCGCGAGGTCAAGCCGCGAGCCACCCCTATTTTGTAAATCCTATCGTCTCACATTCCTCTCTTACTCCAGTATAAATACTCCTTTTACCCACAAATGAAAGAGAGCTTCCAGAGAGAATTTTAAGAGAGAAACCCTAAAGAAAAACAAGATTGATTCACCCACAATCTATACATTAGAGTCTTTTCAAATTCCTCAACTCTCTTCCTCTCCATTGTCACATCCTTGAGAGGCATTTTACCAAACCTTGTTCTCACCATATTCATCACTGTGAGAGGGCTGTTTGGATTTCTGGGAAGCAGTTAGGAAGGAACCAATCTACATTGGTTGATGCTACGGTCTAGTAGCGGAATCCGAGAAGTTAGAAAAGAAAAAGGTTCGGTGCAACCTCGTTGGAGCAAGAAGCTTGGAGGGCTTAGGTACATTGGGTAGATTAGGCTTGGAGGGTCTATTGCTATCCATGTATCCCGATTACATTTTCTAGTGGATTGTTTACCGCTTGGAGGGCGGCGGAGAGGTTTTACGCCGAGGGCTTCGGTTTCCTTTTCGATAACACATCGCGTGTTGTCTTTGTGTTTGCATCTTCCTTCCCTTTTTTCTTTGCCTTTTATTATCTGCTGTGGGTTGTGTTTTTAATTTGGCTTAGATAGTTTTTCCAATTCCGTATTATAGCTTATGATAATTTTCCGCACACTAGTTGTTTGACATAATGCTTGAATTGATTAAGTTGTAATTTGGGGGTCTAAACGTTCAAGGGTGTTTTTACACTATTTGAACTTTCAGTCTTTCTTTGTTGCTTAGACATCATGGATTTAGTTAAATTAAAACTCTGATATCTCACCAGGAAAAGATGTTTTAAGCTAAAGGAATCCCTTTTTCTTAGACAGAATGATCTTCCAAGAAAATCTGAAACTTCATAAACAAGAAGTGTCAAGTGTATTCCAAATTATGTGAATCTCAACAAACAATGGAGGCCAAATTCACCTTGTAATATGATATAAGAGGCAAATTATACACAATACTCACCAATATCCCCTTGCCATTTTCAATTTGAATTAGAACAATCTTCAGACTTCTGTCCTTGTATGGCATTAAGGCCATGCATCCCCCTCAGTAGATATGACAATAGGTAAATATAAAATACCAGCAATTAATGGCTAATGCAAACCTTTTGGTAGTCTTCCACTTCCATCAAACTCAACTTTTCATATTGTTGGCTTACCAAATATTCTAATACCATTAGATATTTTATACCATAAGACAAAAGATCAGTCTTCAAATTAAAAAAAAAAAAAAATAATAATAATTAAAAGACAAAGCACAACAGAGAGTTTCATTTCAGTTACTCCAATAACCAAGAAGCAAAGATAAACAATCAATAACACATGACTCGAGTTATTGAAACATTGTGCAAATTTGACAATACATGAAATATGGATGAAATCATAAATGTAAATACACATCATTCCATTACCAATTACAACACTTAATTCACACTACAATATTTAAAAAAAAAAAAAAAAAATTACAATACAAGAGAAGGCTGAGACTTTCCATGCTGCATGTTATTGCTGAATTGATAAGCTGCAACATTTTAAACCATGGAATCATTAGATGAGTATAAATTGAAGAAAATCCACTGGTACTAAGAAATGTATATCTTAATTAGGCATCATACTTTGTAAATTTGGAAACGATATGTTTGGCTCCGCAACAAAAGATTTTATGATGTACAATCCTTCAACACTTAATAAAAAAAAATGGTGTGTAGAAGAGGTTAGTTTGCTAATCCAAGCTTTTGTTCAAGAAGAAAAAAGCATATAGATAGACAATTTAAAACCCGAAACTATGGCTCATTTTAATATTATAAAAATATCATCCTTTTTTTTAAAAATAATTAGAGTGGATTTAATGTTGCTAATGCACAACACTGTTTGAATATTGAAATTAATAAAAAAATGAGATATAGTGGCAATTTTAAGCACAAAGAACATCCCTTTCTAAGAGAACAACCTCCCACTAACATCGTACTAATTTTGAAACAAGAAGAATCAAATATAATCAAAATAATGCCATTTTCACAAATATATAGAATTCATACTTCCTTGATTTTAAATTGTGAAATATGACCTTCAATTGCAAGTTATGCATGGGTCGGGTTAATCTGTTTTTACTTTTTAATTTCATATTTTAGCATAGCATCCACTCTTAGCAATAAAATAATAGGCTAAATAATTTCATTAACACCATGTTCAGTTCACTTTTAGACAATGGCGGTTCTAGGGATTCTTTTTAGGGTGGTCATTAAAAAATTAAATTAAACAAAATTTAATAAAAATAAAACTTGAATATATCGACATCTCACACACATACACACACACTCAAATATATAAAGTTTTTAAATTTCCTTTTACAATTTTTCATATTTTGAAATCGTTGTATGATAGCTTCATTATTAAAGCTATTAGCTATATCTTTTTCAATGTATACAACCAAGCAATTATTAAACTATTGATCTCTCATAACAATAAAAAAAAAATGCATCATCCTTTTTTATGATTTGTTCGAACCAATTTTTGTATTCTTTAAGCTAATTAGGATAAAATCTATGCAATGCTCCACTAATTTCTTTTTTAGGGAAACATGGCCTAGAGGTCAACAAGAACCTCTTTGTAAATATGCTCTTCTTAATTCATCCAGATCATTAGGATGAAAAGATGAGACATTTTATCATAACCTAGGATTTGAAAGAAGATTATTCAAGTCAATACAAATTTTCTTAGAAGATGGATCTTGGAATACAAGTGATTTCCTTATAAGAAATTTGTTCGTAGTACTAGGAAAAGAATAAAGGGTAAACAATTAGTTTTTTTTTTTTTTTTAATGTATTCAACTTAAGCATTCAATCATTACATTAATCATGTTCAGTGAAGTATTCAAGTATTACTCTAGTGCATATGCGTGTGTACAAAATGTATCAAATAAATTTAACAAAGTTAGCTAAAAACTAAAGCAAGTACTAATAGACTAATTATTTGAAAATGTGCATTTTTTAGAAGAAAAAAAATATATAACCATTTTAAAATATGGTTATTGAAAACACAATTTAAAAAATCACAATTAAACATTTGGTTTAGGCTAATTTGTATTTTTTTAGGCAAATTTTGAGAAGTTTTATGTACCACAACATTTCACAACAAATCCTAAATAGTAAATTGCTATTAGTTCTAATTTGAATTTACTATTGAAATTACATTTTTATCCAATAGTAATAGTCAGTAATAATTTGCCACTTAGAATTTATTTGTAAAAGTGTTGTGAAAATTTTGTGAACATAGTATTTCTCACAATTTTTTAGTTCAAACCAAAATTTTGGAGATATCAAATTCTATTTTTAATAGGCTCACATTTTTATTTAGGCTGTCTAAAGTCTTTTTTAGGGTGGTCAAGATTTTTTTTCCATATTAATTTTAAATTTTTCTTCAAGGTATATAAAAAGAATTTTCAAGTCAAGGTGGTCATGTGACTATCCTGACTAACAAGTAGAGCCACCCCTGTTTTTAGAGAGAGGAAATGAAAAGATAACAAGATTTTTAAATGTTGTGCTTGATGTGTCAAAAGGAGAGAAAAGAAAATTATGTATAAAAAATAAATTTATGAATCAAATAGTAAATAACATTCAATTGACATGAAATTTGACATGTTTATTAAGAATATAAAAAACGTATAATTTTGTGCAAAACCAAAAAGGGAGCAGTGTTTGTCCTGTGGCAGTGTAATAACCTAAATACTAGGTAGGAGAGGAAGAAGAGTTAAGCCTTACCTAATCATTCCGTCAATGCACGTGCTTTAAAATGAAAAAGAGGGCTTCATTATCAAGTCATGGTTGATAATGAAGTCTAATTGCAGCATGCGTCCCCCCCGACTTCGATTGGATGGAGTATTCCATCTTTCTCATAAAATGCCAGAGCGGGACCTGTTGCCCGATAAGTAAATTTTATAAAAATAGGCCTGGGCTTTGTAATGGGCCAAGATTGACGCAGATAATTATTATCAGTGCTCACTTCTTTTAGGGCAGTGAGGCGATGCATCCCCTCTGGTAAAGAGGATAATTTTGTGCAACGCAAAATCTTAAGAATTTGAAGTGAACTGAGATCTGGAAGCCACTCCGGCAATGCTTCCAAGTTGTGACAATGAGCAATAGAGAGGAGCTGTAAAGTGCTGGCAGATCTTTTAAGGCCTTGGGGAAAAGCCACTAGTTGTGGCAATTTATTGATCGAGAGTAATCGAAGGCTCGTTGGGTAGTCCTCCCCTTCCATCAAAGTAAGCTTTTTACAGTCAGAGATTACCAGTATTTCCAACATATTTAGGTCTTTCATACCGCTCGGCAAAGAGATCAGGCTTTCACATCTTTCAAAGCTCAACCTGCGAAGAGCAGTGAGGTGTTGGATGCCGTCAAGAAAATACTCTAGTTTGGGACAATTGTGAAAGATCAAAGTTCGAAGAGAACGCAGACACCCGATCCCATTGTGTGGAAAACACATCTGTTTTGTGAGTATCAACAAATATCTAAGGCTAATCATCTTCCTTATATCTCTTGGCAACTCTTCCAGCTCTTTACAGCCATCTAGCATCAAAGTTTCCAAATTTTGCAGCTCACAAATGGAGTTGGGAAATTTCTTGATATGCTCGTTCCACCGTAAGTCAAGATATCTCAAATGTTTCAAAGTACCAATGGAGCTTGGCAATACCTCAAATGTTGAACGTCTTAAATCTAGTAGCCGCATGTACTTAAACCTTGACATGCATATTTCCAAAGGGAATTCTTTGATATTAATAGAATGTCCAAATTCACTTGGGAGAATAATCGTCCATACGGTATCTTTCAACTTGTGCAACATTGTTGTCACTTCATTAGAACCCAAATTGTGGTCCAAAATTGACACATATCGAGCCTTATCATAATTGTTGGTGTTGTTGCTGTTTCCAATCAAGCAAAAATCATTTTGTGCAACATATAATGAAAGATCATGCAACAAATCATGTATTTTAAATACAAAATAATTAGGATCATTGTCCTGTAGGCTATGTGTTTCATATGAAGAACTCCAAGCAGGAGCTTCTTGGAAAAATGATCTTGCCAATAACTCCTTTGCATATTGTTGTCCAATATCTTCCAACTCTCTAGTACTTTTGTCCGGCTTTTGGAGGAGCCCATTAGCCATCCAACATTGAATCAATTCCACACTGTCATATTCATAATCTTTTGGATACAATGAGCAATAAGCAAAACAATGTTTTAAGTATAATGGCAATTCATTGTAACTCAATCTTAACGCTGGTAAAATGTCATTTTCCTCTTGCTCTAGTTTCCATATCTCATTATCCCTTACAGAGATCCATTCAAGCTCATCGGTTTTAGAATAAAGTATGCTCCCTAAAGTCTTCACAGCCAAAGGAACACCTCCGCATTTTTTGACTATCTGGTCTCCAAACTCTACCAATTTTGGATCTCTGTCCTCTCCTTCCTTGAATGCACATCTCAAGAACAAGCGCAAACAATCATCCTTAGAAAGACCTTTCAATTCATGGATGGGTCCAAAAGCCATCACTGAGGCAACTTTTTTACTGCGTGTAGTGACAATAATTTTACTTCCTTTGGCACCTGTTAACAAAGTTTTCAAATCATTCCATTTATTACGTTTTTCATTCCAAACATCATCCAAAACAATTAAAAACTTTTTCCCTTTCAAAACGTTTCGTAAACTGGCTTGCACCTCATCTAGACTCATGTTCTCATCTATATGCATCTTCTCGCTATTTTCACGAGCTGCAGACTTAAGGATTTCTTTTGCCAATTTTTTAACATCAAAATCCACTGACACGCATACCCATACTCTAGGAGAAAAATTCCTTTTAACCATTTCATCATTATACACTGACTGGGCAAGTGTGGTCTTGCCCATACCTCCAATTCCAACTATTGGAATCACAGAAACATTACCATCATCATCTGGTTGCATCAGAAGATGTATTATCTCTTGCTTGTCTTTATCCCTCCCAATAACATCAGAACCAGTGACAAAGGAGTGAGTTTCCCTGACGACAATATGCTTATCGTCAAGTTCCCTCTCCTGAAGATTAAATTGATCACTAACCTTTTTTATCCCTTCTAACCTCTCTCTAATCCCCTTCATTCTATGACCCATTTTAAAACGGAAGGCAAGTGGATTAGAACACGAAAAGAAACGGCGTACCTTTTTACCAGTGCTCCCATATGTTTTCACCACTTGCTTCCGTAGAGCTTCACACTCGAATTCATCCATCACATCCACTGCATCATAAAGCACATCTTTGAGTTCCCCCAGCCAAAGACTAAGGCCACGTTCTTTTGCTTGCCTCTCCTCGGCATCCAACAACTTAGCTTGGATGGCAGACATGGTGAGCTTAAGATTTTTCAGATCGCTTTCAATGCCCCATGCCAAGCAAATCTCTTGGTAAGCAATGGATCCTAGCTTCTCAATGACTTTTTCCGCAACAGAAGAGACCAACTCCGTCATGTTTACTGAGGTGGAGGAGGGGGGAGAGTTATTGTTGTTCTTATTTTATCAATGAGGGTGCTGCAAAGTGTTTATTGAAGTGGAGGAAGGGAGAGTTATGGTTGTTTTTTCTTTGTTAAATGAGAATGTTGCCTCTGATGGTGTGAAATATTAAATATATTGGAACCAACTTTGGCCCTTGCGTTCTCATGAGGTATGCTTGCTAGTGAAGTCAAGCACAAATACCACTTGCTTTATTCTCCATTTATGTCACTCATTCTTTTCTCCAACTAGACACTCTTACTTTATTCTTCTTCATTTTGCCTCCCTGATCCATCCACTCCTTACCCTCTCTAACTTGGTTCTTTGCCTTTTCGTGAAGTATGCATGTCAATGAAGTAAGGCTCAAATTCTGCCTTTTGCTCCACAAGCTATGTGGGCATAAAATTACAAGCAATGTGATCATATACATTGTTCGATGGAATTTTAATACTAACATTTAGCTTTATGTATCCACTACTCTGTGTGTCCAAAAAAAAATTCTGCTCAAGCAATGTGGGCATCATGTGGGACAATCCATCAATTACGATAGGACGAAGATTATGACCTTTTCATTTTACTCCAAAAGACAGGAAGGTATAATTACCCTTAATCACAAGGAACTAATTTGTAAAGTTTCAAAAAAAAAATTTGTAAATTGTAATTACGCTTTATTTTGCCTTTGTTTTGGGGTTAGCCTTTGTTTTAGGTTCGTTTACATATATCTTTAATAAATTGGGCAAAATACAAAAAAGACATCCTAGAGTTTGATCATTTTATCTTCAATGAGGTGAGTGGATGAGAGTCTGTGAATTTTTCTATGAAAACATAGGTGTCTGCAAGTCTGTAAAACAAAATTGTTCTGTCTCACTTCTATCAAATGTGATTGATGTGCCACTTTATTATTAAAAAGAATTTTTTTTAAATAGAATTTAATTATAAAAAGACAAAAATGTGTTTTGATAATTAAAGATAAAATGAAGAAATTTTTTTTGATGAATAAGAAAATGGTGCTTGACCTGCAAACACAACAAAGAAAAAAAAAATACAAATAGCTTTTATATTTGCTTACAAAAACTCAATATTTAATTGGTATATTAAGTTTAGGAGCATAATGCAGAATTAAGTTGTATTAATAAGTCTTCTAAAAAAAAAGTTGTATTAATGAGGTGCCCGTCTATCTCAATTCTCAACCAACAACTGGGTCATTTCAACAAAAAAATAATAATAATAACAATTAGGTAATATATGTTTTTTTATAAGGCGAAAATACTATTTTGATCCCTACATTTTGGTGTAGTAATCAATTTGGTCCCTACCGTAACTCACTAACTGAAAATGTATACGTGGCAAACGGTTTACATTGTTGGCACACACGGGACTAAAATAATAATATAAAATCAAATAATTAAATATTGAAAAAGCCACATAAGCATTTTAATAAAAAAGAAAATTCCATATCAAAACAAAAAAATTCTGATAAAATTAATTGAAAGAAAAAAAATAAAGAAAATGATTTTTTGAATAAAAAAAATGATAAAAATCCACAATTTCTTTCATTTTCTTTTATATTCTTCTTGTATTTTATTACCTCCCAAACACAAAGCAATCTGAAAATCCCAACATAATGAAACCCTTTACTAAATTAAACACACAAATAGAACCCAGCAAACACCAATCATGAACAAACACTGAAAAGATCTCAACCTACCCAAACCATATCAATCCTTTCACCTCTCTAACAAATTCCACTTCGCTAGTACGTACAGGATATTATTATCCTTACCTATGGTGGCTAGCAAGTGAATGAGGACAAAAGAAACACAAAAATACGCAATGGATAAGGGTAGATTTGATTAAGGAAATCTTGAACTTTGTGGACAAATTTGGGATAATTTTTTGATGATTTTAATTTTATCCAAGAGTGCTCTACTGGTTTTTATACCAAAATTTACAACGCAATCTTTAGAAGAATAAGGACTAAGTGTAGAAAAGAGACGGAGAGACAAAAAGACAAAGAGAGCGAGTTTGTGAGAGAGAGGTCTGAGTGGGTTTGGGGAAATATATGAAAAGAGAAAGAATGGAAAAGAAAATTTGAGTGTAGATAATTGTGTGATTAGTGTTTGGTTTTAGATTGCTGTGTTTGTTGGGTATTGTGTTTGGTAACTGAGAAAATGCAAGAATACAAAAGTAAATAAAAGAAATTGAAGATCTTTTTTAATTCACTTTCTTTATTTATTTTCTTTCAAATAATTCTTTTAGAATTTTTTTGGGTGACGTGGATTTTTTTTTTAAAATGCTTACATGGCTTTTTTTAATGTTTAATTGTTTGATTTTATATTATTATTTTAGTCATGTGTGCACCAATAACGCAAACCGTTTGCCACATATGCATTTTCCGTTAGTGAGCTAACAGTAGGGACCAAATTAATTGCAAGTTGAAAATAACAGGGACCAAATTGACCGTTACCAAAATATAGGGACTAAATTGATTGTAACACCAAAATGTAGGGACCAAAGTGGTGTTTTCGCCTTTTTTTTTTTTTTATAAAGAATATGTATTGTTAAGTGTTTAAATGTTTGTGATGAATTTAGTTTAATTCATGGAGCAAAATATCAGTCTGGAATATTGCATATTTGTAATAAATGAATGTATATCAAACGTTGTGATATTTGGTGTGGAGAAGCATATTTTATTAGTTTGAAATAAATAATGTCCGTAATGGTAGTTTTTTTTTTTTTTTTTTTTTTTTTTTTTTTTTTTTTTTTTGAGAATAGTAATGGTAGATATTCAAATCAAATAGAGCTCTTCCATCAAAAAATAAATAAATATTAAATAGCTCTATAATAGTTCTTTCTCAATTTCCTTTTGTAGACATCAAAATTTTATGATGTATTCACAACTGTCAAATTGTTCATGATAAAATATTTGTGATCAAATTAATATTCAATTGATGACGTGGACGATTAGCAAATGAAATCAAGCCACGTGGCAACATCAAATGAAGAAAGCCATATGATAGCGTCAGAAGAAAAGACCTATATGGAAAATTCTTATTAAATGAAATACCAAATTAAATTCATAATTCAACTCTCAATAAATGCTAAGAGAAAATTCCAAATTAAATACTATTGAGTTGCCTATAAATAGAGACTTCTCATATGAGAAAAAGGAAGATACTTAGAGAGAAAACACTACTGACACTCTGCCAAAATAAAGAGTCATCTCTAAAGTTCACAAGAATTCCATTGTTCATCGAGGCCTATTCTTACTTCTTCAAATCAAAGTGGCGATTCTCCTTTAATCTAGTCCGAGATCAAGCCAACGGCCCCTCGCATCAAATCAAGCACATTCAACTATTCATTTAACTTGGAGACATTAAAGCACAATTCAAGATCAAGTTTCATAGCCCCTAAGGATCGTAACGTTTCTTGGAGATCGAATCAAATGAATTTATTGTACTCTTTCATTGTAAAGATTCATACAGAGGATTATACTCACATATATACAAATCAAATACAAATTGATTATTTGTTACACTATTTCGTGATCGTGTGATTCTTCTTTTACAAAAATTGTGTGTACACCTCTACAAAAATAAAAATAAAAACCCAAAAAAACCCAAAAAAAAAAAAGGAATTCAAAGTTCTTCGAACACCTGACCATTCAATTGGGTATCCTTATCCCACTTAATTTCATTTTTATTTTGCATAAATTTGCTGCATATGCAGCCATAAATCAAAGGGACAAAATGGGCTTCTGCCCTTTTCGGGCAAATTAATTAGCCTTTTGCCCTTCTTTCCAAACTAAATAGGGAAATGCCCATCTTTTGAAAATCAACTTTCTCAAAATCGAGTTAAAAAAAAAAAAATTCTGGAGCCCTATAGTGACGTTTTTAAGGACCTATAGTGACGGTTTTAAGGACCTATAGTGGCGTTTTGTAATTTGATATCCATGAAATCGAGTTATAGGCAATTTAAAATCGATTTTCAGAAGAGGAGTATTTCCCTATTTAGTTTGGGAAGAAGGGGAAAAGGCTAATTAATTTGCCCCAAAAGGGCAGAAGCCCATTTTGTCCCAAATCAAAGTGTGTTGCATTTACAAAATCATTGCAGGTATGTTGGCTTTCAAGAGTCATTGGTATTAGATTTTATTTATCTTGATACTTACTAATTATCAAAAACATATTTCTTTATCTTGATACTTAACTAATTATCAAAAACATATTTCTTTATCTTGATACTTGAAAATCTAGATGAAGGATTCACACTTGATCCATCAAGACAAAATTAGAAATTGCAAGTGATTTTGTTACTAGTAAGAGACCGGATAGTTCGTAACTTGCAATTGATTTTGTTACCCATTTTTGTAGTCCAACTTACAATCGATTCTAATGAATCAATTTCTTGCATTTGGGAGAGTTTGCGACAAGTTAAATTAAGTGGCGACTATTTCTTTACCCATTTTTGGTCACTTGTAAATATAATAGAAGCCTTCTCATGAAATTAAGTGGCGACTATTTCGTTATCCATTTTTGGTTACCCATTTTTGGTCACTTGTAAATATAATAGTAGCCTTCCAATGTATCATGAGAGTTTGTGACTAGTTAAATTAAGCGGCGATTCCATGAATTCAACCAAAAAAAAGACCCTCATTGAAAACCCTTCATTGCAAGTCCCTTAGATTTGGGAGGTATATTCAAGATCGAATTTCTACCTTGAGATTCGCTACCACCAAAGGATTATTTTAAAAAATTCAAAAAAATCTTGGATCCTCTTAGATTGAAATTCTCACATATACATTACTAATTTTCAATTTGAAAAATTACTACCATGTCTTCATATTGATTCCATTGAGATGTTATTAGGTATATGAGTACATCATACCTCTTTAAGCCAATATGCACGATTAACTTACTTATTTCAGAATACCATAGCCTAAATAATTAATAATTAAGTAGCTCAATTGTTTCATAGATAATATCAGTTGTTTGTGGTGTGTTATTGTGTTAAAACTTCATTCTCTCTTCCTTGTGTGTGTGCGCATGTGTTTGCTTTTCAAAAAATAAAATCCGCAACAATCATTTAATTAGAAACTTATTGAAGCATGGGTAAATTCACATATGACAGAAAAACCCGATGTTATCCGTTACTCACAGCGTTCTATATTCATAGAATTCACATGGACCTACGGCTTTTCTCTTTTTTTGGAGGCCAAGTGTGTACATGGAATTTCTAGTACATTCCACAACCCTGTACAATTCCTTAAATAGAGTACATTAAATTTCTCAATTAAATTTAAACACATCATATAGTTGCATTGAATTTAATTAAGAAATTATAATACTGCTTATGCTTCATTGATAAATGGCATGCAAGCATGTGGTTGTAGTTAATTGAAAAACGTAATATAATGCATTTACAAAATCATACTTAAAGCTTTACACAAAAACATTACTCATTGAAATCGGCCACTGCTTAAAAACCAATGG
This sequence comes from Quercus lobata, assembly GCF_001633185.2. Taxonomy (NCBI): domain Eukaryota; kingdom Viridiplantae; phylum Streptophyta; class Magnoliopsida; order Fagales; family Fagaceae; genus Quercus; species Quercus lobata. The sequence goes on along the minus strand of NC_044910.1, from coordinate 4,139,724 downwards.
TGCCCGGGCTTCATATTTTAATCCCAATATGTGATTTGGAACCCTTTAATCTCAACTTCACTCGTGACATTATTCCCTAAGAAATATAATTCAGGCAATCATTTACATAAAGCAAACAGGACAGTTAATCCTGCGTTCTATCTGACAAAATACACATTTGCTCAACTCATTGTTACCTACTTTGTGTTAATATAAGCTCGTTCAACATTTGTTTTTCATTAGTAATAAGGTTTTATTAATAACAAGAATCGAGTCACCCAATAACAATAACCGAGTCACACAAGTATACAAGATGTATATGACTAGGGACCATACACAAATTACATAATTCTATCAAATTAGTAATCGAATAAAAATAAGCATGTTCAACATTATGCATCTATAATAACCCCCATTGAATTCACAATACAACATTAAATCAAACAAAATCCTACCCTTCCATATCTAATAATCATACCTTAGGTGTTCTCATCATGATGCAAAACTTGGAGATGACTTCAATTTCTTTGGTGGTGGGTTCCCTCCCGAGATCAGCACATATGAGTAGAAGCAGAGCATTGCAACACTTTTTAAGGACAAAAACACAGAATACAGTTAGATTCAAAATAGATTCTAGAAATTGAACTCTCTTTTCAAAAGAAAAAAAACATTGGCAGTCAGATATTGCGATACCTAATAGCAGCATAAAAACCTGTTGGAAATACTTTCTTTGTCTGCATCCACAATACAATTATAAAGTTAGAAACAATGAATCAACTAGCTAATGAGTAAGATGAATTTTCTGTTCATGTGATGTAATACCAATGAGTAGCTCTGAAAGTTCTTCCAAAGAAGCGCTGCTGAGAGTGCTACAAAATTAGAGGTATACAAAGTTAGTATAGGAATATCTCCCAAAATATCCATAACTTAAATACAGGCAATAACAAAACATATATCAAGACTAAAACTGGACTGAAGTCACAGACAAATCAGAACCTGCTTGTCCTAGAATGAAGGGCAAACTGGATTTTCCTTGCCTCCAGATCTTTAAGCTAAAGGTGCTGAGAGCTAGCAAAGCACCTCCAAAGAGCACACCAGTGCTCAGAGTTGCAAGATTTCTTGAGAAAACAAAACCAAGAAGTCCACCACTTGAAACCAGTCCACCTGTAACAAAATATAAGTTAAAAGTTATCAGTAAGTATTCATTTATAGTGGGAAAAAAAATATGTGAGCAGGTATTTGTACAGTTAACATACTTATCACTAGCAATGTGGGCAGAAGTGAAGCATTTACAAATCAAAATGCTGCTAAAACATTTTATTGGAACACTTTAAAATATATATATATATATATATATATATATATATATATGTGGTCTCAATCAGCAAGTGTACAAAAGTTGTAGCAGGTGAGAGTAATTTTGATTTTGCAATGAAGACAATGTTCCAACAGATTCATGTTGATAATAATACATAAACAACTGTGACAATCAAAATGCTTTGAGTAAGGGGTCAACTTTGAACAGCTTGTGATATAAAATTGCATTTCAACTGGTGTTTGAGGAGTCTACTACTCCTTAGCAGACTTCAGTTCATCTGATCATCATCGTTCACGTATCAGAATTATCAAGGTCTAATATCAAAGCTTGGTCTTTTGAATGAGATGCATATTACTATTAATTGGTTGCCAATGAGGACTAGTTCAATTGGCACCTACTCCCCTTATAAGTTCTATGTGTAAGGTGAAGTAGTGGATTCATGACCTATTAGAAGCATTAAAAAATAATAATAAATAAATAAATTTTGAACCCACAACCTCACTCTTTATCCCATTATTTGGGAATCGAGCAATAGCTCATTGGTTATATATAACAGAAATCATAACCAACTAATCAAGTATATCAGTCAACTTAACAGGCAAAATGTTCTAAGAAGTACAATATTCTGCTTATGAAATAATTTCTCAATATAATCAAGATTAAAATCCAACAGTGACATTTAAGATATCTCAAACATTGCCCAAAGTAAATTTTGCAAACCACTGCCTGCCTAAAAAGAGTTGAAAAATAACTAAAACCATGGCAAGAGAATTAGAAAATTTCCCATATTAACTATTAAGACAACAATAAATTGAATAAAAAAATTTCCCATATTACTGCTTGCCCCTAATCCCCTCTCTCTCTCTCTCTCTCTCTCTCTCTCTCTCTCTCAGTCTCTCTCTGGTGCCACTGCAATATGGTGTTTCAACTTCCATAACCCACGAATTGTAGGATTTATATATGAATTTGAGCTGAATGATGAATGGACTAGTGGCAATGGTACATGACCTATGGCTAAGCTAGCTAAGAAAGACAATCCATGATGTAGGGCAACTTTCTCAGATGGATAAAAGATCTCCACTGTAAATCTTGGTACGTAGAGATTTGCTGGCCATTGATGTAAAACTCTCTCACACACACACACCATGCCTTCCTTTACCGTCCATTAGTGGGAATCAAAAATATTTTTGCATGTTTAGGACCGACATGCATATGATTCAACCTTGGCTCATACTGAGTACTTTTGTTACATCTAGGGAAAGAAAGACCATAATTTTTTTTGTCTTCTTATTAGGGCCTTAGAAAGGGCCATATAATTTGATAATTTAGATATCTTTGCATGTGTCTGGGTCTATTGAATAAGCAATTTGTAGACTTAAAAGCTATTGAGAATTGGACTTTTTTAATCAAAGACCAAAAGAATATATGGACTACTTCCTTGCATTGACCCTTAACCAAATATGGTATATGCTAGCTATGACAGTGGACCATACCATGAATTATCAAAGACCCACTTTTCTCTTTTTGCTAAAGCTGATACCTCCTAGTGCGATTTGGATTGAAACCACTTCTTGGAAAGAGTCATCATCAGAAATTGGCTCAGATGCCACTAGTGCATTTCTGTCTTCAGAGTTGGTGCTTGGTGTTCAATGGGTTAGGTCAGATTGCATTGGTAGGAATGAGAAAATTTAGCCACAAAATTAATTGTATCTTAAGACTACAATCTTACTCATTATCTTTTTATTGGAGGTGAATTTTGACAAATTCACCATTGGATTACTTTTTCTTCTTATATCATCTATGTTTGCAAAATTTCTAAAAAATTAAAAATTAATAATTATGTCATCAATAAATTGTTTAAATTACAAATTTTTGTAATTTAAAATTTAGTATAAAATATAATCTTATAAATTATAAAGTAAATAATATCCAACTGATACAAATTTTGACATATGCATTAAGAGAGCAAAGAAAGAGTGTAAAGAACATGCAATCCAATGGTTAGATGTTTGAAATATTTAGTAATGCTAATAATATTGAATAAGATTGTAACTTTAAACTACAACCAATTTTGTAGCTAAATTTTATCGAGGAAGGAATGGGTTCACTAATTGGAATTCTTTTCCTTTTTCCTTTTTAATATAGGTTTAATAATTCGAATTCTAGATTAGACAAGAAGACCCAATTAATTTTATTTTACAATAATCAATGATCTATAAGATGGCACTCTATCAATTAAGGATCCTATCCATTTTTATATCAGATAAAAATGGTATTACTCTACAGTCATTTTTCTCATTTTAACTTTCAAGATTCATTAATTAGTGCAATAAGAACAGGTCTTTAATGGGTTTGGTCTGGTTGAACTTTCAAGGAAGTGGTTGAATTATTTGTTTTCTAAACCTTGGAAAAATATGGTCTTGTTCCATATGGTCAGCGGCGACTAATTAGTAGGTTCTAGCCATCTGAAAATACTCATCAATCATGGCATGAGTCTAGGAATGAGTCTAGGATTCTAGCAAACATGACATTCAATAATTTAAAAGAATTCCTACAATTTTCTCTCTTTTTCCTTTCTTTCTATCGATTAAAGTTTCCTAGTAGGTTCTCAACTAATTGATTCTTAGTTATTGACTATTATAGAAAATTAACAATTACATTTTCTTTCGCATTGTATTGTGTTACAGCCAATTGTTTTATACTTAATTTTATCAGTTTCAAGTTTAGTAAACAAAATATATATATATAAATTAATTATTTTATTTGTTTGCTACAAACCTTGTAATTTAATGGAATAATCTCCTTTCTTTTTTAGGAAAACAAATATTTGGATCTCGTTATTATAACTATCAAATTTTCAAAAATAAAATTATTCTATTTATTTTTAAAAATTATAATAATTGTAATAACTAATAAGTATATATATATATTTATTAGAGAGTTTCAACCTTTGGTGTCATACAAAAGATTAGTTATTGCATACTAGATCCCAATAATTGAGATTAATTGAGGTTTGGTCGAATTTATAACACACAATTTAGTAGAATTTTTTTTATATACGAATATGTCTATCGATTTTTTTAGTTACTACTAAATTACAGAATAAATATAAGATATAATATTCAAATGTCAAAGTATTTCCAGAATCTACTCATTATTCTTCCCACCTCCTAGAATTACGTAACTACTGGGCAATAGATCGATTATAAAGACTATATGACTTTCTGAACTTCATAATTCTAACTTAGACTTATTCCAATGCATGCACATGGGAGTACTTGACCGGTTGACCCTCTTTCCCCTTCCCTATATATAGTGGTATCAGTCGGAGTTCACAAGGCAGAGATATCCAAAGGGCAAGAAAATATATTGTAGTTTTTGCCTCCTATCCCCAATGGCTTATTTCTTTGAGATGAATAATAAGTTTTTTATACTTGCTACATTCATGCTTCTTGGGTTGTTCATGTCCTCCCTAGAAAAAATAGGTATGTTTATTGGGCCTTATTTATTTGTTTTTATCAATGTACGTACACATTTATCATCATTTCATGTAGCTAAAAATTAGGAGTATGCATGGGACATATTTGGTTGGGTTTAAGGTATTTTTCAACCTAAAATGGTCTCTTTGAGTTGAGAAATCTTTAACCCAACCCAATGCAACTTGTATGGGTTGGATTGGGTTTAGTCACCAGGTTGGCACTACTTTGTCAAGCTTAATATATCAACACACAAATCTTAGTCCCAAATTTTTAGAGTCAGTTATGAATCCTCAACATATTAGTTAAGGTTAGTCATATGCATTCTTTTTCGGTTTTTTATTCTATCCAAATCATATTCTCTACTACTTTAATTAACAAGCCCTTTTTTAAAGGAAGATCCTCATATTTGGTAGTATATTTCCATGCATTTTCACTTATCAATCAAACATTTTCATTTTAGCCTTGCTCAATTTATGAATATGTTGCTTCTTAATATGCATAGTTAGTCTTATGAAAGTTTTACAAAATTTTCTCTTGGACCTAATATGTATTCTAGGATCACACCCTTTTCATTCTCTCAATCTTTATTTATTATTAATTCAAGATATCAAATGCTCTCTCCTCTTTAGCATCTCTTGGCCACTGAGCCTTACCACTACTTTTTTTTTTCTTTTTTTTTCTTTTTACTTTTGCTAAATCTACATGTCATATCCTTGAGTCCTACATAATTAAAAGTCTTTAGATTCTAGTGTGTCCTGCCAAATTTTTAACTTAGCAGTCTTTAGATTCTAGTGTGTCCTGCCAAATTTTTAACTTAGCATTAATTCTTCTAATTTCATCTACCCAAATAGAAATAAATCTTTCATTTAATTATTAAAGCTTATTATTCAATAAATGATTACGATTCACACAATTGAACATAATATTCTAACTTTATCAAAACTGAGTATCAAACTATAAAATAAATATAAAGCTAACATATTTAAAAATACATATATTATATTATTATTTAAACTATAAAATATAAACTACACAAGTTGGGTTTATGGTATAATTTGAAAAACCTTTGACTCGTACCTTCCCCATTTGGTAATGTGGTAGGGTTTAAGTTAAGCCGATGTTGGTCTTTAATTAGAATTTGTTTTATCTGTTTTAAGTATTTTAATAGGTTCATGGAGTTTCTTTTGTAAACATGTCGGATTAGGATGAGATTGTATATATCAAGACAACTCAAGTTTCTTGCATTAAAAAATAAATAAATAAAAAGACAACTCAAGTTTTAATAATAATAAAAAAAAGGCACAATTATCCATATTCACGTACCCAACATATATTTCATTTTGTCTGTTCTTAGGGAAAACCAATATATTAATTAGGTAAACATTATTGTAAAAAGAAACTACCCTCTTGAATTTTGAGTAGGTGAGAATAAAAAACTGCAATAAGTTCTTTAACTTGCCAAAATTTGGGCACCTCACCTTATTATTTAACTTAAAGCATTCCAAAATTTATTAGATTTTAACCAAAATTCTAGCAGTGTAAATTATATGAAGTTTATCTTGTCTTTGAAAACTAAAAATATGAATTTTGTCCTGTTGTTGAAAACTAAAAAATCTTGGTTCAATTTGATGCAGGTGCACAACCTATAGGTGTTTGCTATGGACAAATAGGAGATAATTTACCACCTGAACAGGAAGTTATAAATCTTTTTCGAACAAATTAAATGGCATAGGAAAAATGCGAATTTATGGTCCAAATCCAGCAATCTTGGAGGCCCTTAGAGGATCCAACATAGAACTGATCCTGGATGTCACTAATGATAAACTTCAAGCCCTTTCTGATGCTGCAACTGCAAACGATTGGGTCCGGCAAAATGTACTGAACTACCCAGATGTCACATATAGATACATTGCTGTTGGGAATGAAATAAAGCCTAATGATGGAAGGGCCCAATATGTTGTACCAGCCATGCAGAACATTCACAATGCAATTGTCTCAGCCAATTTACAAGACCAGATTAAGGTTTCAACTTCAATAGATATGTCACTGTTGGGCAATTCATACCCTCCATCAGCAGGCTCATTTAGTGACAGTGCAAGTTCATACATGGCCTCAGTCGTTACCTTCCTAGCAAACAATGGGGCACCACTTCTTGCCAATGTGTACCCATACTTTAGCTACATTGGTAACTCACAAAGCATCAGTTTAGACTATGCCTTATTAAGATCACCAGGGGTTGTGGTACAAGATGGTGAGTATGGATACCAAAATCTCTTTGATGCAATCTTGGATGCTCTCTATTCTGCCCTTGAGAAATCAGGTGGTTCCAATGTGAAGGTTGTTGTATCAGAGAGTGGTTGGCCATCTGAGGGTCATGATGCTGCAACAATTGATAATGCTGCCACTTACTACCAGAATTTGATCAATCATGTGAACAGTGGGACTCCAAAGAGGCCTGGACAAGCTATACAAACTTATTTGTTTGCTATGTTTGATGAAAACAAAAAAGGCCCTGAGGAAACTGAGCGACATTTTGGTCTCTTCCACCCTGATAAACAGCCAAAATACCAAATCAGATTCAATTAGAAGAGTAATTTTTTTTTTGGTAAAATTTATACAGTTTTTGTTTGAGAATAATCCTATCCCTTTGTTAACCCGGCAAGTATAACATTGGATTATTTGTGTTAGAATAAGTTGATGATGCCATATTTTGGTTGTATTTATAGCCTATTGGTGCTAATGTTATAAAATGTAATTCAAATTGTCTTAATTAACATGCTTATAAACTGTTTCTAGTTTCTTTATTTCAATTCCTATTCATTTGTTTCTTCATATCAAATTGTTACATGCACTGTCATATTATATACCATTGATCTTAAATTTTGTTTTACAGTAATTATACTCAATTAATTTATTTAGCATTAACAGAAAAGGACCTTCTAATCAAAAGTCTTGTAGCCCTACTGGTACCACCTAGTATTTCCAACGAAGATATCTAGGTTCAAATCCCCCTTCCCTCAATTATGGAATTATCCAAAAACAAAAAGAGTAAAATGGCCTTCTAAGGTTCAAGAAAACAGGTTGCAGGACCTTATATCAATATATCAGACACATACACATTCTTTCTAAACCAATTTAGTTATAATATTACAGTAGACACACCATGTTTACCTAATTGATAGGAGCTTTTGTCACTGACTCACTGTGGTCTTCAAGGATACATAAACAGAATTATACTGCTGGCTACTCTGTCAATATGGTCTGTCCAAAATCTATAGGGGATGTCCTAGTATTAATATCTGATCTCGAACCCTTGTTAAGCCTCTTTTCAGCATTCATGGTTACAGATTGGATTATTTCTTTAAACCTAATGCTTTATTTGATCTTCCACTGTGGACGTCTCTAATTTGTTCACCACTAAATAAACATTTAAATTGAATTATCGGTAAACCACAATTGAAGCAATGATTATGTTGTAAAAGTGGAAGCTTTAATACCAATTTGTTGAGAATAGCAGAAGCATGAATATCAATTTGTTGTGTGTGTATCTAAATAACAGTGGGTTTATACAAAATAGAAATAGAACGACAAAAGAAACAATTACACGGGAACACAAAAATTTACGTGGTTCGGCTTTTGGCCTACGTCAACGGGCGGTGTTGAGAAGAAAGTTTCACTAACAAAAGGAAGAGATTACAAAGGTAGTACCAAAACACTCTCACAAAACCCAAACCCCAAATACACCCAAAATAGCTCTCAATCACCAGAAGCATGTGACTAGAGAAAACCTAAATTTCTCTCTCAAAACAAAGCACGGCTTAGAACTCTAAAATAATATGCGGCTGCCTTTTATCACTAATCAATCAATTGCCGCATAACAAATATATTTATACGAAGTATAAGTCGGCTAGGGTATATTATTTGAGAGCATATCACAAAGTCGGCTATACAAGTCCTAATATAACTAGGACTTGGTTTACAAATCCTTCCAAGACAAGGACTATGCACTCTCACGTGCACTATTCAAGCCACTAATCATAACAAATCTCCACCTTGGCTTGAATTTGGTCAAGCCCTATGAACAAAACTTCTCCACCGCCAAACCAAAGCCCTCAAGGGCTATCACAAATCACAAACACAAATCAAGTCCAAGCAATACTTGAACTTGTCCAAAAGAACTAGCTTGGTCATCATATCCGCTGGATTATCCAATGTAGCAATCTTTCTAACTGCAACGGTGCCTTGAGATACAATCTCACTAATGAAGTGATATTTGACATCAATGTGTTTGGTTATCTCATGATACATCTGATTTTTAGTCAAATGTATGGTGCTCTGACTATCACAAAATACAACAATACCATCATGCTGTAATCCCAGATCACCAACCAAACCCTTCAACCAAATAGCTACTTTCACTGCCATATACTCTGTTTTTGTAGTAGACAAAACAATCGTCAACCGTAGTGTCACCTCCCAACTAATAGCACAACCAAATGTGAAGACATAACTTGTCAGAAATTTCTTCTTGTCCAAATCACCAATAAAATCAAAATCCACAAATCCAACAATGCTACTACTCTCTATAGAATCCCTATAATATACCAAGTCAACATTTGCAGTACCTTTCAAATATTGAAGAGACACAATCTATTCACCCAAAGCAACAATCCACAAAGCTTCAATCTTAAGCTCCACCTGCTCACTAACACCATGGTCTTTGACTATCTCAATACTCTCTTTTGACTGGTCAACAATAGCAGACTTATCAAATTTCATATCTCCGTTGATAATTAACCATGAAGATCCTAAATTTGTAAACCACAACCTATAACCTTTTATCCCCAATGCATAGCCTAGGAATATGCACCTATTTGCCCTCCGCTCAAGTTTACCATCATTCACATGAGCATAAATAGGACAACCAAATACTCTCAAAATAGAGTAATTAGCAAGAGTACCAAACCATACCTCAAAAGGAGTCTTAAATTCAATGACAGTTGATGGAGACCTATTTACCAAATAGCAAGCCATATTTATTGCTTCAGCCCAAAAGTCCTTAGACAAACCTGAAAGTTCAAAAACGTGTACAAAAACACCTTTGAACGTTTAGACCCCCAAATAACAACTTAATCAATTCAAGCAATATGTCAAACATCTAGTGTGCGGAAACTTAACATATGCTATCAAACGAAATTGATTAAATACTATCTAAGCCATAACAGATAAATATCCACAGCAGATAAATATAAAGGCAAAGATAGAGAGGAAGGAAGATGCAAACACAAAGACAACACGTGATGTGTTATCGAAGAGGAAACCGAAGCCCTTGGCGAAAAACCTCTCCGCCGCCCTCCAAGCGGTAATCAATCCACTAGAAAATATAGTTGGGATACAAGGACAGCAATAGACCCTCCAAGCCTAATCTACCCAGTGCACCTAAGCCCTCCAAGCTTCTTGCTCCAATGAGGTTACGCCGAACTTTTTTCTTTTCTAGCTTCCCGGATTCCGCTACTAGACCGTAGCATCAACCAATGAAGATTGGTTCCTTCCTAACTGCTTCCCAGAAATCCAAACAGCAGTCTCACAATGATGATGATGGTGAGAACCTGGTTTGGTATAAAGCCTCTCAAGGATTTGACAATGGAGAGGAAGAGAGTTGAGGAATTTGAAGAGATTCTAAGGTAGAGATTGTGGGTGAAACAATCTGGTTTTTCTTTAGGGTTTCTCTCTCAAAATTCTCTCTGGAAGCTCTCTTTCAATCGTGGGTAATAGGGGTATTTATACTGGAGTGGAGAGGAATGTGAAACGTCAGAATTCTACAAAACAAGGGTGGCTCGCGGCTTGACCTCGCGGCTTGACTAAGTCGCGAGATCCAGTCGCGAGATAACCGTATGGCCAGTTGTCCTGTTTTGTCCTGTAGTGCTCCAGCTAGCAGACTGTTCACCTTCCAGCATGCTTGGCACGTGAGGTTGCTTCTGGCGGCTTGAAGCCGCGAGTCACCCGCGAGACCCAACCGCGACACTCTGTTTTCTTGCACACTCTTGAGCAAACTTCACTCTATCTCACTCACTACCCTTACATCAAACCCACCTAAATACAGGGTTACTAAATGCTGAATTACAAGCAAATTTGGCACGGAATAAAGCCAATAAGATGGTTGAATAAATTCAACCTTACAAAACCAAATTTTGAGAGCATACAATGAGCCCTCTCCAAAAGAGTTTTGTTTATACGTTCTACAACCCCAATCTGTTGTGGTTTTCTTCTAATAGTGCAGTGTCTCAGTATACCTCCATTCTTGCAGAACTCATCAAATTCACCTAAGCAATAATCCAAACCATTAGCTATCCAAAGACACTTAATCCTTTTACAAGTCTGCTTTTCAATAAGCATCTTATATTGCTTCAAGGTGACAAAAACATCACTCTTGTATTTCAGAAAATACACCAAAAATTCTATATTGAACTTGACCCTACATTGCTTACCAAAGACGCAATGTTCACAAAAGTCCAACTTCCCAATTTTCTGACCATTCAACAAACCTTGTTTGCTTAGTATTGACATGCCAACCTCACTCATATGCCCTAAATGAGTATTATCTGAATCTGGATCTACTGATGAAGATATTGTTGCAACACCAACAATTGCGCTTCCCTGTAGCATATAGAGACCATTCACCAATTTTCCCTTAATAAAAACTAAACCACCCTTACTAATTCTCAAAACTCCACCTTCACCGGTGTATTTATACTCTTGAGAATCGAATATACCCAAAGATAGAAGATTTTTCCTCAAATCTGGCACATGACGAACATTAGACAAAATCCTAACAACACCATCATACATCTTAATTCTCACGGTTCCTATCCCCAAGACCTTATAGGTCATATTATTTCCCATCAGAACTTCACCACTAATTGACCGATAGGTAGTAAACCAATCTCTTCTAGGAGTCATATGATAGGAGCAAGCCGAATCAAGAACCCAAGCGTCGTCAGAGCAACCAGTAGATACTGATAGAACTATGTCGTCACCCACAGAATTAACCTTTGCAACACTAGCTACATTACTAGCATTTGAAGTACTGTCATTTTCCTTTTTCCCTTTGAGTAGTATGCATTCTTTTTTTCCAATGTCCTTCCTTTTTACAGTAGTGATACTTACCAGATCTAGACTTTGATCTAGATTTTTCTCTATTACTACTAGACCCATTTTCATTGGATCTACTTCAAGCAACAAGACCATCAGCCTGATTATCACCCCAATTTTCAAAAACCTTCTTCTTCAACTCCTTAGAATTCAATGCATCTTTGACATCATCATTGAGATGGAATCTCTTCCAGAACCATACATCATCAATTGAGGCAATGAACATAACAAAATTAGAGCCTGGTTCTCTTCTTCTACTTTGCATTCAATATTTTTCAAATCAATAACAATCCTATTAAATTCATCAAGATGGTTAGAAACAGGTTTACCTTCTTTCATTCGAATTGTGTATAACCACTGCATCATGTACAAGCGATTTGTAAGAGACTTAGTCATGTACCGACTCTCCAACTTAAGCCACAATCCTGCAGCTGTTTCTTCGTCTACAATCTCTCTCAGAACCTCATCTCCAAGAGACAACAGAATTGCACTATGTGCCCATTCCAAGAGATTTTCTTTTTCTTCATCTGATAGTGTCGCTGGCAAAGCATTCTTGCCCTTTAGTGCTTTCCACAATCCTTGTTGCACTAACAAAGCACGCATCTTGACACGCCATAAACTGAAATCATTCTTCCCATTGAATTTTTCAATCTCAAATCTCATTGCCAACAAAGCCTTTGTCACCATACCAAAAAACCCGGTGAACCAATAACACAACTAAATAGATCTGATGAACAATCTCAACTTAAAACAAAGAACCTGGCTCTGATACCAGTTTGTTGAAAAAGCGGAATCTTTAATACCAATTTGTTGAGAATAGCAGAAGCATGAATATCAATTTGTTGTGTGTGTATCCAAATAACAGTGGGTTTATACAAAATAGAAATAGAATGACAAAAGAAACAATCACACGGGAACACAAAGATTTATATGGTTCGGCTTTTGGCCTACGTCAACGGGCGGCGTCGAGAAGAAAGTTTCACTAACAAAAGGAAGAGATTACAAAGGTAGTACCAAAACACTCTTACAAAACCCAAACCCCAAATACACCCAAAAGAGCTCTCAATCACCAGAAGCATGTGACTAGAGAGAACCTAAATTTCTCTCTCAAAACAAAGCACGGCTTAGACCTCTAAAATAATATGCGGCTGCCTTTTATCACTAATCAATCAATTGCCGCATAACAAATATATTTATACAAAGTATAAGTCGACTAGTGTATATTATTTGAGAGCATATCACAAAGTCGGCTATACAAGTCCTAGTTATATTAGGACTTGGTTTACAAATCCTTCCAAGACAAGGACTATGCACTCTCATGTGCACTATTCAAGCCACTAATCATAACAGATTAATAGCTGGCTTTTGGGACATTCGATGAGAGAATAACATATTCTTTCCTTTGCATGAATAATGAGGGAATAAAGATTTATTTCCCCTAAATAGATTTTGGTTACGCAAATAACAATACTGGCTGCAATGGCCATAATCATGAAATACTTGCTCTAGGCCTCGTTACATATTTTTGGTGACTCACTTGAGCCCTATAGTCATAATCAATTGGTTATAGGCCATTCCCCCCCCCCCCCCCCCCCCTTTTTTTTCGAAACAAATAAGCTTTAAGCATGACTCTACTAATCTATATGTAAAAATTATACATACATACGTACATCTATCATATATGTATATATTTATTTATTTTGCTTAAATGTATAATCAATATTCTCAATGCAATTCATTTAAAAGTAATGACGTTAAAACAAATGAATAACTGCCATAAATATTACATTTATATATTCATAGCCTTTATGGTTAGAAAGACTTTCGCTTAAATTTAGTTGTACCAAAGTGGACTAAAATACTACATTAATGTGGCTCAACAAAAGCACAACAACTATAAATGTTATGCTTAAGATTTTAAATATTACAAGTTTGAGATTTTTATATTTTTTTTAATAAATTTGGATTTAGATTAGGTTCTTTCAACCCAAATATGTATTTTCACATTATGTAAGTGCACAAAAATAGATCGAAGTGGACCAAATTGAAGCGAAGTAATCCAAATGGACCAAATCAGACCAAATAGACAGAATAGGAAAGAATGGACCGAAAAGGAACAAGGTGGACCGAATAGGACTGAATGGACTGAATAAGAACAAATGGATCGATGTGGATAGAATGGACAGAATGGGACCAAATCGGACCGAATAAGACCGAAGCAGATCAAATAAGACTAATGTGGACAGAATGAACTGAATAGAACCGAAGTGGACAAAATAGACCGAATAGGACCAAAGTGGACCAAATAGCCAAAATAGGACTCAAGTGGATCAAAGTGGACAAAATGGACCAAATAGGACGAAATAGAACCAAAGCAGACAGAATGAACTAAATAGGACCAAAGTAGACCGAATAGGACCTAAGCGAACTGAATAGGGACAATGTGGATTGAATCGACGAAATTGGACCGAATAAAAATTTTGTGGACAGAATGAACTAAATAGGACCGAATGTGACCAAGTTCGACCAAAGAGGACAAAGTGGACCAAATAGAACCAATGTGGACTGAATAAGACTTTTGAATATTATCATTTTTATTGCATTTTTAGGGCTCATATTTCTAATTTCTAATGTATATTTTAGTTTTTTCTTTGTATTTTTATCTCAAAACTAGAGAGTTTAGCCCAAATATAATAAAATTGCATACTTTTCAACTCAAAAATTATTAAAAAAATGAATTGAGTTAAACTTAAAAAAAATAATAATAATAAAAAACCTACAAAAAGAATCATTTTAAAGCCCAATTAGTCTAAAATTGACTGCAGTTGGGGGGTGGGGGGGGGGGGGTTGGAGGTATTTTACCATATTTAACGAAGTGGCTATTAAATAAAAACATATACACATGTTTGATGAAACAAGGCGAGACAAGATGAAGCAAGCAATACACAACCTTTTTGATGAGGAAAAAACCCGCACGCAGCAAAGTGGGGGCAAAGTAAGTCAAGTAAAACGCAAAATTTTAATTACTCCTAATTAACTTCCACCCACATTCTTCCTCTCCTTTCAATTCCCTCTCTTCTTCCATGTGTAGCCCCAACTGCAACCACATCTTGATCTAAAATTTCTACAGCTCACATTCTCATTTCAAAATTAGTCAGGCACGTGTATTGGACTAGGACATTAATGTACAGAGCATAACGAAACCTCTTAACCCTCTAGAGTCTAGGCTGATCCTGATCATGCTTTCGTTGCTGACTTATTTAGTAGGTTTGGTTTACAGGTCAGACTGCCAAGTTTATTTTACTTTCAAAAGGATCTTTATTTATGGACCGTAAGAATATACTGCCATAACTTTCATTACGATAATCAACCACGTTTGATTTTGCTTAATTTCCAAGGTCTTGATCAGCTAGGTGAAAGTTACAAATAAGATCATTTTCCTGCCATGCTTGACTTCTCAAATAAGATCATTATTCCTAGTTGAAAATTGCTTAAAGATATATACTTAGACTTGGTGACTTTGAACAAATAATGGATTATGAGATACCTGGTCAGTCAAGCTTAGATCTAGCTAGCTAGACGTTACTTAAAATAGAACCCCAAAAACCTGGACTATTTGATTCAGGTCAGGCCCCTTAAATTAATTAAATAGGAACCACCGCACACTCTTGGTGTGATGGTCATTCCACAAGTATAAATGTTTGTGGGGTGTGAGGGATAAGGGCCAGGGTTCAAGTATCTAGGAAGGAGCTTCACACTCATATATACTTAGATTAGACTAGAGTAGAATTTCTATCAAGTATTAAAAAAATAAATAAATAAATAAAAATTTAAATAGGAGAGATTGCATCTTAAATTAACTACACTTTTAATAGATGCATGCAAATAAATAAATGTAACGTAAAACTTTCTCTTAGTGTATGTTATGCGTGTCTAGTTTTTTTTTTTTTTTTTTTTTTTTTTTTTTTTTTTTTTTTTTTTGAGGTGGGGTGGGTGGGTGGGTATACGTGTCTAGCTAAGGATCTTGAACTTTGTTTTTTTGCTTGCAATAGCTGGTCAATATTGTTATAATTATAATCTTGTTATAATTAAAATAATAAAATAGTGATAACTACCATAAGTACTAGTTCTTGTGAGGTGAGGAGGACATGAGCCTGAATTTAAGTCTCCAAAAAAGAGCTTCACACACATTTATACTTTTATATTAGGTTAAAGTAGAATTATATCTCAGATAATGACCAAGTATGAGATTATTAATTAGAAATGTCATAGGGCCCTTTAAACCTTTATATATATATTGTGGGGCCAGAGAATTTGTGACACAGGCCCACTTTACATTAGGGCCCAAGGCCCGAGCCGAGGAGAGATATAACTGAGGACATACAATGAAAGTCCAAATAGCCTTGAGACATAGCCGAGGATGACTCTGTCCTCGGCATCCCTAGGGCACTCCTAAAAGAAAGGGCAAGAACAATATAGGAACAGTTTTGGGAAAAGCCGAACACATCCGCATTGATAGAGAAAGGACCCCTGGACAATATGGCGACAAAAGACAAAGGAAAGGCTGTCATTACTGCAATTAAATACTCTGCGCTAGACAGAGCAATGCTTTTCAGCTTTTACAACCACCCCCAACCACTTTGGGTATGGGCTGATGGGATAAGTATCAGCCCTGGAAAGTTGAACCTACACGTGGACGTTGGAGGAGGGGTAAAGGCTAATATAAAAGGAGAAATAAGCAATCCAGAAAAGGGGCTGGGAAAAAGGCCAAGAATTAGTGCCTCCCAGACCACGCCTAGGAGAAAGACTTCTCGAGCGAACATAGTTCATCTCTATATGAGTACCATAACTAACCACCGTCCGGTGACCAAGGCCTAGCCTTTTAAGCTCACGCTCTACAAATTATATTGTTTGGGCCCTTAACGTGCGAACCCAACATCATTTTGGGGTCGTTACAAATCAAGTCCTTACAATTGGCGTCGTCTGTGGGGAAGGCTTGTGCGTTGGCACAGGCGGTGGATCGAGAAAGTCCCTCCATCACTTCCAGCGGCCCGTTGTTGTGCCCTAACATAAAGTTCCACTAGGGGCTACGCTTCGAAGCGTCAGTAGCGCGGATGGTTCTAGGGGCTTCCAATGTCAGATTAACGTCCCACACCTTGGTCGAGGGGCTAATCCCCCCAAACTTAAGTAAAATATCTAAGTTTTGGACAGAACCAAGGTATTGCATGATCCTCGAACTCAAACCTATGGGGAAACCAACTACTTAAGGAAATTCTAAGTTTTAGACAGAACCAAGGTATTGCATGGTCCTCGGACTCAAACCTATGGGAAAACCAACTACTTAAAAGAAAAATCTAAGTTTTGGATAGAACCAAGGTATTGCATGGTCCTCGGACTCAAACCTATGGAGAAACCAACTACTTAAAGAAATTCTAAGTTTTGGACAGAACCAAGGTATTGCATGGTCCTTAGACTCAAACCTATGGGGAAACCAACTACTTAAAGAAATTCTAAGTTTTGGATAGAACCAAGGTTTTGCATGGTTCTCGGACTCAAACCTATGGGGAAACCAACTACTTAAAGAAAAATCTAAGTTTTGGACAGAACCGGGGAAACCAACTACTTAAAGAAATTCTAAGTTTTGGACAGAACCAAGATTTTGCATGGTTCTCAAACTCAAACCTATGGGGAAACCAACTACTTAAAGAAAAATCTAAGTTTTGGACAGAACCAAGGTATTGCATAATCCTCGGACTCAAACCTATGGGGAAACCAACTACTTAAAAGAAAAATCTAAGTTTTGGACAGAACCAAGGTATTACATGGTCCTCGGGCTCAAACCTATGGGGAAACCAACTGCTTAAAGAAAAATCTAAGTTTTGGATAGAACCAAGGTATTACATGGTCCTCGGGCTCAAACCCATGGGGAAACCAACTGCTTAAAGAAAAATCTAAGTTTTGGACAGAACCAAGGTATTGCCTGGTCCTCGGACTCAAACCTATGAGGAAACCAACTACTTAAAGAAAAAACTAAGTTTTGGACAGAACCAAGGTATTGCATGGTCCTCGGACTCAAACCTATGGGGAAACCAACTATTTAAAAGAAAAATCTAAGTTTTGGATAGAACCAAGGTATTACATGGTCCTCGGGCTCAAACCTATGAGGAAACCAACTGTTTAAAGAAAAATCTAAGTTTTGGACAGAACTAAGGTATTGCATGGTCCTCGGACTCAAACCTATAGGGAAACCAACTATTTAAAGAAAAATCTAAGTTTTGGACAGAACCAAGGTATTGCATGGTCCTCGGACTCAAACCTATGGGGAAACCAACTACTTAAAGAAATTCTAAGTTTTGGACAGAACCAAGGTATTGCATGGTCCTCGAACTCAAACCTATGAGGAAACCAACTATTTAAAGAAAAATCTAAGTTTTGAATAGAACCAAGGTATTGTATGGTCCTCGGACTCAACCCTATGGGGAAACCAACTACTTAAAGAAAAATCTAAGTTTTGGATAGAACTAAGGTATTGCATGGTCCTCGGACTCAAACCTATGGGGAAACCAACTGCTTAAAGAAAAATCTAAGTTTTGGACAGAACCAAGGTATTGCATGGTCCTCGGACTCAAATCTATGGGGAGATTAGTCATTAGAAAATGGATTAAGTCTTAGACAGAATGGAAATCCCGTCTTGTCCTCAGATCTCCAACTCTAAGGAAACTAATGTAAATGAGTATTTAGGCCCGGTACAGTCATACCTTGGTCCTCGGACCGGATGCCGAAAATGGTTAAGGCCATGAATATTGTTAGGAACGTGGTAAAGCATCCTAGTACACAACAACCATCTCGGATAGTTCATTTCGGGTTACCCATCCTCGGATGATCGCCTCCTACGCAATACAGAACGTTCAGCCGTTATCTCGGTTAGTTTTATATGTATAACCTTTTTCAGGTCGGCATTATTGTGCTGGTTAGTCTCAGTAAGTTCAAAATAATAGCTTTTTGTTAATATATATATATATATATATATAGCACATCCATTCACAGTATAACTATTGCAGAAAAGAAAGAATACTTGGAATAAGATAAAGTCATCTTTTATTAATACCAAAAAATAGTATAGCGTACAATGAGGGGCTTAAGCAAGCCTATACCAGAAGCTAACTACAAAGGCAAAAAGAAAAAGCAAAAAAGGAAAAAGATATAAAGGAACGATAAATCCTTCAAAACTCTGCTCTTGTGGCGACTAGGCATGTCAGGATGGCCCCTTTTACGGAAGGGGGGAAAGAGGCAGAAGAAGAAGAAGCAGAAATACCAGGATGTCCCTAGTGATGGAAGAGAAGAAGAAGCAGAG
The DNA here is from genome assembly GCF_001633185.2 of Quercus lobata. Lineage (NCBI taxonomy): Eukaryota > Viridiplantae > Streptophyta > Magnoliopsida > Fagales > Fagaceae > Quercus > Quercus lobata. Next base: position 4,120,442 of record NC_044910.1, on the reverse strand, counting down.
GCAAAAGAAGGCACCAGAGAAGGAGGAGAGGAGGAAGAGAGGATGCCCAATCCCCGCATCAGCTCTGACTCCTAACACGCAGGTGCCATGTTAGCAGTGCTCAAGAGAGAGCGGATGGTACCGACGATGAGAAACCTCATTGCTGTCGCACCAAAAATCTGGTGCGACCAACACCTACTTCGGATTTTGGCTGAAGCAGGAGGAGGCTTCCCCCCCGCCTTGCAAAAGGGGAGAGCTGTCTTGAGTCTCCGTCTCCCTTGCCCTGACCGCGCCACCTTGAGTCTCGGAGAGACCCAGTGCTTCTGGAGAGGGTGTGGTTCCTTCACCCCCACGTTTGCCTCAAACATATCTCTTTTTAAGGCTTAAATTGCACTGGTAATGAAAGCTTTGAGTGCAATTGGAGGTTTAGGAATTTGAAAAGGTTGAAGGGTCTGTACGTAAAGGAAGTGGCCTCCTACCTTGCTTCTTATACGAAGGGCATGTATGGTGGCATTTAATCTGTACAGATTTCCAAGAAGAGCTACAAACGAGATAATTCCCACTCAACTCCCAACGCCATCCACAACCGTTGGATGAGCATTTCCTTGTGAAAGGAACTTATTAAAAACACGCCTCGTACACTGAAACGTCAGAGGCACGACGTGAGTAAAACTAAGGGAATGTCTTATGACCGAGAGTGTTTCTCAGGCAAACGAAAAGACACCGATATTAATGAAGGACAAAGCTGGGCGAGCCATGATATAGGCCCAACATCACCAAAACCCTCCTCCCCGACCAAAAGGTCGGGAAGCAGGATTTTGAGGGGCTATTGTGGGGCCAGAGAATTTGTGACCCAGGCTCACTTTACATTAGGACCCAAGGCCCGAGCCGAGGAAGGATATAGTTGAGGACATACAATGAAAGTCCAAATAGCCTTGAGACATAGCCGAGGATGACTCTGTCCTCGGCATCCCCAGGGTACTCCTAAAAGAAAAGGCAAGAACGGTATAGGAACAGTTTTGGGAAAAGCCAAACACATCCGCGTTGATAGAGAAAGGACCCCTGGACAATATGGCGACAAAGGGGATTGATGGGACAAGTATCAACCCTGAAAAGTTGAACCTACACGTGGACGTTGGAGGAGGGGTAAAGGCTAATATAAAAGGAGAAGTAAGCAATCTAGAAAAGGGGCTGGGAAAAAGGCCAAGAATCAGTGCCTCCCAGACCACGCCTAGGAGAAAGACTTCTCGAGCGAACATAATTCATCTCTGTATGAGTACCATGACTAACCACCGTCCGGTGACCAAGGCCTAGCCTTTTAAGCCCACGCTCTACAAATTATATTGTTTGGGCCCTTAACGTGCGAACCCAACATCATTTTGGGGTCGTTACAAATCGAGTCCTTACATATATATATATATATATAGTTTAAGTTTTATTCTATATCTAAACCCACCATTATAATCTTGTTATAATTAAAATAATAAAATAGTGATAACTACCATAAGTACTAGTTCTTGTCAGGCAAGGAGGACATGAGCCTGGATTTAAGTCTCTAAGAAGGAGCTTCACACACATATATACATTTATATTAGGTTATAGGGCCCCTTTAAACCCTTTTTTTTTTTTTTTTTGAAACCTAATAAACTTTTCAATTCTAACAAACTTGTAACTTTATATATAGAGAGAGAAGTATAAGGTGTAGATATGTAGCGCTATGTTTGTTTCAATGGAAACCTTATGTGAAGATAATTTTTTACATTTTTCTATGTTTGGTAGTATCAAAAGGGGGAAAAAATCATAGAAAAAATATCTCTTAACTTCCTTTATTTAGCCTGGCATGTACTTCCCTTATTTAGTTTCGCGTGAGATATATTTGTTTTCCTTATTTAGTTTCGTGTGAGATAAAGTTGTTTTCCAAACAAAAAAAAAAAAAAAAATCCTGGAAATCAACTCTATCTCACGTGAAACTAAACAAGGAAAACAAATATATCTCACACGAAACTAAAAATGGGAAGTTAAGAGATAGTTTTTTAACTCCTTTTAAGGTTGGCACCAAATATAGAAAAATGAGATAATTTTCTAAAAAACGCTTTTGGAAAAAGTTAAACGTCGCAACAAACAAAGCGTTAATTATAAATCAGAAAAGATTTGGCTCCAAACATGTTTGGAGCCTTGGACTTCAACAACAAATATGAATATAACATATATTTTGTCATACGCATTGCACACGACTCACTTGGTTAATTGGGTTAAGTGAGTCATGTATATATTATACATGATAAAGACTAATGTTGTCTTTCTATTGGTTGTTGGAGACCAAAGCTTCAAAATGTTTGGAGCCAAACTTTGTCCTTATAAATCTATTCTCAGTTTTCCTTTTGCACTATGGCTATTACCTCCAATTTTGGCCATAAGTAAGAAAACTTTTATGGCTGCCTTATTCCTTGTTATTGAGCTGTTGATAACAAGACAAGGTAAGTCAAGTTGGATTTTTTTTTTTTCTAAGTTTATCTGTATAGAACTGGATGTTATTAGCCACAAGTTTTACCGTCCAACATGTATCTCTTAATGTTTCCAATTAAGGTATTTAGGATTCAAATTTTCATCCCCATTGTAAACTATAAGGGCATGTTTGGTACACTATAATGATTATTACATGGGAATAAAAATAAGTATTTTAAGGAATACATTAAGTTAAAATGTAATAAGTATTATTATTCATTAGTTTGGTGACCATTTAGGAATAGAATCCTAAATATGCATTCACAATTTAGTAGAATATAAAAAGAAGGTGTAATTAAATCAATTTTAAGTCAAATTTCCTAAAATACACTTATTTTAGGGTGTTCAAAATAGAGCTAATAATTAACAACAAGGAAAATTTATTTTCTTTCCTTTTGAAGATGTGGCAACTAATGGCTATTTAGAAAATTATTTTAAAAAGTTATTACATAAGGTGAAGGAATAGATATTTAGTACTTTTGATAAAGAATAGTTATTCCACATTTTGAAGAATAGCTATTCATAAGGAATAACTATTCATTGTAATAAAAACATAACCAAACAACCGAATAGTTATGTCATAGGAATATCTATTACATTACAGTGTCTATTACAGTCTATCAAACGTGCCCTAAGTTGTAACTTTCAAATTTGTTATAAAAGAATTGTATATTATTAACATTGAAAAATTGTAAATATTATCCAATTATCATTTTTATCTTTCAAATTAAATTGTAGATGATTTTTAGTTGACATTATAATATTTTTTTCGTATAAACTTTTGAAGCATCACAATTTTTCACATTACATTTCTGATATAAATGTTTTAATTGAGTTTAATTCCAATTCTATATTTAAACCTCCCATTATTTTTTTTTCAAAATTAATATAAAAAAATTATGAATAACTACCATCATAACTTATTAATGACTACCATAATTATCAAATTTCATATTTAGACCCAAAAAAAAAGACTATTATTAATATTGAAAAATTGTAAATATTATCCAATTATTGATTTTTACTTTCAAATTGTTATAATATAAAACTATAGACGTTTGATTTTTAGGTTGACATTATAATATTTTGTCATATAAGCGTTTAAGACTTCACAATTTTACACGTCTTTGTTCTAATATTTATATTTTAATTATTCTTCAATTCTATCTTATGTTTTGTTTTATCATTGTATGGCACCTAATGCCCAAGTTCATATTGGGCATTGGACCATGAATCAATGATATAGGCCAAAGGTCCAACCTTCACATTAATAAGAGCCCCGGCCCAAACCCATGAATAACTACCAATGTGAATTGAGCGTTGTCCGGACACTTAAAGGGCGAACTACGTACAAGGGCTCACAAGATGCTTGGGAAACCATTTCCGGGCGCTATGCACATGATCGATCACATTGCCATTTAAGTGCCCGACAGAACCTTAGGAAACTCCACTGTCGGACACATTAACTGAAGCGGGAACCATGCGGGAACCGGATCCGTAAGGTCCTCTCGGGGGTCAAGTTGGCGAGAGCGCAAACAGAAAGAACGAGAAGATAGGAGGCATGACCAACTAGAAGTGATGTCCGGCACGGGAGAGGGGTCGTACCAAATCCAACGGACGGTTTCTGGTGCTATGGGACGTAGGCAGAGGGAGGAACGGGATGAAGAGCTCAAACGGCTCCGCAAACTAGTCAGGGGTTTGGAGTGGAGGTGAGAGGTAGGCGCCGGGGAGGAGACAGAAATGACCGGCAACAGGAGGACCGGGTTGGGGGAAATAGATACGAGGAGGGATCCAATCAGTTTGGACCTCGACTGCGGCGAGACTGTTCACATTCTCAGGAATCCCATCGGTACCGAGATCGTTTGCACTCAAGAGGGTCTCGACGAAATAGGAACTAGTCTCTCTCCCGGGAATTGGGGCAACGCCGAGACCGTTCACATTCTCAGGAAAATCAAGTGAGGGACCCACTCTCCCCGGAAGAGAGGCGACCCCAGAATGCTGCCATGGACGCCACGAGTCGCACTCTACAAAAAGCAGCTCAGTCCCCGTTTTCGAACGAAATCGAGAGAGCCGAAATGCCGGACAGGTTTGCCCGTCCACCGTTCAACTACTATGACGGGAAGATTGATCCCGTAGAACACGTCAGCCATTATATTCAGATGATGTCTTTGTATACTCATAACGATGCGCTCATGTGCAAGGTATTTCCTTTGAGTTTGGGACCGACTGCATTAAGGTGGTTTAATAGGTTACGAAAAGGTCCATACGTAATTTATCCGAGCTGATTCAAGAGTTCGAAGTCAGGTTTGTGATGTGCAGCCGAGTACCTCAACCAGTATACGCGCTTCTCTCAATGAAAATGAGGGCGGGAGAGACCCTCCGTAGTTACGCCAGCTGGTATTGGGAGCTGTACAACGAGATTGGCGGGGATAACGAAAGGGTGGCAGCAAGCACATTTAGGATGGGGTTGCCCGAGGATTCCGGGCTACGAGAGTCGTTAACCAAGAAGCCGCCCGAAGGCATGCGGCATCTTATGAGATGCATCGAGGAATACAAACGATTAGAAGATGACCGGCTGCAGAGCAAAGGCAAAGCGTCGATGATAACTTGTCCCCGGCAGGCAAGTTTCCCGTTCAGGCTTCGTGGGGGTCTGGCAATTCAAGAACCGGCCGCACAAATGGGAGAAGTGAACGTGACGTTTAAGGAACTGGTACACAGGATTCTTGACCGAATCAAACACGAGCCGTATTTTCGATGGCCGAACAAGATGGGAGGGGACCCATCCAAAAGGAATCAGAGTCTGTACTGCACTTATCATCGAGACAAGGGTCACACCACCGAATAGTGCCAGGTATTAAAGGACCACCTCGGGCAGCTAGTCAAGGCCAGGCATTTAAAGGATTTCGTGCTAGACTCGGGGGACAGAGTCGTAGGGCAAGATACCCAGCAAAGGGGAAACCCTCTCCCACCCCCTGTGGGGGTAATTGAAGTAATCCATGTTGCGCCGGAGAAGCTCATTGTAGAAAGGAGGAAAGGAGTGTTGACAGTGGTACCAATAGAAGGTAACCCGGGTCTATAGTCGCCGGGTAAGAAGATGAAGTTTGCATGGGAGCCCGTATCATTTGACGATGATGATTTAGAGGGGACGATTCAGCCACATGATGACGCATTAGTGGTCACGGCTCGGATAAACGGCTTCTTAGTAAAAAGGGTGATGATAGACCAAGGAAGTGGGGTCGACGTGATGTACCCCGATCTATTCAAGGGACTCGGTCTAAAGAAGGAGGACCTTGTAAAGCACACTTCACCCTTGGTTGGGTTTGATGGCAAAGTAGTGATTCCTGAGGGGCAAATCTCTCTCCCTGTGATTATGGGAGGGAAAGAGGTATCTGTAACATTCACAATAGTAAGTTCATTTTCCCCGTATACTACCATCCTGGGGAAACCATGGATCCATTCAATGAGGGCCGTCCCATCAACGCTGCATGTAAAGATTAAATTCCCAACCGAGCGGGGTGTCATTGTAATAAAAGGAAACCAGCAAGCGGCCAGACAGTGCCTTACTATCGTAGTAAACTGGAAGCGGGGGAATCAGGTCAGTCAGGGAGAAATCACCGGACAACTGGTTGGAGACGAAGAGACTGGGCGGCCCGAGCAGGGGCGTGTTGAATAGGAAGATGTGTCTTGGAAAAACCCATTATAGCAATTAAAGGATCCCCGAGAAGGGATGGGGGCTGGCTGTGCTGAGGAGTTAATAAAGGTAAAAATACTACCGGGCACTAATAAATACTTTCAGGTCGGAGCAAGCATGAGTTGCGAGGAAAGATTCCAAGTATTATTGTTCCTGGTTCAAAACTTAGATGTTTTCGCTTGGGATCCTTATGAAGTTCCCGGGGTCGATCCTGGGTTTATTGTCCACAAATTTAATGTAGACCCCTCATATCCCCCGAAGAAGCAGAAGCCGAGAAGGTCGGCCAAAGATCACGTTGAGGCAGTAAGACAAGAGGTAGAAAAGCTGAAGGAGGCAGGAGCAATAAAGGAGACCTTTTTCTCGGAATGGCTGGCGAATACCGTGGTTATTCGGAAGAAGAACGACAAATGGAGGGTTTGTGTGAATTTCACGGATCTGAACCGGGCATGCCCAAAGGACCCATTCCCCATGCCAAAGATTAATCAATTAGTGGACGCCACTTACGGGCATCTGAGGATGAGCTTCCTATATGCCTTCCAAGGGTACCATCAGATTGCCCTGACCGGTGAAGACCAGGAGAAAACGGCGTTCATATCCCCCGATGCTAATTATCATTACACCGTGATGCCTTTTGGGCTAAAGAATGCCGGGGCGACATACCAACGGATGGTGACGAGGATGTTTCGGGATAAAATTGGGCATACGATCGAAGTGTATATCGACGATATGGTGGTAAAAAGCAAGCAAGAAGTCTGGCATGTAGAGGATCTCCGGGGAGTGTTCAAGGTGTTGCGAAAGCACAGATTGCGTCTTAACGCAGAAAAATGCGCCTTTGGAGTGGGGGCTGGCAAATTTTTGGGGTACTTGATCACCAACAGGGGGATAGAGGTCAATCCCGACCAAATAGAAGCCGTGAAGCGTCTCCGGTTGCCGAGCAACCCGAAAGAAGTACAGGTATTGACCGGGATGCTGGCCGCTCTCAACCGGCTCATCTCAAAATTTTCAGATTGCTGCCGTCCTTTTTATTAGCTTTTGAAAAAGCGGAAGGGGTTTTAGTAGGATGATGAATGTGAAAAGGCTTTCCAGAACCTTAAGGAGTATTTAGTGCGAGCATCGATGTTGAGTGCACCAGAGCCCGGAGAGGAATTGTTCATGTACCTCTCGGTATCCGAACATGCTGTAAGTGCCGTGCTTTTAAGGGACCAGGGAGTACAACAGCCTGTGTATTATGTCAGCAAGACTCTAGTCAACGCCGAGACCAGGTATTTGCCCTTGGAGAAATTGGTGTTGGCCCTAGTGCATGCTACCAGGAAATTGCCTCAGTCCTTCCAGGCTCATACCGTAAATGTGTTGACCGAGCGTCCCCTACAATCATTGTTGAAAAGATCTGATCTCACGGGGCAAATAGCTAAATGGGGGACACGGCTTGGGGCATTCGACGTGAGGTATAAGCCGAGAAGTGCAGTAAAGGGGCAGGTATTAGCAGATTTTGTAGCAGAATTCTCTTTTAAAGGGGAGATGGTCTGTCAGGTGGAGCATCGCCCGTGGAAGGTACATGTGGATGGGGCTTCCAACGCCAAAGGGGCCGGAGCCGGGGTAGTCATAATCACCCCGGAGGGAATTCTCTTGGAGCATTCGTTCAGGTTAGGGTCTAATGCCTCCAACAATGAGGCAGACTATGAAGCTTTGCTTTCCGAATTGAGGGCAGTTTCACGGTTAGAGGCCCGGGATGTAGAGATTTATTCGGATTCAAGACTCATAGTCAACCAAGTGCAAGGGAGTTTTGAGGCTCGAGATCCTCGGATGAAAGCATACTTAGACTTGGTGAAGCAGGTCATGGACGGCTTTTGTACGGTGAAGGTGATTCAAGTGGCCCGAGCACAGAACAGACATGTTGACTCTCTCGCCACTCTGGCATCTTTAATTGCCAAGGATATTCCCCGGCTTATCAGAGTGGAACTCGTCCCCTAGCCCAGCATTAAGGTGGTAGGAAATGAGGGGGCTACGAGAGTCGAAGTCACAGTAGTCGTAACACTTGGACCGAGCTGGATGGACCCCATCATAGATTTCTTGGCTGATGACTGGATTCCGGACGATGAGAAGGAGGCCAACAAGGTCCGCAGGGTGGCTGCCTAGTATTGGTTGTCTGGAGACCGGAAACTCTATCGTAGGTCATTCGAAGGGCCATATCTATCATGCTTACACTCGAAGAAAGTAGGCCAACTTCTGGCCGAGTTGCATGAAGGGGTATGCGGCAGCCATGTAGGGGGACGGTCACTGGCACACCGGGCAATGACTCAGGGATTCTGGTGGCCCCAAATGCAAAAGGACGCCGCGGAATACGTTTGGAAGTGTGAGCAGTGTCATAAGCACGCCCCTCAGATACACCGGCCTGTCGGGTATTTGAACCTGATTAGCAGTCCTTAGCCCTTCGCACAATGGGGGCTGGACATACTCGGGTCATTTCCCCAAGCAACGGGCAATCGAAGATTCGTGTTGGTGGCCGTTGATTACTTCACCAAATGGGCGGAGGCAGAGGCTTTGGCCAATATCCGGGACATAGATGTGAAGAAATTCGTATGGAAGAATATAATCACCAGGTTCGGGGTCCCGGACTCCCTCATATCGGATAACGGGCTGCAGTTTGACAGCCGAGGTTTTCGCGAATTTTGCAGCAATCTCGGCATCAGGAACAGGTACTCTACTCCGGCGTATCCCCAGGGCAATGGCCAGGCTGAGGCCGTGAACAAGGTAATCGTGAACGGCTTGAAGCGAAGGCTGGAAGGAGCGAAGGGCAACTAGGCTGAAGAACTACCCAATGTTTTATGGGCATACTAGACAACTCCTTGAAGATCCACGGGTGAAACCCATTCTCCCTCACTTACGGGGCCGAAGTCGTGATACCAGCCGAGGTCAACCTATGTAGCGCACGAGTTTCAAAATTCAATACGGAATAGAACGAGGGTCAGTTGATGGAGCGCCTAGATTTACTTGAAGAATATCGAGAAGCAGCAACCATAAGGCTAGTAGAGTATCAACAAAAGCTTGCCCAATGCTACAACCAAGGTGTAAGGGTGAGAGAATTCAGCGCCGGAGACCTGGTACTAAGAAAGGCAGTAGGAAGCATGCAAGATTCAAATACCAGGAAGCTAGCCCAAACTTGGGAAGGACCGTACAGAGTCACAGCTATTGCAGGCGTGGGGGCGTATTATCTTGAAGACATGAACGAAGTACCATTGCCCCGACCTTGGAATGCTTATAATCTTAAGAAGTTTTATCATTAACCGTCCATGCATGAAAAAATGTATATTGTACTGACTCATATAATAAAGATGCAACTAGTTCGTTCTTGCTGAGCAAATTCTTTTTGTTCACTATGTCCGGTTGATGGACAAGGGGGAAGCTAAGGAAATTCAAGCCGCTCAAAAACTTGTCTAAGGACAAAAGCCTGCTTCTCGGTTCGATTCCTATCACCGAACAGGTGAAAACCTTACTAAAACATGTCTAAGGACAGAAGCCTGCTTCTCGGTTCGATTCCTAACACTAAGTAGGTGGAAACCTTACTAAAACATGTCTAAGGACAGAAGCCTGCTTCTCGGTGATTCCTATCACCGAACAGGTGGAAACCTTACTAAAACATGTCTAAGGACAGAAGCCTGCTTCTCGGTTCGATTTTTATCACCGAGCAAGTGGAAACCTTACTAAAACATGTCTAAGGACAGAAGCCTGCTTCTCGATTCAATTCCTATTACTCGAAATTCCGGAGAGCATAATCTGACTTCTCGGTTCAACCCCTATCAACCAACTAGGGAAAGCCGCGCATACATTTGTGGAAACTTTGAAACATACACAAGAAGGAGAAAATATACATGCATTATCACAATTGATCGGCAAATAACACAAATTTGAAATCAAGCATGATAAATCAATTTTTTCATCACCAAAACCCGGTGATATTGAGATTCAAATTCAGAAATCGAGCAAACTGTTTGAAACCAGGAAATAATTGTCTAATCGCCATAACCTAGCGACATGGGCAAACCAACTCGAAATTAAATAAAAACTGTAAGAATAAAAGCGAATAGAAGAAAATTAAAGCAGGTTTGGCAATTAGGAAGAAAGATCCATGGGCTGCATCTCGGAGGTCATCTCGGCGAAGTGGTGCTTGGGTACGGGAGGCTAGGAATGGACATCTTCACCTTGAGGGCCTTCAGTGGGAGGGTTGCTGGTTACTTCTGCCCCGATCATCTCCACGTGGGCATCAATCTGCTCCACCAGCTCCCTCAAGCTGTCCGTCTCCTTCTCTTCGTTTGGACCGGTTTGGTTCTGAGCGACAGGGACAGAGACTGGAACGGGGATCTGACCAGGGTCCCTAAGAGGGGAGTCCTCAGGCACCCCTGGGGCCTGTAGAGCAGCCATCCAGCCCTCCCGGAAAGATAGCTGCCGAGCTTGCATTACCATCGGCTCCACACTCTTCTCGGCGTTGGCAAACCCCTCATCATACCACTTACTCTCACAAGCTTCAAGGGCCGCCCGCAGATCAGTAACCTCTTTGGACAGAGTGGAGTTCAAGCTTGCTGTTTCGGCCAGCTTCACTTCCGTTTCATTCTGCCGCATCACCAGCTCCGCCGATTTCTTCTCTGCCGAAGCTCGGGATTTCTCCGCAACAGCAACCCTCTTCTCGGCAGATTCGGCAATTTTTGTTTTCTCCTTAGCCGCTTTCATAGCCTCTTCCTTACCGATTTTCTCTCGATCAACCTCCTCGATAAGATCCTTCACCCTCTCATTTAGTATATGGGCTAGCTAGATGGCCTGTTAAAGACAATATTATTCACGCACGGCAAATTGAAGTTACAACGAATACAAAAATATAAGGATGTGTACAGAAGGAAAATGATAATAATAAGAGTGCAAAGGAAGAGGACTTACCGCGATGGTGTGCCATTGGAGTCTTCTCCCCATAGACTCATCAGTCCCATAAGCAAATGCGCTCACATCCTTGGGCAGGAGGAGACCGTGGACCAAGCTTTGGGCAACATGGCCCCCTTCCCCCTTCTGTCTAACCCGTGCTGTCTAACTCGTGCGTTGGTTGCCATGGCTGCGCCGGTCTGGAGGATGAGGCCATATTTGTTCCAACCTGGGCTGGCGGCTCCCGGGTGGTGATACCCTGAGAAGGTTGAAGGGGAGTTTGGATTTGACCCTCTCCCGGGCCGGTTGAGGATTGATTGGTAAGCCTTTGCCTCTTGCGTTGCCGCCCGAGAGCAGGGGGAGGCGAAGGATGAGCGGGAGGAGCCGGGACACGCCTTTGAGGTGGAGGCTGCTGCTGAACGGCCTGGCTTACCCCAGGGATGAAACGGCTGACAGTCAAAGTTCTTCTAGTCACCATGTCTTCAGGAGCAAAATGTATCCTGGAAGAGTCACTAGACTCCGCGGCTTCTTGCGCGGCTACTTGAATTGGATTCGCAGGTTTGGCTGGTACGACTTCACGCTGAACGGCCTCGTGAGCACGTTCCCGGAGATGTCTGGATGTTGCTTCAGCTGATTCATCCCTTATAGGCGCGAGTTCGTCCAAATAGGTATACCGCGGGCCGAGGTCTCGGGCATCGCCTACAGTAATGCTGGAGGGGAGGAAGTTCGCGTGCCGAACATCTATATAAGAAAGAAGTGGGCTGTCTACAATGAGGGCTTGGTTGAAAGGTTGCCAAGTGGAGTACATCGGGTCCACGCCGAGAATGAGGTGAGAAGCATGGAGTTGCCCGTCTCGGTGCATGAAGATCTCGGACCTTAGCACAAAATTCAGATCCTGGACGTGAACTGTTCTGATATCCTGAGTGAACACTGAACCGTCTGCAGCAAAAAGAAAACAAATCAAGGTTAGAGTTAATAAAGTATTTACAAATTTAGGAAACATGAGGAATTGAAGGTTAGGACGAACCATCTTCGCGCCGTGACAAAGGGGGAGGGATGTCACCGGCAAACCAATTGCCGCGCACCTGTATATATTCCTCGACGGAATTCCTATTAGAGTCCGGCAAACAAGAAATCAGTCGTACCCTGTTATCTCTAGTCTTTAAGTAGTAGTTTGATTTCTTCTTTCCACAAAGGCTGTACATGTGGTTTACGTCGTGGTGGTCTAATTGCAAGCCGAACGTTTGGTTCAGCCTACCCACGCAACTCACTACCCGGTAAAAGTTGGGGGGAAGTTGGTCGGCACTCAATCCGTAGTATCTAAAGGTGTTAAGTAGAAGCGGGTCTATGGGAAACCTGACCCCGCCTTCTAGGACGGACATCAGTGGGAAAAAGGTTGTGCCTGCCCCTCTGTGAAGGGCGATTTCACTTTCGTGACAATAAGCCAACTCCACATCATCAGGGATGCTAAAGGCTTGCCTAAAGGCGGCTAAGGGAGCTCCGGCGTTCAAGAGGTAAGCAAAACCCATCCTATGACTAGAAATTAAAAAGGGCTCTGGGGAAGGAAATAAAAACAAAGGAAAGGGGAAGAAGACTTACTTCTGGCTTTAAGGGAGAGGAGGATTCTGGGTTAGTGGACTGGAGCGCAGGAGAATGCTCAATAGAGAGAAGTTTCGGAGTAACAGAGAGTGAAAAGTGAGAAAATGGATTAAGATGAGTTATTTATAGGAGCTAAGGAAAGCATCAGTTGGTGTGCAATAAGTGACATTAATTAGCAATGATGAAGTAAAAAGGAAGTGACCTTAGAGATGTCCAGAGCAATCCACACGCGCACCTCAGTTTGTGAACCGCCAGGTAATAATGACAGCACAGCCGCAGGGTCTGAAGCGACGCGTCTTTTGAGGAGTGCATTTATGAACCGCTGTAACCACCCAAGCACATCCGTTGGACTTCTCGGGCAAAACACTGCCTCTCTGACTCCTTGATTCGTCCCCGGGGGCCGAGGACGAATCAAGGGGGGGCTATTGTACGACACCTAACGCCCAAGTTCATATTGGGCCTTGGACCATGAATCAATGATATAGGCCAAAGGTCCAACCTTCACATCAACAAGAGCCCCGACCCAAACCCATGAATAACTACCAATGTGAATTGAGCGTTGTCCGGACACTTAAAGGGCGGACTACGTACGCCCCGCTCACAGGATGCTTGGGAAACCATTTCCGGGCGCTATTCACATGATCGGTCACATTGCCCGGTCACATCGCTGTTTAAGTGCCCGGCAAAACCTTAGGAAACTCCGCTGCCGGACACATTAACTGAAGTGGGAACCATTTCCAAAGCCACTCATATCTAAAAATCCACTTAAGTTCATCGACATTGGACCTTTCTTTGCACTAAGGGAGAACATAATGATGATCATCCCATTAACAAAGGCTATAAATAGGAGAAATGAATGGATAGTTGAGGGATGCAAGTATGAGGAAAGAAAAGAGTGAGTGAGATAGAGAGAAGATAACATTAAGAAAGAGAGAAAAGTGACCTCATTGGGTCCCTTAGCCTAGGACAACCCAAGGTAGGATACCTAGACCCACCAGATAAATTTATTGTGAGCCCAAATAGTAGTTTGGCCCAGCAAGCCCGTCTTTGGAGTCTACAATCACAATTCTACTTTATTCTATATTTAAACTTTCCATTATAATCCTATCAAAATTTAAGTAAAAAACTAATTGTTAATAATTTCCATAATTATCAAATTTCATTCAACTATATATATATATATATATATATATATTATGTATAGAGAGGTATAGGGTGTAGATAGTAACCCAAAGAGATCTTAATTGTTTCCTCAAAAAAAAAAAAAAAAAAAAAAAAAAAAAAAGACATCTTAAATGAAAATCTGTTACCAATTCTCCTTTTCTACCCTGGCTTTAAAGTAAGAAACCTGTTATGGCTGCCTTATTGCTACTGCTGTTGATAACAAGCCAAGGAAAATCAGGTATGACTGATTGGTTGTTTGTATGGTATTATTTATTTGTATTGCGCATGCATTCACAATACAGTTACGCATGCCTTATATTAGTACTACTTTTTGATGCCTTAGAATACAAGTTTGCATTGTATTCTTTGTGATGTAACATATATATGATAGAAGGGAAATTTTGTGTTTTTTAATTAATGGTCATTAAAATTATACAAATCCGTAGGCCAAAGAAACCAGCTGAACTCTTTTAGATTTCCTAAATGACTCTAAATATATTAGTAATTTGTTGTCTAATTATTAGGTACTCTTAAAGTACAGTAACATAGTGCTCTTTGCTCCCACATTCCTTACTAACTATGGTTTTTACCAAGTTTTTGTAAACTTCTAATTATTGCGTACATAATTACAAATTTATAATCCTTTATTAGTGGTTTTAGGGTAACTCCACTATGGAACTCTTACAATTTTATCTATCTTTTCTAAAATAAAAGGATTAGATTTTATAACTTAAGTACTATTTAACCAAAGGTTTTGTATCTATTTAAATTATTGATCATATGGAAAAAAACAAATAGATAAGATTTTATAAAGTACATGTGTTATCCTAAGAACTCCAAAGGATTAGATAAGATTTTGTAAAGTACATATGTTATCCTAAGAACTCCAAAGGATTTTAATTCGCTAAATACCTATACATTTTCTTCTAAAAAAAAAAAACCTTTGGACCTATTTGGTAGTGGTGCTCAAGAATTGTTGTTCAAAATGATGTGAAAACTGTAGTATAAAAGGTTTTGTAAAAACACATTTAAAGTATCTATAATGCAAAAAATGTGTTTGATCCCATGTTTCAGATAACATATTTTAAAATATAAACAAATATATAAATATATATATATATATAATATGTATATTTGGTATGAGTGTGTTTTTTTTTTTTTTTAAGTGGGTAATTATTAGTAGGTCCCATAATTTTTAAGGAAAAAAAAAAGAGAGAGAGAGAGCCATGTAGGTTAGAGAAAAGAAAAAGTATGTGTGTAGTCTTATCAGTAGGTCTCATGATTTTCAAAATATTTACAACAATGTTATTGAGCAATATTACTCAAAAACTAAAAACTACTTTGAATGTATTTTTAAAAGTTACCATGGCTTTTGAGTGGAGTTGTAGTTTGCCTTTATGTTAGAACATCTTTCCCTCTCCTTGTGTGTGTATTTGTTTCTCAAAAAAAAAAAAATACAGTGTTTTAAACATCCTAAATTGAATAGAGTGACTCAAACACTCCTGTCAAACACTTTTCTTTTTTTGGCTACAATTTCCAGTGCTTAAACACTAAAAACTTTTGTATGAGCTTGCATATCAACCAAGCTCTATACATTTCCGTAAACAAATTTACCATTGGTGTTAAATATAACTAGTTTTTTTTTATCTTGATTCTATTTGTTGCAGCTCCATTGGATACCTATACATTTCCGTCAAACAAATTTATCTTTGGTGTTAATTAACTTGTTTATTATCTTGGTGCCATTTGTTGTAGTTGTACGATCTATAGGTGTAAATTATGGAACAATTGCCGATGATTTACCACCTGCAACTGAAGTAATAGCCCTATACAAAACAAGTGGCATAGGGAAAATGAGGATTTTCGATCCAAATCAAGCAACCCTCCAAGTCCTAAAAGGATCCGGCATATCGGTCATTGTTGGAGTTGTCAACAATGACCTTCAAGGCCTTGCCACTAGTCCTGCAGCTGCAAATGATTGGGTGCAAACAAACATAAAACCCTACTTGCCTGATGTCAATATTAGTTACATTGCTGCTGGGAATGAAATAACCCAGTGATCCATTAGCCCAATATGTTGGACCAGCCATGCAAAACTTATACAATGCAGTTACATCTTCTAATTTTCCAACCCAAATCAAAGTTTCAACAGTAATAGACATGTCATTGATGGGCAATACTTACCCTCCATCTTCAGGCTCTTTTAGTGACAATGCAAGTGCATACATAAATGCAATCGCTAGCTTCCTAGCGAGCACTAAGGCACCACTTCTTGCCAATGTGTACCCATATTTTGCTTACTTAAGTGACCCAACAGACATTAAGCTTGATTATGCCTTATTAAATTCATCAGGGGTTGTGGTACAAGATGGTAACTTAGGGTACCAAAATCCCTTTGATGCAATGATTGGATTCTCTCTATTCTGCTCTTGAGAAGATTGGTGCGGCCAATTTGACTGTCATTGTAACAGAGACTGGTTGGCCATCCGACGGTGGTGTAGCAGCTACAGTTGACAATGCAGGCACTTACTACAAGAATTTGATTAGTCATGTGAACAATGGCACTCCGAAGAGGCCTGGACCATTAGAAACATACTTGTTTGCTCTGTTCGATGAAGACCAAAAGGGTCCAGCGGAAACTGAGAAACATTTTGGTCTCTTCTCACCTACCAAGCAACCCAAGTACCAACTCAGTTTTTCTTAAGATAACTGGAGTAGGAATTGTAATCTTTATTACTAGAATAAAATATGTTTTTTTTTTAAGAATCATGAAATAAAAGATGTTGCAAAGGAATAACTAAAACCATAAATTTAATTGTAACATTGGAATAGAACTCAAGATCTATATTTATGAAATATCTTATTTAGTTCATTTTATTTCCTAAAAATGAATATTTTTTAAATTTGAGAGAGATTATCTTTTTATTTTATAATTTTTGTGTACATATTGAAAGTATAAATTTAGGAAATATATCAGTTTTAAAAGTTATTACATGTACATACTAAGGAATAATTATTACAATCTTTTCAAAAAGAAAGAGTTGTTCCCCGATTTAAGGAATAACTATTACTTATAATAAATTTGCAACCAAATAATCAAATGGTTATTTCACAAGACTAGTCATCCTATTACAAAACCTGTTGCAGCATATCATACATGCCCTTAGTTTAGATGAGAGAGAGAGAGAGTGTGTGTGTGTGTGCGCGCGCGCACGTGTGTGTGAGCGCCCACGCATGCAAAATATGTATATATGATACTAGATAGGGTGGAAAAGCTAGCTACGTTGTTGGTAATCTATATTGTGTTGGTGTATTTTATAAATGTAAATAAATTTATTATTCTGCACTTACAAAATTTACTATGATGTAATATACTCTATTTGAGTATATTACTCGCTACATAGTTGAGATGGTATGTTGATAAACTTGCTACATAGTTGAAGATGTGTTAGAAGTATGTAGTTAAAAGATTAAATTTACCATATCCCAATAGCTTAAACTTTTGGGACAATTGGTAATTTAACTAGGTATCAAAGTATGGGATCCTGAGTTCGATCTTTGTCTCCTTACCTCTGCCTCCTATTTAAATTCCCACATGTTGGATCTCACCTATTAAAAGGTAGTTTCAGCCCACACGTGAGGGGGAATGTTAGAAGTATGTGGTTAAATTATTAAATTTATCATATTCCAATAGTTTCAACTTTTGGGACAATCGGTAATTTAACTAGATGTACATGTCAATATTCTCCTGCAGTGGCAAGAAACGCCCTTAAGAGAGTGAAATATATGTTCCTTAGCGAAGTCATATAACAATGATATACTATCTTTCTTAATCTTTAACTATTATAAACATTGACACTAAATTTGTTATTTTTCATTTTAAAATGATTAAAACAATAATATTTAATTCTTTTAATTTGTTTCAAGTTTGTTATATCACTATGAGTTGTTGAACCATATATTATTACTTTTGAAGCGCATAACCAACATATTAGTTGGAATACTACAAACTTTAATTGGTTTTAAAAATTGCTTGTTTGCTTAAAATTATTGTGTTCACGTTCTTCACCTTCTACACCCTTCCCCTTGATGAGTCGATGACGTACAACAAACTTATGATTTCATTCTATTAGAGAGTCCCAATTGTGTTGGAATTTAGATAATCTTCCATTTCAAGGTTACAGGCTAAAATCTCATGTGTTGGACCTTACCTATTAAGAGGAGTTTGGACTCAAATGTAAGAGTGAGTGATAGAATTGTGGTTGAATGATTAAATTTATCATATCTCAATAATTTAAACTTTTGGGACAATTAGTAATTTAACATAGTAACAGAGCAGGAGATTTTGAGTTAGCATATATGAAAAACAAGCAACTTGGCTACAAATTATATACAACTGAAAATTCGATTGTACCTCCTACTATCTAGGAAAACAAACAAATTTACCTCTCTATAAATATAACTCGTTTTCTTCTACACCTTTTAATCTCACTCACTCTAATATTTATTAGGGTCTGATTTCAGTCCTTATTGAGGCAGGATCCTAGTATTTTATCATTTTTTATGATTACTCATAATACACATGGATATATCTCTTAGAATATTAGTCTAAACTCACTCAAATTTATCAACATTTTCAGAAATGGTTCTGTTAGGTTCTAATAAAGATTTAGATTTAAATATTTAGAATCATATTTGTTTTGTGTTGGCAAACTGAGTACAAAACATGTTTAGACTAGGTTTTTAGGCAATGCTTAGAAGTGGTTATTTCAAGATTCAAGTCCAGCTGATTGCAGAAAAAGGGAGTGTGATTCTGCCTTGCTCGACTGATTGAAAATTAGGCTCAACCGATCAAAAATTGCAGGTCTAGTTTCTTAAGCAGAATTTTAAACAGACCCAAGCCCGCAAAAACATTTAGGGTTTCATCTAAACTTCTCCACATATAAAAGGTAAACCCTAGCCACATTTTGAAGGCTTTGGAGAAGACTTGTATGTTAGTCTTTGTGAGATCTGAGAGGTTTTGTACATTCTAACTACACAAGAATCTACCGGAGCCAAAACTACAATCAAGCATTGGTAGAACATAGTTGGTAGAAGGTCTACTAGAGAGCGTCATCCATCGACTAAATACCCCACTTCTGAGTATACTATGATTACTAAAGAGAGGGAGCCAGAAATTTTTCAGGAAGTACAGTCTCATAAGGATAACAACAGCCTTCTCGGTATATATGGCTCTACTGCAAGTGTCATTCTTCACAAGCTGCTGACAGTGCAATGTTGGGTTATATATATCATTCAATTGATAAATTAATCTTTATTTATTTATTTAGCATTTTCCTTTATCTTTCCACTCAGCTTAAGATCTGGCTTTATGTTGTTACTAAGAAGACAACCAAATTTGAGACAACACCATCAATCACAGATCAACACCATATACTTGAAACACAGATCCACAACTCCAAGAGAGAGAGAGAGGGATGCCTTTGCCATTATTTGGTATAATAGAAAGTATATAAAGACATATAAATACAATTTGATGCCAAAGTATCCAATAAAACAAGAGAAATAAAGCCAGTTATTATTAATACTAACTTTCTCTAGAAAGATCAATAGGAAGAGGGCAGCCATCATTTATTTTTCTTTTTATTTATTTAGGTGAACAACAACAACAAAGCCTTAGTCCCAAATCTCTTGGGGTCGGCTATGGATCTACAACAAATTAATTAGGGTCGGCTACATGTATTCTTTTCCTCCATTCAATGCTATTCAAAGTCATAGTCATTGTTACTTCCTTAATTGACATGTCTTCTTTTACTACTTCAACTACTACTAATGTTATTTTTTGTTCTCCTCTACCCTTTTTTGTTCCCTCAACTTAAACTAACTCACTCTTTCTTAATAGTGCATTAGTTGCTCCCCTTTGAGTATGATAATAAATGTGAGGTAGAAGAGATGCGGATATTTATTCAAAAAGCTAAATGCAAACTCCTAAAGAGGCCAGCAGCACTAGTTTTTGAAAAATACAATAAAATAACATCAACGAGTAATATCAAAAACATTTTTGCTCATCAATGCTTCTTATTATCAAACGTGATAAAAGATAAACCCTATCCTCAGTCTTGAGCAATCCTATCCTCATCATCTTCATTCGCACAAATGCATAGAATTTCAAGGAATTTCCACCACAGGTGACCTCATCCACAAGTCCAAAACCTTGCCCTGATTTTGGACTTGATCGAACCTAGAAATAAAAGGTAATACGAGAAGGTAAATGGATTTCATCCTCACTACAACTGATAAAATAATCAAATATAAACAAATAGGTTAAAAATGACCAAGTATATTATCTTCAACCTGATTAAGAAAAACAATAAGAGTTTGAGATTGTCATAATGAGTAATGGATTTTTCTAAGTGCTTGGGTCATTATTTGTGATTGCATATCTTGGAAGGTGCTACCAATCATATGACCAAGTTCACAATGGGAGACAAGGGCAGCTACCTGAAAAATCCAACATGCAGGACATTATTAGAGCATGATAATACTAATAAAGAAAATAAAACAATGCGTCTGCGTCCAATTGATAGATCTCTAGTCATCTACAATCACAAAGAATAACCCAAGGATTTTTTTTTTTTTTTTTTTTTGTGTGGAAATATAGAGAGTAGGTTGTAATAATAAAGGCTTCAATGATCATAAAACAGAAAACTGCATAACCCAAATAATAAAGGTTAACTAATGGAGATATTACCACCTAGAACTACTGGTGTATTTTCTTTAATGATCCGTTTGGATTAAGGGGGAGGGAGGGAGAGTAGAGTAAATTTAGCCCAAAATCAGCCTATTTTCAGCCAACTTTACTCGACTCCACTCCACTCCCCCTCCCTCCCCCCTCAATTTAAACAGGCCCTAAATGACAAAGATAATAATAATAATAACAGGTTCACAACATGAATTTCATTTTTCTGTACAAACTAGAATGTGTCATCCATGAGGAGAACGAGTTTACTGAAAACAAACTGATAAAGACTGGCCAAAGCACCATAGTTGAACACCACCCCCCTGTGGGTGTGGGCCAAAAAAACACCAAGGCAAGGCACCCTGAGAATTAATCACTTACACTATCAACCACAAAAACATCTACAGCTCCACTTCTGGTCAGAGTGTTAACCACACTTAGCAAATTTTCAGCAGAGATTGGACATGAGATGAGAAGATTTTCTATGTTTATACCCATTGATTCTACAAGTGAAGGGTCCATCGCATTTTCTTTGTCAAGATACGCACAATACCCTGCCACAAGGACAATTATATTAGGTAAAGAGAGCATTAATCTATTAAAAAAAAAATCGCAAAATAAAGAACAATAATAAATAGGATAGAAGGAAGATCCCATATAACAAATGTAATTAATTACAACCAAACCAACTAAAGGACAAGTAAACCAGCTTGTCCATTTAAAAAATAATAATAATCCATGCTGCCAAAATAAACAACCAATTACTCAGTGAAGCACAAAGATGTCTACCTTCCTTATATGTTTGATGGACCTACTTACTTTCTGTCAACCTTTTGTCAATAAGAAACACAAGACCAAATATGTGATCTCAGATCCTTGTAGGGATTCATATTTTCACACACCAAAAGAAATCTCTTGAAAAAAGGAAACTGATGATATTTTTTGTTTGCATTCAAAGGAAATAGTGGAGCAACTACTTAAAAAATAAATAAATAAATAAATAAAAAACAACAACAACAACAACAACAAAGCAACTACCTGGAAGAACTACAATGCATTTTTATAGCAAGACCAGAAGCACAAATTTAAAGCTCAGATATTCTTGACTTACAACCAAAAGCACTCCAGGGCAATAACTGCCATATTAAATCTAATGTACACCTAAAAGAAGAAAAAGGCAATCCTAACAATGCCAAGAACTTGGTGTGATCTTACAAATTTGTGCCTATAAACATACAATTCACTAGTAATCATTTTGTCAAGTTCACTATCATCATCACTAACAAGACAGCACCAGTAGATCTCCTTACTGTTGTTCATGTTCATAAGATGTCAATCTTCAAATTGGTAGCACTGTTCTGGTTAGGCTAGCAGTTTTAATATTTACAATTACATGTTTCTATCTACAAAGCATTGATAATTGTCGATTAATAGCTGTAATAGGACCGCTCATAAAGAAAATAGTGACTATCCAGAGAAACCATTCAGAAAGAACAAGGCAGTAGGGGCTCTTATTCATACTAAGCATCAAGCAATGTGAAATAGCTTAGTTCTGCATTTTTTAGTAGAATTTTTGGATGCAATTGTATCTCGCATGTGAAGATTAATTGCAAGATGGGCTTCATTTAAGAGATTATCATCTATGATTAGATATTAGTCTTCTAAAAATACAGATTAACAGCAATTGAATTATAAATTTATTTCTGATCAGTAAAAAGTGGGAAATTTCCACCAAAAAAGAGTTCACCACAAGGGTGGTCTTTTTGAAACATTAGCCTCAACAGAATTATGCTGAACATAGGTGATGAAATAATAATTGACATATCTTATTCCATGGACCATGGTTTGTTGAAGCCCTCTGGACTATTGGGACTAGAATTAGTAAATAATCTACTCATTAAGGTCCGACATCCCCTGATAGAACAATAAGCATTAAAATACGCATGAAATTTTGCAGAAGGATCTATAATTATGCAATTATAGTACATAGAACAGTCAAGGGTTCTGGGATCTATGTACATTGACCCATTGGATTTCATTCACAATGATGGGTTAAAAATAAGTTTCTTGTTTTCCTTGGCAAACCAAACTAATTCAAGTCATACCTAAAACATCAATCACAAAGTACAAGAGGACAAAAAAATTAAAGGGGACTTATCCTTTTTCTATTTTGTCTTTTTTTTGGGGGGGGGGGGGGGGGGGATTGTTTAGTAGATTTAGCCATACTAATATCCAAGCACAATCCAGGTCTAAGCATGAAGTGAGATCAAAAAAAAAAAAAAAAAAATTGGCTTCACACCAAGACAATATAAAATCTCTCTCTAGTGTTCACTTTGTACAAATAACTAAAATCCATCTTTTTGGTTCATAACAACTATGGAATTAATAATTAAGGGTTTAAAATTCCATTTCTCTAAAAAATTAAACAAAATTTCCATTCTTAATTCATTGAGCCTAATACCCAACAACATTAGAGTATGTACAGTCAGATACATAATAAAAGGTAATTATAACATATATGCTCTGCACCAATATGTTTTTAATTCATATTGAAAATTAACATAGTGAAGATCCAGGTAGAAGAAACTACAAATCTAGCTATCTGTATCAACAACAAAAAAATTAGGATAGCTGACCTTACAAGGTCAAACACATATGTCCCACACATCTCTTTTGGTATAATGTACTAGGAATCTGCCTCTGTCTCTTGCATATATGTGGGGTGTGTAACTATGCATATGCTCATACGAAATATGTGGCAAGAGAAATTTTTTTTTTTTTCGAATAATCACCTTTGGTAATCCTCCAACCCCAAGAGCTATATCAAGCTTCAATGAGCCAGTAGAAATCATTGGTGCATGTCGTGAGCTAAAAAACTGTTGTAATGACAACATAGATTATCTACCAAAATCACTTGCAAGTCTTGAGAGAGCTAGACATAATGCGGTGTCTTTCTTTGTTGCTGTGATATCATCAAGGAGTTTGTCACATTCAAATTCTGAAAATTCTGCTGAAAAAATGAAAAAAACATTAGAATTTACAAATTAGAGCAAACCAATCATATACATCTACGAATTTTAATAAGAAGATAATTTTAAAAATGGCAACAGTAGATATCACAGGTGCATGTCATGAGCTAAAAAACTATTGCAATGACAACATAGATTCTCTACCAAAATCAATAGTAAGTTTTGAGAGAGCCATGCATGGCCTACAAGAAAGACCGATTCAATCAAGTGCGCATAGGTGAGACACTAAGCTTCTTTAATGGCTAATTCAATGTCTTTCTTTGTTGCTTTCACATCATCATGGATTTTTTTACATTCAAACTCTGAAATCTCACCTGGAAAAGAAGTTTTAAGCTAAAGGAATCCCTTTTCCTTAGAAGAATCTTCCATGAAAACCTGACAAAAACTTCATAAACAAGAGGCGTCAATTATATTCAAAATTGTGTGAATATCAGCAAACAATGAAGGCCAAATTTATATAGGCAACTTATACACAATACTCACCAATATCTCCTTGGCATTGTCATCTTGATTTAGAACAATCTTCAATCTTCAGTCATTTTAGGGCACTAAGGCCACTCAATAGACATGACAATATTAAGTTTAAAACACCAAATTTTCAAAAATAAATGACATTCGGAACTATTGATGGCTAAAGCAAACTTCTTGGTAGTCATCCACTTCCATCAAATTCAAATTTTCACATTGATGGCTAACCAAATATTCTAATACCATTAGTTATTTTACACCATACAACAAAAGATCAAACTTCAAAAAAAAAAAAAAAATTAATTAAATGATAAAGCACAACAAAGAGTTTCATTTGAGTTACTCCAATAACTAAGAAGTAGAGACAAACAATCAATAACGCACACATGACTCAAGTTATTTAAACATTGTACAAATTAGATAATACATGAAACACGAATGAAATCATAAATATAAACACACGTCACTCCATTAATCATTACAAACACAAAATGCACACCACAATATTATTGAAATTATTTACAATACAAGAGAAGGCTGAGACTTTCCGTGCTGCATGAGTGCATGTTATGGTTGAATTGATAAGCTACAATGTTTTAAACAATGGAATCATAAGATTGAACACTAGATTGAACATTGATAATAAGAAATTAAAAAAAAAAAAAAATCTTACCCTTGGCAATTTTAAGCACAAGGAACACCCTTTTTCTGAGAGAACAATCTGACCATCTGTCAATTTAAAAACAAGAAGAATCAAATATATTCAAAATAGATTTCATACTTCCTTGATAATATGACATTAAATTTCAAGTTACACATGGGTCAGGTCAATCTAAATTTCCTTTATAATTTTATAATTTAGCATCGCATCCAATCTTAGTAAGAAAATTTATTAACTCCATGTTCAGTTCACTTTTTTTTTTTTATAGATGAATGTTCAGTTCACTTTTAGAGAGAGGAAATGAACAGATTACAAGATTTTAAAATTCTGCACTTGATTTGTCAAAAGGGAGAGAAAGAAAAGAAAATAAAATTTTAGGAAACAATGAAGCAATTACTTTAAAAAATAAATAAATAAAAAAAACAACAACAACAAAGCAACTACCTGGAAGAACTACAATGCATTTTTATAGCAAGACCAGAAGCACAAATTTAAAGCTCAGATATTCTTACCTTACAACCAAAAGCACTCCAAGGCAACCATTGCCATAGTAAATCTGTTAAGTTCTAAGTACTTAGGAACTAATGTATTAGAACTCTAATTTGTATTGTTAGCAAACCATAATCAAAACAAGTTTTTAGTCTTGTTTTAGACTTACTCAAAGTATGTGTTTTATGTAAAGTTGGAATCAAGCTACTGTAGAATTCATTGTGCAATTCGGTCTGGCTCAATCGATCGAGAATTAGACTCGACCAATCGAAAGTCGGGCAAAATGTTTTTCTGTAGAATTTTCCAACTCAGCCCTAAGCCCATATGACGTGTAGAGTTTTATGTTTTGCCCTAGGTATAAAAGGGAAACCCCAGCTACGTTTTTGAGGTTGCTCTATTTGCTGTGTGTGTGAATCTCTTGTGAGATCTGAGAAGTGGTTACCTTCACACATGCTTAGGATTATCAAGAAGGAGATTTCATTGAGAGCTTGATGATCATTCAGTTGCTGCACTAAAGAGCTTAAAGATACGCAAGCGGGAGTGCTTGTACTTGCTGGAGAATCTAAGAAAGAAGGAGTTCGTGGTCTCGAAGCTTGCACGTGGTCGTGTCAGTAAGTTTTCTACTGGTGGGTAGCAATAGGATGTTAGTGGTCTAAGTTGCTATTGTAAAATTTCAATTCTTTCATAGTGGATTCAGGTTTACCTTGAGGATAGCTAGGTTAAATCCTCCCCAGGTTTTTACCGATGTGGCTTCCTGGGTCATCATATCTTTATGTTCTTTATATTCCACACTTTACATTGATATGATTATATGATTGTGTTAACCTAGATCTGAACTTTGGACTAAGTAATCACTTGGCTAATCAACTAGGTTAATTCAATTGTGTTTTAAGGGGTCTAAAAACAAACAAGTGGTATCAGAGCGGGTAGCTCTTTTGTTTTAGATCTTTTGATCTCTGAGCTGATCCTTGACCCTTGTTGTCATGGAACACGGAAACTCTCTAGTTATTCCTCCTCACTTTGATGGGAATAATTATGCTTATTGGAAAGTAAGGATGAAAGCATTCTTGAAATCAATTGATGAGAGAGTCTAGAACTTCGTTGAATACGGATGGGAGAAGCCCACTACTCCTGTTAGTGAGTGGCAAACTTCTCAGAAAGAAGTAGCAGCGTTCAATAGCAAAGTTATGAATGCAATCTTTAATGCTGTTTCTATAGAGGAATTTAAGAGAATCTCTAATGTTGAGGTTGCTCACACTGCTTGGAATATCTTCCAGATTGTGCATGAAGGCACAAAGGCTGTCAAAATCAATAAGTTACAGCAATTAACAACTAGATTTAAAAGCATTAGGATGTCTGATGATGAATCCTTTGATGAATTTTATGCTAAACTTAATGACATTGTTAATTCTGCATACAACTTGGGTGAAATATAGGATCAACCTAAAATTGTTAGGAAGATTCTTAGATCATTAACTGAAGACTTTAGACCTAAAGTGACTGCCATCACTGAGAGCAAGGATGTGGACTCCATCCCTGTTGATGAACTTGTAGGATCTCTTCAGTCCTATAAGTTGGACCTACCCAAAAGAAGAAAAAGGCAATCCTAACATTCCAAGAATTTGGTGTGATCTTACAAATTTGTGCCTATAAACACAGAATTCACTAGTAATCATTTTGTCAAGTTCACTATCATCATCACTGACAAGACAGCACCAGTAGATCTCCTTACTATTGTTCATGTTCATAAGATGTCAATCTTCAAATTGGTAGAACTGTTATGGTTATGCTAGCAATTTTAATATTTACAATTACATGTTTCTATGTACAAAGCATTGATAATTGTCGATTAATAGCTGTAATTGGACCGTTCATAAAGAAAATAATGACTATCCAGAGAAACCATTCAAAAAGAACAAGGCAGTAGGCGCTCCTATTCATACTAAGCATCAAGCAATGTTAAATGGCTTAGTCCTGCATTCTTGAGCAGAATTTTTGGATGCAATTGTATCTCACATGTAAGGATTAATTACAAGATGGGCTTCATTTAAGAGATTATCAACTATGATTAGATATTAGTCATCTAAAAATACAGATTAACAGCAATTGAATTATAAATATATTTCTGATCAGTAGCCAGAAAAGTGGGAAATTTCCACCAAAAAAGAGTTCACCAAAAGGGTGGTCTTTTTGAAACATTAGCCTCAACAGAATTATGCTGAACAAAAGTGATGAAATAATAATTGAATTATCTTATTCCATGGACGATGGTTTGTTGAAGTCCTCTGGACTATTGAAACTAGAACTAGTAAATAATCTACTCACTAAGGTCCAACATCCCTTAATAGAACAATAAGCACAAAAATACGCATGAAATTTTGTAGAAGGATCTATAATTATGTAATTACAGTACATAGAAAAGTCAAGGGTTCTGGGATCTATGTACATTGACTCATTGGATTTCATTCACAATGATGGGTTAAAAAGAAGTTTCTTGTTTTCCTTGGCAAACCAAACTAATTCAAATCATACATAAAACATCAATCACATAGTACAAGAGGACAAAATTAGTATGCACCTCCAAGCTTTTGAGCTTCCTTGATGATATGAAGGGCAAGTGTTGTTTTTCCAGATGTCTCTTGCCCATAAATTCCAACAATTCATCCTTGCAAAGTGCAGAGTAAATCTCTCACCACACCAGTAATGGCACTACTCCATTTTTTTGTAACTAAACATAAACTTTGAGATCAAAATCATTAACATACATTCATCAAGAAGTAACTGGTTCATAAGTCATAACATAAGTAGTACATTTTCAAGCTCTTTTTAATTTTTATATGTTCACAGATTGCAGTTCAAATTTTCATGAAACAACACTCATTAGCTTAGTATCATAATCACAACATGCAAAGACCTTTCTTTATATAATGAATATTTTTATTTTTTTTGTTGATAATTTAATAATTACAACAGGGGAAAAGTGATTTGAACCCTATGTTAAGGACATATTTTATGTAATTGACTAATCCTTTGACAAAATGCACTTTACTTGTATTTGGGTAAATCTAGGATGGGTTTAGTACTTCAAGGAACAAGAATTCAAGTCTAGTATTGAAGCCATGCAAATCTGTCCAAGAAACAAGTGAAGAAGTGTTGATTCGTTAAAGCTCAACAGATAGCTATCTATCGAGGCTCAACAGATACTATCTATCGACGTATCTATTGAGAATTACGAAATTTAGATTTCCAGATCTGATTTTCGGCCCATGTTTATGTATTTATGTAGGGTTTTTTTTCTCACAGCCCTAGACATATATAAGGCTTATTTTAGAGGTCGTCACATAAGAGAATACAAGGAGAACATATGCAAAAGGTGACCGATGCCTTATTCTCTCTGAAAGAAGCTACTGCGTCTTTACGCCTTAGGGTTTTGTAACCAAGTGCTTCTTGATCTTCATTGTTGATGAAGTGAAGTGATGATGCCAAAAAATCGTCAGTAAATTGCACGGTCCTCACATACTCATACCAGACCTGCACAACACAGAAAAAGAAGAAGACCTTACAGAGAGTACCGATGTGGTACCGGCCAAATACCCTCCGAAGGTTAAGTTATAGAACTCTTCACAACTCTAGAGTGCCAAAGCTGGATTAAATTATGTGTACCTTTGTGAGAGAGGGTTTTAGGGGTTATATAGTGGTGTAGATTTGACCCTAATTTCTTGAGGAGGAAGGCCTTTCCTTATGAGGAGAACTCTCCATCAAATTTCCAGATTTTTCGAGATGGTCTTCCTTGTAGATGACCCTCAATTATGGTTGGGCATAGGGAGCAAGGTTTTTCCATATCAAGATTCTTGATGAGCACTTCCAGCCACGTGAGTACCGTGCGTCCCCTCTATTAGGTTCGTCCGCTTGGGGTCTGTCCCCTTTGTTGGGTCCGTCCGTATTGAGGCTTGCCTAACTAAGGTTCGCTTCCTCTGGATCCATCTGCCCACCGAAATGTCTTCGTCAGTCTTGTTATGTCGTCAGCTGTGTAGGTCTAAAAATACCCTTATTAGTTGCCCCTTCAGCACATGTGTCCGTCAGTTTCACCCTAAACGAACTCATAGGGTAACAGATTCCTGCAGCCGTCGTCTCTTTCCTCAGGAGTTACGCTTTGATTGATGGAGTAGTTGAGGGTATATGCAACGCGTTCTGAGTGGCGCTGAGGTCGTCGAAGAAAATGTACCTGCGAATCAACTTTAGGATTTTTACTTTTAAGTTTATTTTGAGAACAGTAGTTTCGTATATGCTAAGCTCTTTTGAGAACAATGGCTTTTTGTAAGGATAATGATTGTCGCTCATTGGTTTTTTGAGCTTTCTTTGCTTCTGTTGCCCTTATATATTTGTGTTTGACCTCTTTCTTTTGTGTCATGAAAAATTCCTAAGTGCTTTAACCTGTCCTTTTTGCGAACTTAGTAATAATTTAGGTATGTCTCATTATACATCTTTCATCCGTCCACCTTGTGGATTTGTTAATAATTAGATGTACTACATTGTATATCTTTCACCCATCCACCTCGTGGACTTAGTCAATGTATCTGTCCATCCTGTGGACATAAATTAGGATGCTTTTTGACACATCTATTCATTTTGTGGACTTAGTTCATATATCCATCCATCTTGTGGACTTATAACATGAGTTGGCATCTGTCAACTTTGTGTTAATGAGCAAGTAAATAGTCCTAGATTCAAGGAGAAAATAAGGAAGTGAGAAAAAAAACATGTAAGAATATGGAATACAATCATATATGCATATATCGTATTGGCTATGACTAGGGATATGCAATGCATGCATATCTATTTCGCACTTAAAGAGAAAGTGGCCTCGGTAAGCTGTCTTGACATTGACATGTTCGAATTATGTCAATGCTTTGGCAAACTTCTATTCTACCTTAGTTCATATATCTGTCCAACGTGTGGAGACAGTAAATTTTGAATACTAGTTTGTATCTGTCCATTCTATGGTAAAAGGACTTAAATTTTTACCAAAGCACTTGTGAAGGGCTTGGTTCGTCCGTCCTCCAGTTGGTAGGAAGACTTAGATCTTTTACCAAGGCACCTGTGAGTGGCTTAGTTTGTTCGTCCACCCGTAGGTAGGACTATTGACCAAGGTACTCATGGGTGGCTAGTTTTCTCCGTCCATCCCTTAGGTGGAAGGACTTAGATTTTTTACCAAGGCACTTGAGCTCCTCTGGCTTATCCTATACTGTACTCCATAGGGACCTTAACACCAGGAGGTGATATGCTGAGGTTGTAGCTCTTACTGCGTGGAGGGTTGGTCTTCCACCCTGCTGGGTTGCTCCAGTTCTTTGCGGATGTTGTATCCCAAGTCCATTTCTAACAAATTGCTGCAACTTCCCTTGAGCTACAAGGATCTCTATTTGTTGTTTCAAATCATAACACTCCTTCGTGTCATGTCCATGATCATGGTGGTAATGTCAATATTTGTGTTTTAATCGCTTGCTTGAATCCCCTTTCATCCTCCTTGGCCATTCCAACATGGGTCGTCTTTGATAAGTGTAAGTATATGGTTGATAGGAGCGTTTAGTGGGGTGAAACAAACAGGTCGGCTGGTAAAATGTCTAGGCCTCTTGCCTTCTCTTTGGCCAATCGTTCCTACAGTATTGTAGTCTTCAGTCCTACTTCTCTTCCATCTGCTCTTCCCTTATGTAATTTTTTGAAGGGGTGGATAGTGATTATGACCACTTCTACATTGATTATGCGGTAAGACTTGATGTTCTTGCGGGTACTTAATTTGCACTTCCAACGCTTGGTTTTGTAGCATAAAGGCTTTATTTTGTTGAGTAAGTCACTCAATCACAGCTGAGAGTGTCTGCAGTTGCCATTCTACAACAGTGGGGGGATTTCCAGTTTCTTGGTTAACTGATGCCATCGATCAAGTTTGGACCGTACGACCTTTTGTCTCAGGGATAAAGAAATAACTGATTACTCGTATTTCTCACAGACGACGCCAACTGATGATGCCAAAAAATCATCAGTAAGTTGCACGGTCCTCATGTACTCGATACCAGACCTGCACAATACAAAAAAAGAAGAAGCCTTTACAGAGAGTACCAATGTGGTACCGGCCAAATACTTTCCGAAGGTTAAGTTAGAGAACTCTTCACAACTATAGAGTGTCAGAGCTGGGGTAAATTATGCGCACCTTTGTGAGAGAGGGTTTTGGGGGATATATAGTGGTGTAGATTTGACCTTAATTTCTTGAGGAGGAAGGCTTTTCCTTATGAGGAGAACTCTCTATCAAATTTCCTTATGAGGGTGCAAGGCTTTTCCATATCAGGATTCTTGATGAGCAATTCCAGCCACGTGGGAGCCATGTGAGTACCGTGTGTCCCCTTCTATTAGGTTCATCTGCCTGGGGTCTGTCCCCTTTGTTGGGTCTGTCCATATTGAGGTTCGCCTAACTGAGGTTCGCTTCCTCTGGATCCATCTGCCCATCGAATGTATTCGTCAATCTTGTCATGTCATCAGCTTTGTAGGTCTAAAAATACCCTTATCATGAAGAACTTTGCAGCCGACAATCTTCTTCAAGTTGGTGTGTTAGTCACGTACTAGGAGCCGTGCATCTTTAGTTAGTCACGTACTGGGATCCGTGCAAAAGGGTGGCGTTCATATATTGAAGAGTTCAGAGGTTCTAAAGTGCTAGACATAACACAGTGTCTTTCTTTGTTACTGTGATATCATCAAGGAGTTCGTCACATTCAAATTCTGAAACTTTAGTTGAAAAAATGAAAAACATTAGAATTTACAAATTAGAGCAAACCAATCATATACATCTACGAATTTTAATAAGAAGATAATTTAAAAAATGGCATCAGTGGATATCACAGGTGCATGTCGTGAGCTAAAAAACCATTGCAATGACAACACAGATTCTCTACCAAAATCAACAAAAAGTTTTGAGAGAGCCATGTATGACCTATGAGAAAGACCGATTCAATCAAGTGCGCACAGGTGAGACACTAAGCTACTTTAATGGCTAACTCAATGTCTTTCTTTGTAGCTTTCACATCATCATGGATTTTTTTACATTCAAACTCTAAAATCTCACTAGGAAAAGAAGTTTTAAGCTAAAGGAATCCCTTTTCCTTAGAAGAATCTTCCACGAAAACCTGACAAAACTTCAGAAACAAGAGGCATCAATTATATTCAAAATTTTGTGAATCTAAGCAAACAATGGAGGCCAAATTTATAGGCAACTTATACACAATACTCACCGATATCTCCTTGGCATTGTCATCTTGATTTAGAACAATCTTCAGTCTTCAGTCCTCTTAGGGCACTAAGGCCACTCAGTAGACATGACAATTTTGGAAGTTTAAAATACCAAATTTTCAAAACAAATTGACATCCGGAACAATTTATGGCTAAAGCAAACTTCTTGGTAGTCATCCACTTCCATCAAATTTAAATTTTCACATTGTTGGCTAACCAAATATTCTAATGCGATTAGTCATTTTACACCATACAACAAAAGATCAAACTTAAAAAAATAAAAATAAAAAAAATTAACTAAACAATAAAGCACAACAAAGAGTTTCATTTGAGTAACTCTAATAACCAAGAAGTAGGGACAAATAATCAATAACGCACACATGACTCAAGTTATTTAAACATTGTGCAAATTAGATATTACATGAAACACGAATGAAATCATAAATATAAACACACATAACTCCATTAATCATTACAAACACAAAATGCACACCACAATATTATTGAAATTATTTACAATACAAGAGAAAGCTGAAATTTTCCGTGCTGCATGAGTGCATGTTATGGTTGAATTGATAAGCTGCAATGTTTTAAACCATGGAATCATAAGATTGAACACTAGATTGAACATTGAAAAAAAAAAATTAAAAAAAAAATCTTACTTGTGGCAATTTTAAGCACAAGGAACATTCCTTTTTCTGAGAGAACAATCTCCCAAAAACATCTGTCAATTTAAAAACAAGAAGAATCAAATATATTCAAAAGAGATTTCATACTTCCTTGATAATATGACTTTAAATTGCAAGTTACACATGGGTCAGGTCAATCTAAATTTCCTTTTTAATTTTATATTTTAGCATCACATCCATTCTTAGTAAGAAAATACAAGCCAAGTAAGTTTATTAACACCATGTTCAGTTCACCTTTTTTTCTTTTTAAGATGAATGTTTTGTTCACTTTTAGAGAGAGAAAATGAAAAGATTACAAGATTTTAAAATTATGCGCTTGATTTGTCAAAAGGGAGATAAAGAAAAGAAAAGAAAATTGAAGGAAGAATATTTTATTATTTTTCTATTAGGATACTAAAATAGTCCCTTCTAAAATACATGAAATTTGAAGAACCCAAGAATAGAGTTCATAATTTGTCTACTCTTTTATTTTCCATAGACTTAAAACAAAAAAGTAAAAAATTGACAATTATCTTTCACATTTCATAACTTACCTTTTCACAACACCAATGATAATCTTTGTTATAACAAAAAATAAAAAATAAAAAAAAATGAAAAAGAAAAAATTTGTCACTTTGTAGGAAGTGATTTCTTGGTTGGTTATTGTTTATTGTGATTTAATTCTATAAACAATCCAGGTTAATAGACAAAAAATAATAATAAAAAAAAAAATAATAATAATAAAAAAAGAAAGAAGAAGAAGAAGAAGAAGCCAGTTTAGGTTAGAAGATAGAAAAACAGAGCATACATGGAAGAGGAAGAAGATTTTAGCCCTTACCTACTCATACTCCCAAGTGAATTTGACCATCTTGCCCCAATCTTTGCCGACCTCTCGCTCATAATCTCTCCTCAATTTAGGACAACCAACAATCTTCAGTTCTCTTAAGGCAGTGAAGCTATCCATCCCTTCTGACAGAGACGATAATTTTCGACATCTCCGAATCTGAAGCTTGCGAAGTGAATAGAGATCTGGAAGCCACTCCGGAAATACTGCCAAGTTCTCACAACCATAAATATCTAAAAACTGTAGAGTGTTGGCAAATCCTTTAAGCCATTGGGGCAAACTCACTAATTGTGGCAATCCCCAAACACTAAGTTCTCGAAGCCTCGTCGGGTAGTCATCCCCTTCCATTAAATTAAGTTTTTCACAACCTGAAATTACCAGAGATTCCAACGCGGTTAGGTGTTTCATACCTTGCGGCAAAGATATCAGGCTTCCAAATCCAAAGAAGCCCAAGGAGCGAAGGGCGGTGAGGCGCTGGATTCCTTCATGAAAACACTCTAGTTTATAACATTTGTAAAAGACCAAATGTCGAAGAGAACATATGCACTCGATTCCGTTGGTGGGTAAACGCGTTTGTCTTGTCGTTATTTCAAAACATCTGAGGCTAACCATATTTCTTATATCCCTTGGCAACTCTTCAATCTCCTCACACCAAGAAAATATCAAAGTTTCCAAATTTTGTAGATCGCAAATGGAGTCAGGCAATTTCTTGATATTCCTATTTCCTTGTAAGTTGAGATATCTCAAATGCTTCAAAGTACCAATTGAGCTTGACAACGTATCCAACTTTGAATATCTTAAATTTAGCAAGTGCAGGTGCTTAAATCTCATGATGCATGTTTTCACCAAGGATTCATTAATATTAATACCAGGGCTCTCATCTTGCCAATATTTAAATGAGAAATTAATAGTCTGCATGTTGTTACTCAATTTGTGTAAAAGAGTTATTGTTGCATCAACACCCAACTTATGGTCCAGAATTGAAGCGTGTCTAGCCTTTTCAAATTTGTTGGCGTTGTTAGTGTCTTCAATTAAGCAATAATCATTTTGTGCAACATATAACGAAAGAGCGTGTAACAAATCATGCATTTTAAATGACCAAAAAATATTGCCTTCATTATTAACATCTTGAAAGAAAGATTGTGATAACAACTCTTTTAAATATTGTTCTCCAATATCTTCCAACTCTTCAGTACTTTTGTTGGACTTTTGAAGGAGCCCATTTGCCATCCAACACCAAATTAAGTCTCCATTGGTATATCTATAATCCTTTCGATATAATGAGCAATAAGCAAAACATTGTTTTAAGTATGATGGCAATTTATTGTAACTCAATCTTAATGCCAGTAAAATGTCTTTTTCCTTTTGCTCCAATTTCCATATCTCATTATCCCTTATAGAGATCCAATCCCGCTCCTCAATTTTAGAATAAAGTAAACTCCCTAAAGTCTTCACAGCCAAAGGAACACATCTGCATTTTTCCACAATATCTTTACCAATCTCTACTAGTTTTGGATATTGCTTGTCCTTTCCTTTTTCAAATCCCCATTTTAAGAACAAGCGCAGACAGTCTTGCTCAGGAAGACCTTTCAATTCATGGATGGATCCAAGAGTCATCACTGACGCAACTTTGTGACTACGTGTAGTGACAATAATTTTACTTCCTTTGGCACCTTCTATTAACAACATTTTCAAGTCATTCCATTCACTAGGATCCTCATTCCATACGTCATCCAAAACGATTAAAAACTTTTTCCCTTTCAAAACATTTCGTAAACTGGCTTGCACTTCATCTAGACGCATGTTCTCATCTACATGCATGTTCTCGCTATTTTCACGAGCTACAGACTTAAAGATTTCTTTTGCCAATCTTTTAACATCAAAATCTTCTGACACGCATACCCATACTCTATGATGAAAATTCCTTTTGACCATTTGATCATTATACACTATCTGGGCAAGTGTGGTCTTGCCCATACCTCCAATTCCAACTATTGG
This sequence comes from Quercus lobata, assembly GCF_001633185.2. NCBI lineage: Eukaryota > Viridiplantae > Streptophyta > Magnoliopsida > Fagales > Fagaceae > Quercus > Quercus lobata. The sequence continues at coordinate 4,084,425 of NC_044910.1, read as the reverse complement.
AATCCCAGAAACATTACCATCATCACCCGGTTGCATCAGAAGATCTATTATCTCTTGCTCGTCTTTTTCCCTCCCAATAACATCAGAATCAAGGATAAAGGAGTGAGTTTCCCTGACGACAATATGCTTATCGTTAGGTTGCCTCTTTTGAAGATTATATTGATCACTAAGCTTTTTTATCCCTTCTAACCTCTCTCTAATCTCCTTCATTCTATTACCCATTTTAAAATGGAAGGCAAGTGGATTAGAACACGAAAAGAAACAGCGTACCTTTTTACCAGTGCTCCCATATGTTTTCACCACTTGCTTCCGTAGAGCTTCACACTCGAATTCATCCAGCACATCCACCGCATCATAAAGCACATCTTTGAGTTCCCCCAGCCAAAGACTAAGCCCACGTTCTTTTGCTTGCCTCTCCTCGGCATCCAACAACTTAGCTTGGATGGCAGACATGGTGAGCTCAAGATTTTTCAGATCGCTTTCAACACCCAATGCCAAGTTAATCTCTTGGTAAGCAATGGATCCTAGCTTCTCAGTGACTTTTTCCGCAACAGAAGAGACCAACTCCGTCATTTTTACTAAGGTGGAGGAGGGGATAGTTTTTGTTGTTCTTATTTTATCAAATGAGGGTGCTGCAAAGTGTTTATTGAAGTAGAGGAAGAGAGAGTTATGGTTGTTTTTTCTTTGTTAAATGAGAATGTTGCCTCTGATGGTGTGAACTATCAGATATATTGGAACCAACTTTGGCCCTTGCGTTCTCATGAGGTATGCTTGCTGGTGAAGTCAAGCACAAATACCACTTGCTTTATTCTCCATTTATTTCACTCATTCTTTTCTCCAACTAGACACTCTTACTTTATTCTTCTTCATTTTGCCTCCCTGATCCATCCACTCCTTACCCTCTCTAACTTGGTTCTTTGCTTTTTCATGAAGTATGCATGTCAATGAAGTAAGGCTCAAATTCTGCCTTTTGCTCTGAATGTTCAAATAGTGTGTAAATTAAAACACCTTGAATGTTTAGACCCCCAAATTACAAAGTACTAATTCAAGCTTATTATCAAATAATGTATGTGCGGAATATGAAAATAAGCTAAAACAGAATTGATAAAACAATCTAAACCAAATAAAATCACAACCACAGCAGAAATTAAATGGCAAAAATTAAGGGAAGAGAGATGCAAACACAAAGACAACACAACGATGTGTTATCGAAGAAAAAACCAAAGTCTTCGACATAAAACCGCTCCGCCACCCTACAAGCGGTCAATAATCCACTAGAGAATGAAGTTGGAATACATGAACAGCAGAAGACCTTTCAAGCCTAATCTACTTAGTGTACCTAAGCCCTCTAAGCTTCTTGCTCCAACAAGGTTACACCAAACCTTTGTATTCTCTAGCTTACCGAATCCCGCTATAGCCCATAGCATCAACCAATATCAATTGGTCCCTTCCTAACTGCTTCCCAAGCACCAAATAGCCTCTTCACAAATATGGGTATGGTGAGAAAAGGTTTTGACTAATGTACCTCTTAAGGATGTATCAATGGAGAGGGTAAGAGTAGATAAATTTGGAGAATCAAAGTGTAAAGATTGTGGATGAGTCAATCTTGTTTTTCTCTAGAGTTTCTCTCTCAAAATTCTCTCTGGAAGCTCTCTACAATACGTGGGTATAAGAGGTATTTATACCGGTGTGTGTTTGGAATGCGAAAGGTCAGTTTTTCCCAAACAGAGTGGTCTGGCGACTTGACCTCGCGACTTGACTAAGTCGCGAGTTTGAGTCACGAGCTAACTGTCTGGCCAAACTGGAAGTTTTTTCTTGTAGTGCTCCAGCTAGTGTGACTCTTTAGCTCCTCTACATGCTTCACACGTGTGCCAGCTTTGGTGACTTGCAAGCCGCTAGCCAGTCACAAGATCCAGTCACGAGGCCCTACTGAGTGCACACTCTTTAGCTTTTCTTCACATTCTCTCACACACTACCCTTACATGATTCCCACCTAAATACAAAGTTTCTAAATGCTGAATTACAAGCAAATTTGGCACGAAATAAAGCCAACAAGATAGTTGATTAAATTCAACTTTACAATCTCCCCCTTTGGCTATTTCGTGACAAAACCCTAAAACAAACTCTAGACTTAACTTGTGAGTTGGAAACAGTTGAACAAAATTCACTCACACCTAACTCTAGAATCTGTGTAGCTCTTGAACCATAAGAACAAGTATCTCTTGAAAAAAAAACAACACAATATGATCATTGTATGCAAAAAACTTGTAATGCATATGTAGCAAGCACATTGCGATCAAGTAATATAGATTAAAGTAATAAATCATGACTTGAACAAAAATGAACAATCACTATAAATAGTGACCACAATGCTCATTCACACAAGAAATGAACATCCGGACATGCAAGCTAATAAGCTCAATGCAAAGTATCATTTGCATATCCAACACTCAACCAATACAAAAACTTAAAGTAATTGCATCAAGGATATAAAATCCAACAAGGGCACAAGAGTGATGTACTTAAAGAAAATGCATAACATTTAACAATAATTACTAGGCTACAAAGCATGGGTACAAACACAAAATGTTGAAAACAAACCAATACATATGATAACAATAAGCAAAACATTAAACATAGGCAGCTCCTGCTCTTCAACATCAATACTCCCCCTTTGATCAAGCTCTTCCTCCCCCTATCATCATCATCTCACCCTTTTTGTCTCGGAATAGCTAGTCCTCATTTTCCTCTAGCGTCCTTTGAATTTGGTCCAATGGGGTTTGGAGAGAAGTGAACTTCGTATCACAACGGATTGTGTGATGGTGCATGAAAGAGGCAAGTCCAGACATCTTAGTGCTTATTTCGTGGATGGATGCCATAATGTTGTCTAATTTCTCATCATAGAAGGAGGAGCTGGAACAAGAACCACTATGAGATGCTGAAGTTTCTGTCTTGATTCCCTTCTGACTATGTCCAATGCTAGCATTGAGTGTGTGAATGTTGAATGGACTTGGCTTCGTGTAGGGAGACTCATCAATTGATGGATGAATGCCTTTGAGTTTCAATATCCTTGAAACAAGGCAGCAAAAAGGAATGCAGGTCCTTAAGTCGGTTCTTGCAACAGTTTTGCACAAAATATGAAAGATATGAGCGCAAATGTCGATCTCTTCATCAGTAATTAGATCATGAAGGAACAAAGCTCTCCCGAGATTCATGTATCCGGTGCTGGATAAAGGATACAGATTGTTGAACATGATTATTGTAAGAACCCTTAGTTTTGGAGATAGGGAGGAAACACTGATTGAGTTCCCAGTTTGTGAGAATTTCAAGTTTCTTCCAAGAGCGTCCCTAAGTAAATCCTCTTCCAGACTCAAATCGTCATATACCGATGGATTAGGAAACATTGGCCAGTTGATGTGTAGGATTTCTACCAAATAAGTGGGAGTTACTGAGAAAATCTTTCCTTTAACCTAGCATTTGAGGTCCTCTCCCTCAACAATGGCATTAGCATAGAACTCTTTCACCAAATTCTCGTATGCATCATCAAGGTCAAAGAGAAGGGAATTTCAATCCTTGGTGGCAAACCATATAGGGATTTTGGTGGATTTTGGTGTCCAAGAGAGATGTCTGTTCAACAGCCCTTTCAACCAGCAAAGAGGCGTCTCTAAAGTAGTTCGCATAGGTCTGAAAAGCAGCATAAGATCTGAACTTGTGAGGATCATACACTCCTGTTGGGGATCGGGTTCTCTTTGGCTTTGGAGAAAGATCATCAACATCAATCACGGGCTCTTTCCCTTTGCTACTACCTCCTTTCATAGCTGATCTTTTAAATAGAGACATTTTCAAGCTACATCATGTTACACCAAATAGCAACAGAGACCACACAAGACAACAAACTCTATTAGCACAGAGTGAATCCCAAAACAGGAATATTGTGGAAAACCCTAAAATCATGAGATTAAGGTCATAATCATGTCATAGAGTGTGTGTATGTCACAAAGAACACAATGTACACGCAAAGCAGAGAGTATCACTACAAAGTCACCAAAGATCACACAACAATTTCACCAAAAGATCAAATACCCATATTCATGCAACAAATACATAGATATTAACAAAAACACACATCCAAGAGATATATGGCAAGAAATGTGAGATATATTGAGAAAGAAACAAAACCCATACCTTTTTTTGAAGATTGGTGAAGAGTGAGAGAGAATATGGAGATTTTGTGTGTGAAAACGGTGATTTTGAAAAAGGGAAAGAGGAACAAGAAGATGAATAGTCACGAGATGCAAGGGAAAAATGAAAAGTTTTAAAACTGTCCAGAAAAAGACCCTCATTGTTCAAAAACACGATTTTCGTGACTAAACCGAGTTGCGAACAAGTCGTCAAGAAAAGTCGCCAAACACCTTAGAGACAAAATTTTTGGAAAATTTGTCTAAGTGTTTTTCGCGACTAGAAGGTCCACCTACGAGTAAGTCGCGAAGGGAGCCGTGAAAATTTCTATATAACCTCACGACTGGAGCTTCCACTCACGAACAAGCTGCCAAACCAAGTCGCGAGAACTTTAAAAACCCAGAATTTTGGAAAATTTTCTAAGTCTTTTTCGTGACTGGGACATTGACCTGCCAGTGAGTCGCGAAAACCTTCTATGTAAGCTCGCAACTGGGGCATGCAACTGGCTTGACCCGCGACCAAGTCGCCAGAATAGGGCAACCCAGTTTTTGAAATTTTTGATATTTTTGCAAAAACAAAAGACTTTCAAAAAAAAATTAAAACACTCAAAAATCTTTTTGTGTTTGATCAACAAAAATTGAGTATGTGAAACACATTTAATAAAGTATAATCACACAAATGAATATGGCATTCATTGAACATAAACATGTGTGATGTGTGTGGGTATCAAAAATGAGATAGTTATTAGTCTAATGTGAAGTTTCAATGATCAATTCAACCAAGACATACACAATTAGCACTAGGAAAAGTGACCTATCTCAATTATAGAAATATGCATATATGACCATCCACAAAACTTGATAACATAACATTGAAGCTTTTCATTTGGCTCCATATATATCATAACATTTAATCTTTTTGAATCATTACATCTCATTTTGAGATCGATAACTAAAATTTTGATATTGAGTAAGCCTTTGGCTTTTTGGGCATCATACATTTTTATTTTAAGTCGCTTTCCCTTTTTCCTAGTCAAATACTGGTATGTGCGACGACTTTTGCAGCTTATTATCTCTTTTCATTTGGAGATTTACATTTGTTGAGCTCTTTAAGCAAAAAAAATAAAATAAAAGAGTGGAAAGATATATAGGCACAAGTCTATGTATGTCTCAAGATCAACAAAACTATTGACTAATCATTCATAACATGTTTGAAGATCTATTTATAACAATCACATGGATGTCAAGATTTCTCCCACAATGATATGAGTGCATAGGGAACAAGCTACGCTCATAAATGCACAAGGCCATTTGTACGAAGGTACAAGGCAAAATATGCTTGTGACAAAACACAATAATGTCGATCAAACTTTTTGGATTTTCTACTTTTTATGTGTTTTTGGATTTTTGACATAAAAGCAAGAAAAGATTAATAAAAAACAGCAATGTAAAAAAATTTAAAACTAATGCAAACAAACAAAACACAAATTTTCAAATCAAGCTAGCATCACAACAAAAAGCACACAACCAAGCAAAGTCATAAAACATAAGAAGTATTAATGCATGGACATGTTGTAATGCTTATGCATGAGTACTTCTTCACCCACACATCACATGCGTTTAGGATGATATCCCTATAGGATTGGGTACGAGTGTTGTGGCTTTCAAACCTTCTACTGAATCTTGCCAAACAGGTGGTGAATGCATCAAACATCTTCATCACATCCATCACTCCGAAATCACCATTTCGACCTCTTGATTGCTCAACAGCCCAATTCCTTTTGTCATTTCTTGGTCCTCTTGACCTCTAATCAATTGCATTCTTCAATGCTCTAAGCTTATGCCAATTTGGTCTGGTGTGTCCTTGAAGTCAACAATGATGGCAGAAATGTTTTGTTCTCGGACTTCTTTGTGATTTTGAAAGTGATTTCCCTTTGGCTTCAGACATAACCACTGATTGGTTAAGAGGCTTATTCAACACTCGTTGGTCAGCCACATTTCTATTTTTCTCCACCTTTACTTTCTCAGCAATAATGGCAACTACTATTGGTTCTTTGGCTTTCACAAACTTTACTTCCTTGGAGATATTGACAGCCAAACTACTCTCTCCAGTATATCCCAATCCGGTTCTATCGAAGAAAGGTTTTTGATGAGAAAGTACTTCATCAAGCTTCTTGAAGGAAACTCGCTCTACTTTAGCATTGGCTTGAACCACCTCAAGCTCAAGAAATTTTATCTTTGAGTAGGCCTTGGTCAGCTCTCCATTCAGTGTCTCCATTTCACATTTGGTCTCCTTATATCACACTAGAAGACTTCTATAATCTTCCTCTGCCCTCTTCATCTTTTTAATGGCTGCGTTAGCCACTTTTGCATATTCACCGGTCTTCTCAAGGAGGGAATTGTAGGTCTCTTGCAGTCCCACTGTTCTGTCCTCTTCCTCATCATCAGATTCCTCAACTATCCCAATTGACTTCAATTCAATGTGCTTACCAAGCTCTTCGACTAGCACACTCAAATCATTTGAAGATTCTATAGGGGCAAAGGTCATGAATGCAGAGAAGTTTCCCTCTCCATCACAGCTTTCATCTGAATCTGAATTAGAGGAGTCGGTGTCACTACGAGTGGTGGTATACACTTTGCCCTTCGCTCGTAAGTAATTAGGACACTCTTTCTTGAGATGTCCTTGTCCGTTGCACTCGAAACACGTGATTCCTATAGAGAATTGAGAGTCCTTCCCATCTTCTCTTGAAATCCTTTTTCTCCTTTCCGAAAATTGGGAATTTCCCCTTCTCAGCAAACTTTCCATTCTTTTTGAATTTCAAGAACTCTCGGAAATTCTTCACAAGATATGCCATATCTTTATTGAAAACATCCTCATCCGATGAGTCATGAGCTTCTACCCTCTCATTGATCGTCTTAAGAGCAAGGGATTTGCTCTTCCTTTGTGATGGCAATGACAGCTCATAATTTTGAAGTGAGCCAATTAGTTCTTGAACTTTGATATCATCAAGGTCCTTACTCTCTTCAATTGCTCTAACTTTTGCACGGAAGCTCTCCGGCAATGATTGAAGGATTTTCCTCACTATCCTTGAGTCATCTGTCTTTTCACCCAAATTGAACTTGCCAATAACCACCTCATTCAGCTTGCCATAGAATGAGTCGAATGACTCGTCTTCACTCATTTTCAACTCTTCAAATCGAGTGGTTAGCATCTACAACTTAGTATCCTTCACTTTCTTCGTGCCTTCATACGTGGTCTCCAATATTTGCCATGCCTCCTTGGCAATTGTGACGTGAGATATCCTATGAAACTCATCTAGAGATACATCACAAAAATAGCATTTAGTGCTTGCTATTTGCATTTGCTACCATAAGGACCGCCTTATCCCAAGTGGATTTAGCAGCCTCCAGCCTAGTCCATCCAACATCCACCTCATCTCAAACGGTTTCATCAATTGAACACAAAAATGCCCTCATCCGAACTTTCCAAAAGGCATAGTTGCTACCATCAAAATATGGTAGAGCATTTAGAGACAGAGACCAGTCCATCTTAAACGAGGTCAAGGATTGCACTAAGGTAATTAAAACATAGCAAGTGCACCCGCTCTAATACCAATTGAATGTCCAAATAGTGTGTAAAATGCCTTGAACATTTAAACCCCCAAATTACAAATTACCAATTCAAGCTTATTATCAAATAATGTATGTGTGGAATATGAAAATAAGCTAAAAAAAATTGATAAAACAATCTAAACCAAATAAAATCACAACCACAGCAAAAATTAAATAGCAAAGATTAAGAAAAGAGAGATGCAAACACAAAGACAACACAGCGATGTGTTATCGAAGAGGAAACCGAAGTCCTCAGTGTAAAACCTCTCCACCTCCCTCCACGCGATCAATAATCCACTAGAGAATGAAGTTAGGATACATGAACAGTAGAAGACCCTCCAAGCCTAATCTACCTAGTGTACCTAAGCCCTTCAGGCTTCTTACTCCAACGAGGTTACACTGAATCTTTGTCTTTTCTGGCTTACTAGATCCCGCTATAGCCCATAGTATCAACCAATATCAATTGGTCTCTTCCTAACTACTTCCCAAGCACCGAATAGCCTCCTCATAGATATGAGTATAGTGAGAAAAGGTTTTGGCTAATGTACCTCTCAAGGATGTATTAATAGAGAGGGTGAAAGTAGAGGAATTTGGAGAATCAAAGTGTAAAGATTGTGGATGAGTCAATCTTGTTTTTCTCTAGGGTTTCTCTCTCAAAATTCTTTCTGGAAACTCTCTACAATATGTGGGTATAAGAGGTATTTATACTGGTGTGTATTTGGAATGCGAAAGGTCAGTTTTTCCCAAACAGAGTGGTCTGGCGACTTGACCTCGCGACTTGACTGAGTCGAGAGTTTGAGTCGTGAGCTAACTGCCTGGCCATATTGGAAGTTTTGTCCTGTAGTGCTCCAGCTAGCGTGATTCTTCAGCTCCTCTGCATGCTTCACACGTGTGCCAACTTTGGCGACTTGTAAGTCGTGAGCCAATCGCGAGGTCTTGTTAAGTGCATACTCTTTAGCTTTTCTTCACACTCTCTCACACACTACCCTTACATAATTCCCACCTAAATACAAGGTTTCTAAATGCTGAATTACAAGCAAATTTGGCACAGAATAAAGCCAACAAGATGGTTGATCAAATTCAATCTTACATGCTCCACAAGCAATGTGGGCATAAAATTACAAGCAATGTGATCATATACATTGTTCGATGGAATTTTAATACTAACATTTAGCTTTATGTATCCACTACTGTGTGTCCAAAAAAAAATTCTGCTCAAGCAATGTGGGCAGCATGTGGGACAATCCATCAATTAGGATAGGACGAAGATTATGACCTTTTCATTTTACTCCAAAAGACAGGAAGGTATGATTACCCCTAATCACAAGGAACTAATTTGTAATGTTTCAAAAAGAAGATTAGTAAATTGTAATTACGCTTTATTTTGCCTTTGTTTTGGGGTTAGCCTTTGTTTTAGGTTCGTTAAAATATATCTTTAATAAATTGGGCAAAATACCAAAAAGACATCCTAGAGTTTGATCATTTTATCTTCAATGAGGTGAGCGAATAAGAGTCCGTGACTTTTTCTATGAAAATATAGGTGTCTGCAAGTCTGTAAAACAAAATTGTTCTGTCTCACTTCTATCAAATGTGATTGATGTGCCACTTTATTATTAAAAAGAATTTTTTTTAAATAGAATTTAATTATAAAAAGACTGTAAGGTTAAATTTAATCAACTATTTTATTGGTTTTATTCCGTGCCAAATTGCTTGTATTTCAGCATTTAGTAACCCTGTATTTAGGTGGATTTGATGTAAGAGTAGTGAGTGAGATAGAGTGTTGATTGCTCAAGAGTGCGCAAGAAACAGAGACTTGCGGCTTGCTCTCGCGGGTAACTCGCAGCTTCAAGCCGTCAAACGCAGCACACGTGCCAAGCGTGCCAGAATGTGAACAGTCATACTAGCTGGAGCACTACAGGACAAAACAGGACAACTGGGCATACGGTTATCTCACGACTGGGTCTCGCGACTTAGTCAAGTCGCGAGGCCAAGCCGCGAGCCACCCCTGTTTTGTAAAACCTGACGTTTCACATTCCTCTCTCACTCCAGTATAAATACCCCTTATACCCACAAGTGTATGAGAGCTTCCAAAGAGAATTTTGAGAGAGAAACCCTAAAGAAAAACAAGATTGATTCACCAACAATCTATATATTAGAGTCTCTTCAAATTCCTCAACTCTCTTCCTCTCCATTGTCATATTCTTGAGAGGCATTTTACCAAAACCTTGTTCTCACCATATTCATCACTGTGAGAGGGTTGTTTGGTTTGCTGGGAAGCAGTTAGGAAGGAACCAATCTACATTGGTTGATGCTATGGTCTAGTAGCGGAATCCGAGAAGCTAGAAAAGAAAAAGGTTCGGCGCAACCTCGTTGGAGTAAGAAGCTTGGAGGGTTTAGGTGCACTTGGAAGATTAGGCTTGGAGGGTCTATTGCTGTCCTTGTATCCCAACTACATTTTCTAGTAGATTGTTTACTGCTTGGAGGGCGGCGGAGAGGTTTTACGTCGAGGGCTTCGGTTTCCTCTTCGATAACACATCGCGTGTTGTCTTTGTGTTTGCATCTTCCTTCCCTTTTATCTTTGCCTTTTATTATTTGCTGTGGGTTGTGATTTTAATTTGGCTTAGATAGTTTATCCAATTCTATATTATAACTTATGTTCATTTTCCGCACACTAGTTGTTTGACATAATACTTGAATTGGTTAATTTGTAAATTGGGGGTCTAAACGTTCAAGAGTGTTTATACACATAATTGAACTTTCAAAGACAAAAATGTGTTTGGATAATTAAAAATAAAATGAAGAAATTTCTTTTGATGAATAAGAAAATGGTGCTTGACTTGCAAACACAACAAAGAAAAAAAAAATACAAATAGCTTTTATATTTGCTTACAAAAACTCAATATTTAATTGGTATATTAAGTTTAGGAGCATAATGCAGAATTAAGTTGTATTAATGAGTCTTCTCAAAAAAAAGTTGTATTAATGAGGTGCCCGTCTATCTCAATTCTCAACCAACAACTGGGTCATTTCAACAAAAATAAATAAATAAATAACAATTAGATAATATATGTTTTTTTTATAAAGAATATGTATTGTTAAGTGTTTAAATGTTTGTGATGAATTTAGTTTAATTCATGGAGCAAAATATCAGTCTGGAATATTGCATATTTGTAATATATGAATGTATATCAAACATTGTGATATTTGGTGTGGAGAAGCATATTTTATTAGTTTGAAATAAATAATGTCTGTAATTGTATTCTGTAATGGTAGATATTCTTTTTTTGCAGCCACAAATCAAAGTGTGTTGCATTTACAAAATCATTGCAGGTATGTTGGCTTTCAAGAGTCATTGGTATTTGATTTTATTTATCTTGATACTTACTAATTATCAAAAACATATTTCTTTATCTTGATACTTGAAAATCTAGATGAAGGATTCACCGTTGATCCATCAAGACAAAATTAGAACTTGCAAGTGATTTTGTTACTAATAAGAGACCGGATAGTTCGTAACTTGCAATTGATTTTGTTACCCATTTTTGTAGTCCAACTTACAATTGATTCTAATGAATCAATTTCTTGCATTTGGGAGAGTTTGCGACCAGTTAAATTAAGTGGTGACTATTTCTTTACCCATTTTTGGTCACTTGTAAATATAATAGAAGCCTTCTCAGGAAATTAAGTGGCGACTATTTCGTTATCCATTTTTGGTTACCCATTTTTGGTCACTTGTAAATATAATAGTAGCCTTCCAATGTATCATGAGAGTTTGTGATTAGTTAAATTAAGCGGCGATTCCATGAATTCAACCAAAAAAAGACCCTCATTGAAAACCCTTCATTGTAAGTCCCTTAGATTTGGGAGGTATATTCAAGATCAAATTTCTACCTTGAGATTCGCTACCACCAAAGGATTATTTTAAAAAAATTCAAAAAATTCTTGGATCCTCTCAGGTTGAAGTTCTCACATATACATCACTAATTTTCAATTGAAAAATTACTACCACGTCTTCATATTGATTCCATTGAGATATTATTCGGTACATGAGTACATCATACCTCTTTAAGCCAATATGCACGGTTAACTTACTTATTTCAGAATACCATAGCCTAAATAATTAATAATTAAGTAGCTCAATTGTTTCATAGATAATATCAGTTGTTTGTGGTGTGCTATTGTGTTAAAACTTCATTCTCTCTTCCTTGTGTGCGCGTGCATGTGTTTGCTTTTCAAAAAATAAAATCCACAACTATCATTTAATTAGAAACTTATTGAAGCATGGGTAAATTCACGTATGACAGAAAAACACGATGTTATCTGTTACACACGGCGTTCTATATTCATAGAATTCCCATGGACCTCCGGCTTTTCTCTTTTTTTGGAGGCCAAGTGTGTACATGGCATTTCTAGTACATTCCACAACCCTGTACAATTCCTTAAATAGAGTACATTAAATTTCTCAATTAAATTTAAACACATCATATAGTTGCATTGAATTTAATCAAGAAATTATAATACTGCTTATGCTTCATTGATAAATGGCATGCAAGCATGTGGTTGTAGTTAATTGAAAAACGTAATATAATGCATTTACGAAATCATACTTAAAGCTTTACACAAAAACATTACTCATTGAAATCGGCCACTGCTTAAAAACCAATGGTGCCCGGGCTTCATATTTTAATCCCAAAATGTGATTTGGAACCCTTTAATCTCAACTTCACTCGTGACATTATTCCCTAAGAAATATAATTCAGGCAATCATTTACATAAAGCAAACAGGACAGTTAATCCTGCGTTCTATCTGACAAAATACACATTTGCTCAACTCATAGTTACCTACTTTGTGTTAATATAAGCTCGTTCAACATTTATTTTTCATAAGTAATAAGGTTTTATTAATAACAAGAATTGACACCCAATAACAATAACCGAGTCACACAAGTATACAAGATGTATATGACTAGGGACCATACACAAATTACATAATTCTATCAAATTAGTAATCGAATAAAAATAAGCATGTTCAACATTATTCATCTATAATAACCCCCATTGAATTCACAATACAACATTAAATCAAACAAAATCCTAACCTTCCATATCTAATAATCATACCTTAGGTGTTCTCATCATGATGCAAAACTTGGAGATGACTTCAATTTCTTTGGTGGTGGGTTCCCTCCCGAGATCAGCACATATGAGTAGAAGCAGAGCATTGCAGCACTTTTAAGGACAAAAACACAGAATACAGTTAGATTCAAAATAGATTCTAGAAACTGAACTCTCTTTTCAAAAGAAAAAAACATTGGCAGTCAGATATTGCAATACCTAATAGCAGCGTAAAAACCTGTTGGAAATACTTTCTTTGTCTGCATCCACAATACAATTATAAAGTTAGAAACAATGAATCAACTAGCCAATGAGTAAGATGAATTTTCCGCTCATGTGATGTAATACCAATGAGTAGCTCTGAAAGTTCTTCCAAAGAAGCGCCGCTGAGAGTGCTACAAAATTAGAGGTATACGAAGTTAGTATAGGAATATCTCCCAAAATATCCATAACTTAAATACAGGCAATAACAGAACATATATCAAGACTAAAACTGGACTGAAGTCACAGACAAATCAGAACCTGCTTGTCCTAGAATGAAGGGCAAACTGGATTTTCCTTGCCTCCAGATCTTTAAGCTAAACGTGCTGAGAGCTAGCAAAGCACCTCCAAAGAGCACACCAGTGCTCAGAGTTGCAAGATTTCTTGAGAAAACAAAACCAAGAAGTCCACCACTTAAAACCAGTCCACCTGTAACAAAATATAAGTTAAAAATTATTAGTAAGTATTCATTTATAGTGGGAAAAAAATATGTGAGCAGGTATTTGTACGGTTAACATACTTATCACTAGCAATGTGGGCAGAAGTGAAGCATTTACAGATCAAAATGCTGCTAAAACATTTTATTGGAACACTTAGAAAGGAAAATATATATATATATATATATATATGTGGTCTCAATCAGCAAATGTACAAAAGTTGTAGCAGGTAAGAGTAATCTTGATTTGCAATGAAGACAACGCTCCAACAGATTCATGTTGATAATAATACATAAACAACTGTGACAATCAAAATGCTTTGAGTAAGGGGTCAACTTTGAACAGCTTGTGATATAAAATTGCATTTCAACTGGTGTTTGAGGAGTCTACTACTCCTTAGCAGACTTCAGTTCATCTGATCATCATCGTTCATGTATCAGAATTATCAAGGTCTAATATCAAAGCCTGGTCTTTTGAATGAGATGCATATTACTATTAATTGGTTGCCAATGAGGACTAGTTCAATTGGCACCTACTCCCCTTATAAGTTCTATGTATAAGGTGAGGTGGTGGATTCATGACCTATTAGATGCATCAAAAAAATAATAATAAATAAATAAATCTTGAACCCACGACCTCACTCTTTATCCCATTATTTGGGAAGAGAATGTACCAATCAAGCAATAGCTCATTGGTTATATATCACAGAAATCATAACCAACTAATCCAGTATATCAGTCAATTTAAACAGGAAAAATGTTCTAAGAAGTACAATATTCTGCTTATGACAAATAATTTCTCAATATACTCAAGATTTAAATCCAACAGTGACATTTAAGATAACTAAAAGGGTGTGTGAACATTGCCCAAAGTAAATTTTGCAAACCGCTGCCTGCCTTAAAAGAGTTGAAAAATAACTAAAACCATGGCAAGAGAATTAGAAAATTTCCCCTATTAACTATTAAGACTACAATAAATTGAATAAAAAATTGTTCAAAAGCTGCATGGATGAATAACAACCAACCATAGAATTCCGATTTTGACATCCTCAAGATGTCAATTGGGTTACCATATGGTCCACAACATTCAACATGGTCACATGAATCATTGACAAGATTGAACCAACAAATAAGGTCAACAGCTCTCTTTAAGACAATTATTTCCAAAAGCTTTTCTCCCCATGCTCAATTCTAAAGTATATGGTTATACAAGACCCGGTAGCCCCCAATGCTGCAAGGCCAAGAGGTGCTTAAAAGATCCCTAATAAAAGTTAAAGTTTCATAAACCCAAGACTTGAAGCAGACAAGCCACCCAGTGAAATTTCAGTTTAAACAAGGACATAATATTTCATAGCTTTCATATATCTTATGTCACACTAACAGGCCAATCTAGAATTCTAGCATTTTAAGCAAGATTCCATTCCAAATTACCAAGCGATAAGATGAAAAAATTTTGATCCATGCTCTTTTCTTCTTTTTTCCCAGGGTCCTTTTTCCCGGGTTAAAGATGTAAAGCAGTCCACTATAACTCTCCAAGCTTTCATGTTAGTTGTAATACTTTCTTTGAATTGAAACCATCAGAAATTCCCTATCCCTCATGTTATTAATAGGTCTATTCCCTCAGCATGCAAATCAATAAACAATGGCAGATGAAAACAAATTTTATACCACAGTATATGTACTTCTAGTTCCACTTGATCCTACAACTTATATATGATGCTTAAGTCACCTACTTGCTTTTTCTAAGTTTTTTTTTTTTTTTTAATTTTTATAAGTAGCAAAGAACATTTAAGAAAAAGAAAGGCCACAGCTGTAGTAGACAGGATGTATACCAGCGATATGCAAGAGAAAAATATAACCTAAGATCTAAAACTACAAAGATCCAGAAATTTCCAAGAAAGAGAATGAAACTCAACCCCTTATTCGCTTTTGAATCTACTTCTATCTTAAAATGCTTCTATGAACTACTCTACAACTTTACATCTGATTAATGATTTTCTTAAAGAAAAACATGGTGGCTAAGGATCACTCATGCTTAGTGTATTTAAGTGCATTTTAAGGACTTGAGTATTGGGGATAAGACTGTCAACCAACCAAAGAATTTTTTAAAAATTCAAAATTTTTGTTTGACATAATTCTTAATCAACTTAAGATGACCAGTAAAACTAGCACTGAATAAAACCTTAAAATAATTTCATGTTAAAAAAAGGTGAGTGTAATCTATCAAATCTCTTTGATGTAGTGAAGTTAACAATTGAGGTTTTTGCTAAATTGATATGCACTTACCATATGGGATGCCAAAACAAAAATCATGGATTTTCGCTGCCCTTTTTTGTTGAATAACACCATTTTCTTGCATTGGCTCACTTGATCCCAAATTTCCAGTAACATCTTCTTCTATATCTGGATATGACTTTGATGTCCCTTCAACATGCAATTTCGATGCATCAGCTGTATAACTTAGAGTAGTCTTAATCTCAGAACTGGTAGCATCTGTCCCATGCCCTTCAAGGCTCATACAAACTATAAACTAGATAACAAAATTTTTTTTAGTTAACCTCATGTAATTGTTCCATTAGACAGTCATTTTAATTAACAAGACATTTGCACACAATCACACATATAAAGCAGTCAAACCTTTTAGCAAACACTGAAACAATAGATAAACACACATTAATTCATAGGAACTGGACTTGCTATTGCCCTTCTACTCTATAAGCAGTCTAACCATATAAAGCAGTTTTTTTTTAGACATTAAGCGAAAAACAACAACCAAGCCTTAATCCCAAACATTTTGGTATCGACTATGGATCCTTGACAGACTAGTGAGAGTTGGCCATATATATATAAAGTGAAAAACATAATTCAAAAATATGAAGAAACTTGAGGATAAATATGGAAGCAATCGATATCCCATTAAAAAAATTTGTACTTTCCAAGTCAATGACCTCGACTTCAAAAGGAACTTCCTTCCCATAAGAACGGGAGCAGGTTAGGTCATGGACTCAAAACCAACTGGGTGCGTGTGTGACTTAACAAAACAAAAGTCGTACACAATACACAAAGCTCCCACTTTTTGCCGGGTTTGGGAGAAATAATTAGCAAGCAGCTTTACCCCAATGTTTTTGGAGAGGCTGTTTCCCAGACTCAAACACAAGACCTATTGCTTTTGATGGAAGGCACCAGCCTGGTCCAGCCATCGCACCAAAGCCTGACCTCTAACTTACCAAAAAAAACCAAAAATAAAAGGACCTTCAAAAGTCCCAAGAGATGCTCTAACTTTGTCATGTGACATTTCCATAAAACCACATGCACAGAATTGCATTTTAACCTTAATAGCTAGTTATCAAATCAGATCAATAACATAAAGTGGTATAGGTGAAAACCTCCAATGCAAGCAACCAGTTGCAGAGAAGCATATATAAAACCAAGGTCAGCATATCAAACACTACCTAATAATTAGAAACAACAACAACAACAAAGCCTTGGTCCCAAAATTTGGGGTCAGCTATATGAATTCTTTTTCTCCATTCTATCCTATCTGAAAGTCATGCTCTCTGTTACTTCCCTAATTGACAGGTCTTTTTTATTACTTCTACTAATGTTATTTTTGTCCTTCCTCCACCTTTTTTCCTTCCCTCACTCAACATGGATCAGCTCACTCTCTTACCGGTTCATTACTCGCTCTCCTCTAAACATGACCAAAACAGCTCAAGCGACTTGCCCTCATACCTTCATGAATAGGGGCTACTCCTATCTTTAAACGGATTTCCTCATTTTGAATTCTACACTTTCCAGGTATTCTCACCCATCTATCTTAACATTCTCATCTCCCCTACACTCATTTTACCTAATAATTAGAAAATAAAAAACCCAGAAAGACAAGCACAACCAGACCAACATTCTAGTACTCACCCAAAAATAAAAATTAATTAACTAAATTGAATTGAATTCCTTAATTAATTTATGGATCAAAACCCAGAATCAAATTATACATAAAAATACAAAATTTACAAACACCCAACTCAAAAAGTTACAACCTTTTGTTATCAGAAGCACAAAAAGTAGTAGTGAGACTCGAAACGACAGCGTTTCACGATCGAGAGAGAGAGAAAGAGAGTACCTTGGAGCGGAGTGAAGGGCTTGGAAATGAAAGCCTCTGTAGCCTCACACTGCGGTTGAGTGCGGAGAAGCACGAGAGCTGAGACTGAGAGATCGTCGCGGCCATGGCTGTGTGCCAGAGAGAGAGAGAGAGAGTTGATTTTTGGGCTTGCCGTTGAAATTTTTATTTATTTATTTGGGCTTTACTTTTAAGCTTATGAATAAAACACTTCTTTCAAAATTGACAATGGAGAGAGAGACACACACACACAAATTACCATAATTTTTTTTTTTTAACTTAAAAAGTTACCATAGTTTTTTATTTTCTTTCGATGTCAATTGCAATATATTGGGATATGGTATAATTTTAATTTTATTATAACAAATGTCCGATAATAAGATTAGTTTGTTTTAGAGTTTCTATAAGTTTATTTTTAGAATATCAATTTGTTGATACAATATTTTTTTTTTAATAAAGGACAGTTAAAATTTTAATGTAGTTTAATTTTAAAAATAAATAAATTCATCAAATTATACACATATATATAGGGTTGTTCAAATTTGACCAAACCTCATCAACCCGCTCAACCTACAACCATATAATCTGAGTAGTGATTCAATCGACAGAGAGTGTTAACTTACAAGAACTTATATAATTGGTTTGAGTGGTAGGTTCTCTATGCATGGACTCAAGTCTAATTAATCTAACCATCACAACTTAATCATAGTTGTCATTTGTCGTCATCCTCCACTCCATTGCTCTTCTCTATTCAAGTTTCCATCAAATCTGTGAAGGACATCACCAATTCGGCAAAGATCTACTAGATTCGACAAGATCTCTACCAAATCTGGTGAGATCTCATCAAAATCCAAGTTTAAAGAGATATCAGATTCAACCAATCCAACTATTCCAAATCAGGTTTCTTTTTTGGTTGGCAACTCGTATTCCTCTAGTTGGTGTTGGGTAAGTGTTTCTCAAACCTAATTTAGTCAAGTTGAGTGTAAGTTTAGGAGAAATTTGACCAGACCTAACTCGTGGACACCCCTAGTATCGAATTACAATATATATAATTCAATAGTTTTTTTTTTTTTTTTTTGAATCCATTATAGTTACAACAATTGAATTCTTGCTCTCATGCCACTGAGTTGGCCACTCAAATATACTCCTAAGTTGTTTCTATATAACTTGCTTCACTTTGATTTAGGATAACTCATGTTTGTTGATTTTTTTGCAAAAAAAATTGAGAATTAGTTTGATCTAATTCAAAAAAAAAAAAAAAAGACTCAACCAAATCAAATTATCTATAGAATCATAACCCTTCAAACCAATTTTCTAGAGACATTTTTATGAATAAAAATTCTAAACACAACTTTATTAACATTTATATTTTACTTATTAAAAAAAACATTTATATTTTAAACATATTCAAACAATATCTTTAATACAACTAAATCAATCCCTTATTTGATTTTTTTTTTTTTTTAATCATAACCTAGCATAAGAGTATTCTTTTCCAATTATCTAAAATAAACGCAATTTATCTCATCAAAAAATTACTTAATTTATTTTACATAACCATTTTTACGATATACTCTATATCTCATTCGTTATTCTACAATAAGTCATTTTAAAATAATATATTTTATACACCACAACAACAGCAAACCCAATCCCCCACAATAGAGGAGACTCCTTGTCAATAATCGCTACCCACTCCAATTTTCCATCACAACTACATCTTCTTATAGCCACAAAACAAAAGCCATAAAAGAACACAATAAATTCATGACCATTGTATCCAAAACCTTACCAAAATCAAATGGTGACTTGAAAATCTTTATGATCTGCTTCGCCACTCTGCTCCACAAATCACAAAGAGGACGTGCTTCGATCTATCACAGTGAGAGTCCGACGGACTTCCATGGATGCCACGTCGTGAGAGAGAGATAGAGAGAGTCAAATAAAAATATTTTTTTTATTAAGTACACAATGCTACATTGTTCTTTAAATTTGAAGAATATTGTTGTAGCATGTTGTATATATTTGAACAGTAATAGAACACTAGATTATTTGGAAGTAATTTTGTAATATTTTGTTGACGATATTCTCTATTTTACATTTTAAGTGGTTTTAAATAACCGGTTGAAAATACTCTAAGAGTGCTATACATCATCTGTTATTCAAACTTCCACAATTTATATTTTTAATTTTAAATATTTATCATCATTCTTGAATATATATCTGAAAAACATTACTTTTGTTCCTTAAAGTTTGTGTTATTTTTTTTAATTTGGCCTTTAAAGTTTAAAATATAGCAATTAATTTTTTTTTTTTTTATATGAAGCAATTAAATTCTTGAAGTTTGTAAAATGATTTTATTTGGTCTACTTGCTAACGTGGACACTAATATGTCTTGTGATTGGATACATTTTATAATTAAAAAAAAAATAATTATGTGGCTTAGACATTGCACACCACTACTCTAGATGGATTAAGGGTGCATTTTAATATGGACACCAATTTGTCAAAAAAATAACAATAACAATAACAATATCTTACTCTTAGTATTCCATTTTATACTATACCAGTTAGAATGTAAGTATACCGAATGTTTAATTTTAATTTTTCACTTTAAACCTTGGTTACTTTTTAAGGAAAAAAAAGAAGAAGAGAGAGATGAAATGACAAATTGCGATTGATAATGTTTAAAGGTAAACATTAGAGTGGAACAAAAAAAAAATATTCACAATTTTCATATTGTGTTGATGTGGATGGATAAATGAAATAAGATTTGTCACTTTTCTAAAGATGAACTTGCTTATAAATTGTCTTTTTCTTTTTCGTTTTTTTATAGAAATAACTTGTCTTTTTCATGTTGGGCTAATGAGATGGTTAGTGAGAAAAATGTTAAGAAAATAAAAGGAAATAAAAAAAGGAAGAAAATTGCAAAATCATTTTATAAATTTTTGAAAAGTCGAAGGACCAGATAGAAAAATAGGACAAATTTTAAGGATTTGATGGTTGATTTTGAAACTAAATTTGGAAACCAAATTAAGAGTTGACACAAACTTAAGGATAAAATGATGACTGCCCTTTTTCTCAAAAAAAAAAAAAAAATGATGACTGCCCTTGAATATATATATATATATATATATATATATATATATATATATATATATATTATATCAATATCATCTTGGGTTGGTTAGAGAACACCGTTCCCTTGAGTTGGGCTATAACCAAACCAACTCAGATTTGTTTAGGACTTAGGATAGATGAAAATTTTTGTTCAATTTTGAATATTCTATTTTATACTCTATCAATCACAGGCATAGCTTGCCATAGTTTTTTTTTTCCTAATAAAATAGTGATACTAGAAATATTACAAATTTTTACCATATAGACCTTACAAATTGATGTGCTATTAATCATTAAAAAAAATTTCTCAAAAAAAAAATCATTAAAAAAATTAACACTTATTTTAGTATGTTGTTTAGGTGATGTTAATCATATTCTTACCACACTAGTTTTTAAACTTTTATATTAAAATTTGTAATAACTTTAGCATTTTTCTAGAAAACCATATTTTGAAATGTAAAGAAATTAAACACGTTGCATAATGTAAGAAGTATAAAGTGGACTAATGCTTCCCTCTTATATGTTTGGACTTTGAAAGTGGGGAGAGAATGATAAAAGAAAAGAGAAGAAATATTTGATCTTTCCTTTGTTTGGTTTTTGCACTCAGTTTTTCCTCCCTTTCTTTTCTTTCATATTAAGCAAAAAAAAAAAAAAAAAAATTTATCCCAACTTTTAACTTGTGTTTGGAACGGGTGAACAAGGAGAGAAGAGAAATGATATGCCACTTAAAAAGAAAACCATTTTTTTTGGGGAGAATGGGGACATAGGATTCATATTCCTTTTTAATTTGTAGTCTCTCTTTTGGGATACCATGGGCTTCCCTATGCTTGGTTTTGTGCATTGTCTTTACTATAACTAGCTTGTAACCTCATGCATATACATGGATACACTTAAAAATATACAATAAGATACATAATATAATTCATATATATAATTTAAATACTATTGATATTCATTTTTATATTTTATTAATTCTTTAAAAAAATTTGTAAAGATATTATTAGGTCTTTTTTTTTTTTTTTTTTTTTACAATTCATTTATTCTAGACTCTTTGGTTTTTGTACTTAATAACTCACTTGGATGAATATTTATGATGTGGTCCTACATTTGATTCTAAAATTAAGAAATAAAATTCTTTAAAAATAAATAATTTAGAACACATGGCACAAAATTGAAACTCTAATTTGGAATTCTAATTTGAGTTTCTCTTAACTTCACCTATTATTATATATATATAAATTTGGTTTAATATTACTACCTATGTGTTTGTTATTTGTTCTTTCTGGGTCTATACATTTCCTTTGTTCTGTACCTTAACCTTTTTATTCTGGTGTGTATCCTAAACCTTTATGCCCAGTTAAGAAGAAAAAAAAAATCAATCACCCAAGTTCATTAAAAAATAAAAATCATACCTAGTATATATATATATATATATATATATATAAAGAAAGAAAAAGAGCAAAACGCCCTAAAAAAACAAAACATCAAACCCAAAAAAAAAAAAAAAAAAAACAAGCATTTTGGTAAGTTAAAAGAGAAAACACCCAGGCCCCACCAGTTTTCCCCTTAAAATTCACCCAACCAAACACCCCAAAAACAATTTTCTCTCCCATTTTCTTTCCTCTCTTTCCATCCTTCCTAGAATCCACAACCAAATGGACACTTAGCATTTTTTTGTGCTTATATATCTTTTAGTTCTTTGTTTATGCCAAAATAGAAAAGAAAAAAAATTGTGAACATATGATTTTTTTTTTTTCTTTCTAGTTTCTACTCTTTAAAAAAAATTCTAATGGCAATTCCAGTTTTCACAATGGAAAAAAATAGTAATCTTTCATCTCCTCCTCATCACAAACTTCTGATGCAGTGTCAAAGAGACCTACTAAATTAGCAGACATCCAAATCTTTATTTACTTTGAATATCTTGGAGTTAGCCTGACCTATAGAGCCCATCAAGCTTGGGCTTGGGCTTGAGCTGAAGACAGAATAAAAAGCATAAGAAGAGCCCAGAGAATTCAGAAACAAATGCAAATAAACACGACAACTTTTTTTTTCCCTCCCATAATTTGATAGTTAACACCGGGTTGACACAATTTGAATCTAAATATCTTCATTAAAAATATCAAGAAGTGCCAGTTGAGTGACAAGATTTTTGTCAAACACGGACAAATTTGCAAACACACAAAATAACAGCATCAACAAGAGAGAGCTTTAGTTCACAGCACAGCAAAGTCACAAAATGGCATGTCCCCGTCTTATCTTGCTTCAATAATTACGGTATTGCCTTGCAGGGTTCAAACTAAAATTATTGAGAGACCACAAAGTGAATTTTGGCTATTATCAAAATCAGAAATGACCTGCTTTGTAGTTAATGGTCTAAAGCAGTTTTTGTTTAATATAGAACCCCATCTTTAAAATTAGAGTATCTTGTTACCAATGGGTTCAGTTCAGAGAATTTTGAATTTGATAAAAATCTACTCAGAAAAAAAAAAGGCACAAGTGTTGTATTTGGATGGATATTAATTTATATCTTCAATTAGAAACAAACTTACATGAATTTTCTATGATTGTTTTGGGATAAAATGTGGGGAATTTAAATTGGGTGTGCTTATGCAAATTATTGTAACATGGGGAGGCCATTCATCCTTCATTGAGAATTAGCAGGAAGCCTACTTCCTTGAGCAATTATTAGGTTCGTCAAGTGGATTCTCCCCTCTATCACATGACATGAGAGGTGAACCCCATCCATTAGTCCCACATGGGACCTCACCTCCTTTTGAGATGGGAGGACTCCACCCAACGAACCTAATAATTTGTTCACTTTCTGATCTATGCTTCATATTGTAAATGGACCATAGAAAAGTTGTTGATTAAGACAATAATTCTTTTCTATATATATAATTTTGAAGTGAGAAAATGATAACATGAAACTCATAAGTATAGACTTTAAATTAACCTAAAAAATAGATACTTTTAATTCTTAAAATAACATTTATTTTGATTAAAAAAATGCAATTTGTATTTCACCAAATTGTTATTTTGATGATTACACCTAATAATTTTTTTCAATAGATAAAATAGGGTTTGAAATTTGTAATGCTCACTTTATGATAATTGCTCTTTACCATTGGATTAAGATATCAATGATTTTTTTTTTTGGAGTTTAGGTGGAATTTGAACATTTAATTTTTTATTTAATGACAAGAAGTTTTACAAGTTGATTTATTTTTAAAAAAATATAATAGTATTTTTGTCTAATTTTTTAAAGTAAAATAAATTGATGAAAATAAATTATACCATGCCGACATAGATGGTGGTATCTCTGTACGGGGTTTCAAATCTAAGATGTCTACATCTAACCCTCATCCTTAAGTAAGAGAAGTTCTTGAATTCTTTTAGTCATGTACTTGGCACTACCTCTCTTACTTGTTGTCTATTATGGGTTGGCCATCCAAATGAGCACATGTACTTCTCTTTAAATTGATGGTTTATGAGGAATGATTTTAGTGTTTTGTTGTATATATCTCTGTTTATGGGTTTCAAATCTAAGATGAATAATTATAACACAATAATTAATCATCATTAATCTCAAAAAATTAAGTTGATTAATAATAAAAATTCAATCATTCATTAATGTTCTTAAACAAAATAGGAGGAGATAGTACCAAAGAAAAGTCTTTCAAATGGGCTCCATGTCTCATGTCTGTTTCAATATTTCAAGTTTAGAAAATGGATTTTTTTTTAAGGGGGTCAGATTGTGAAATTAATTATATAAAAAAAGGGCTAAATCGGCTTGAATTACATTGAGAGTTTGTGATAGAGCATCCCCCGTCCATACAACATAATTAGAGACATTTATTGTGTACCTAGCTAGGCTGTGTGCAACCATATTGCCTTCGCTCCTCTAATGTGAGAGTAATATAATTGAGTAAAGGACCTAGAACAAACCTTTGCATCCTGGATCAGCAAATCATAAGTTGTCAAATAATCATCATCTTCTGTGAAGACTTTAATTATCGTCTCTGAGTCACCTTCCAATTTAGACCATAAAATTAACCACAAAATATTTTACATCCAAGCAAACAAAGCAACAATTTCCATGCTCAAAAAGGAAGGTAGAAGATTCTAAAACTAAATAAATAAAATAAAAATAAAAGTAGAATATTGGAGTAATCCCACTATATGTGTATGAGGATTGACTTGTAAGTCACTATTTCCACGTGGCAAACGTGTAGATCCGGGTCCAAAAGGGGTTTGAAGACACATGTACTTTGTTTTTCTAGGGTTTTATGTTAGTGACCACCAACCCAATTTACAAGTCCTCTTACTTTTTAGAAGTCACTTCATGTTTCTAAAAAATTAATACCAAAAAATAAAAAGAAAAACTACACAATATGGTCAGGTGATACTTGTTAGTTATTCGATTCTCAGTGCAACTTGGTTGCAGCCTAATTGGATTCCAATATTTATCAACTCTTTCTACTTTTGGGAAGTCATGTCACCTTCTCCACTATAAATGAGACTATTTAACCTAAGTGTATCTTTGTAATCTGTAAACAATTTTATGTCAACAAATAAGAAGGTGAAAAAAAGAAGAAAGATGACATTTTGACGAAGAAAAATGACATGGAATAAGAACACTCAGCCATGAAATAGAGAAAAAAAAAATCCTAAAATGTGTATGTGCATGTGTTTTTTCTACAATATGTTGGTTATTTCGTACTTGCAGAATATAATGATAAAATAATTTTTTTTTCTCACATGATAATAATGAGTTTTACTAATTAAATTCATATTTATGTAAGATGAGTAAATATCATGTCGTTGTATTTCAACAATACTCAATTATTTTTCTAAGTTGAGATATCTTATCCTGAAATTTGAACCTAAACGCTCTCTTAAAAAAGAGTTTGAAAGGGTTTTTACAATAATTTACTAAGTTGTCATTGTTTGGTTTTGGATAGCTATCTATTTTGCCTGGTTCACAGTGAGCTACATCCTAAAATAAATGGGCAAAAATCTATTGGCCTAAAAAATTCAAAACCTTTCCCTTTCCATTTGAACATGCGCTCTTTCCTATTCAAGGTTAGGCCAAATTAATTATGATCAAGATGTGTATTGATTATGATGTATCATATCAAATTGTGCTGACTGCTGTATATATGTAAGGTTTTGTTTGTGCAAAACAATATTCTCCAAGAAAATATATAAGATAATAATAATTTAAAAAAGAAAAAAGCACCACACAATTATATTTGGCGTGACAATGGTCTATGTTATAATTACCAGAGGTTTAAATAAGGCTCCATTAAAGCCCTTCCAAGAAATTCAAGAGAACTTAAAGCTTTTTAACAAATCACTCCATTTGTTTCAACATTATTGTTTTCTAAAATACGAGTCATTATTTATAAATTATTTTTCAAAAAACAATCTCATTTTTTCATGTTTGGTAAGGACCTTAAAAATGAAATATAATTTCTTTCAAAAATTTCCATATTAGAT
Source organism: Quercus lobata (assembly GCF_001633185.2). Lineage (NCBI taxonomy): Eukaryota > Viridiplantae > Streptophyta > Magnoliopsida > Fagales > Fagaceae > Quercus > Quercus lobata. The sequence continues at coordinate 4,058,084 of NC_044910.1, read as the reverse complement.
AAAAAAAAATTTATTTAGCATGATATGAGATAAAATTGTGTTTTTTATAAAATAAAAAGAAAGAGAGGATAAAAATCTCTAGAAAATTAGTCATATTTTTAATAGAATTTTTTTCATTAATCAAAAATATTTTTTATTTGACTTATTATTTATGATGCTACAAAAAAACTAGAAAACATAAAAAACTATCTTTACAAAAAAAATTTCATAAAAACAAACGGAGAGAAAAATTATCACTAGCTACCAATTTCATTAAAGAGTTTTTTCTCCTCTAAGTTAAAATACATGTCTCAATTTTAATGATGGGAATTTGAGGCTTTTGAGTTAAAATTCTTTTGAGCATTGTTCCAACTTTTAAATGGAATAATAAGGTAACAAAAATGATCATGCTTAATTTTCATAGAAATGCCCAATGGGTATGCATGGATCAAGTTGGTGGGGTTCGGAGTTTTTTCAACCCAATCGACCTACTTAAGTTGAGAAATTTCCAACCCAACCCAACTCATAGTAACTCTCAAAACCAATCCAACCTAATTGGGTTTGGTTGGGCTGGATCTTCAAGTTGGGACCATTATTTCAAGCCTAATAAACAGTTTTAGCTTCCATTAAGTCTCAAAATATCCAAAACTAATTAAACTAATTTCCAAAATCAAAAATAAAACAAACCAACAGATTTTTTTTTTTAAAAAAAATATATATATATATATATATATATATATATATATATATAACACTATTAATAGCGTGAGTTGGATTGGGTTAACCTTAGTTGAAAACTTTGCAAACCTAAACCTAATTAATCCAACCAAGATTCAACCAAAAAAAAAAAAAAACTCAACCTATGAACTAACAAAAGCCAAGTCAAGACTTATCAAAAAAAGAAAAGAAGCCCCAAGTCAAGACTTCATATTGGGTTTGTTGAGTTGGTGGATTGAATGCACATCCCTAACTTGATTACCAATTTACCATCCATTCTCTAAGAGAGAAGTCTAATAATGATAATAATAATAACAACATTGGCTATTAGTTGGATACAAATATGAAAATTTAAAACACTTTTTTTTAATATCCTATTTGTTATTTCTCCTGCCCAAAAAACTCTTTATCTGTTTGGTTACATATAGGTGTAACAATATTGGGCATCTATGCTAACTTCCTTGTGGCTTTCAATATGTTTTAAAAATAATCTCCAAACAAAAATAACAATATTGGGCATCCATGCTAAATTAAAGTGAGCCCAATTTATTCATTTATTTGTCATTTTCCATGTAGCCTTTGTTAGTTAACACCAATGTATTCATGCCCTATGTTTGATTATAAATTTGATACCCCGAATTGTTTGAGTTTATTAGCATGGGCATTTGTTAATCTATTCTTTACTAAGTGTGTATTAAGTCAATTTGTACTATATAAACAATTATGATGAGTCCTATTAGTTTAGGACACTACATTGCAACGTCGTAGGTCCTAACAAAAACGTCAGGGAGATGACGAGAAGTCTCAGTTATAGATGTGATAGCACTTCCCTTGTATTTTTCTTTATATTGTCTACACTCTACAGTCCTTTATCATCTAAGCCTCTCAAGTGTCGATTTCTCACCTACTCTTTTACTTATTTATTTATTTAAATTATCATCATCAAATTTTGACAATACTAATAATTCTATGATTCTCTCTATTGATAGGCCCATATACAACAAGAAGTCCGCTTAGAGAAGAAGGTATATAGTATCAAATGATATATTGATACTATGTTAGCGGTATCAAAATCTAATTAGTGTGAGATATGTCAACAAAAAATAACTAACCCACTAACAAATGAAAGACGTGTTAGTAAATAGTTATTTTTGTACATATGTCTCTTGTTTATTGGATTTTGATACGGATAACGTAATATCATTTGATATAAAATACATTTTCCACCCAAAGATCGTCTAGATTGGCTTTTATATCACATTAAAATGATTCTTGAAACTATTTTCTTTCTTAAACTTGGCGAAAACGACAAAACCATTGAAAACTCCTTGTTTATGAATTTTTAATTTTCTGAAAATCTGTTTTTTTCTTTTCATGACACAACCAAACGGTCCACTTCTATCTACCAAATATCACTTAAAAAGAACTCATCTAGAAATAGAATCCAATAAGATTATGGTCACAAAAAATTTCACAATTTTCTCACTACATTTGAAAAGAGAAACTTACTGCAACATCTTTCACATGAGACCTTATATCAAGTCCATAATTTTTATATCTTTTTAATTTATTCAGTCTAGTCGCCATCCTTAGTAAACTCCAATAATATTACAGGTACAACAAATTTCACAACTTTTTTTCATAACATACTAACATATTGTTATTAGTGCATCTTTCATATGAAAGCACTATTGATGTTACTTTTATTGTATCTCAATCACAACCCGTTAGTGACTTGTTGTGCAATATATAGAATTATTAATTGTAAAGACTCCTAAGAAGCCAATGAAGAAAGTCACAAATCCTAAGCTTAACAAGAGACATGTCGTGGTCAATGTGACTGTCCAGAGAAAGAGAACACTTAAAAAAATGATATGCTAAGATAGGCTTTTGAAAGAATGACCATTTGTGCTTGCATTTTACAACACCAAAGGCCAACACTTCTTATGTGTCAAGCGTGTTATAGTGGCAATTCTAAGACTTTGCATTTTGCTTTATTCCATAGTCATAGTCTGGTTGGAACCTGAGGGACCCATTAAAATTCAAAGTTTTTAGACTGAAAATTTCCTCATAAGAAAGGAGAAGTGTCTACCACCATGACTGGAATTATCAAGCCCTTGTAACTTCATGGGCATATATTGGTCATTGGGTCTATACTCTACACCTAATTATCGATCTCATAGTAGCACATAGATCTTCTAATGCAAAGTGATGTGGCAAGAAAGTGACCGATCAAGACCATAGAGTTTCTATAAAGTAATCTTTCAAACCCAACAAAGAGTTCTATAGAGCATGCTCTCAAAAGTCTTGATCTCAAGAGTTCATATCGACTTTCTGATAATGACCTCTCTCTCTCTCTCTCTCTCTCTCTCAATATAATTTCTGTTTATTTTTTTCAACAAAATACACCGTTAATTCCTAAACTTTAAATCATAAGCAATTTTAGTCCTTAAATTTTAAAATGATTACTTTCAATCCCTTAAATGACATGGTCATATTAAAAAATGGCACATTATCATTCCATTAGACACATTAAAGAATAAAAATGATCAATTTAAATTTGTTAGAAACTAAATTTGATAGTTTTAAATTTGTCAAAAGACTAAAAATGATCATTTTAAATTGTTAAGGACTAAATTTCTTATAGACTAAAAACTATCACTTTAAATTTATTAGATACTAAAAGCTACTCCTTAAAATTTTTTAAGAACTAAAAATGATTGTTTTAAATTATTTTAGAGACTAAAAATGATAGATTTAAGTTGTTTGAAGACTAAAAACAATAAGTAAAAATTTTAGAAACTAAAATTTTTCTAAAGTTAAAATTTGAGGACCAACATATATATCTTTTTCTTTTTCTTTTTTTCCAACATTAGAGCATTACCACTCATTCTTATAATAATAGTTGTTGGTATTCTTATGATTTGCATGAACTCGAATGATCAATTCAACATAAGAAACACTTCATCTCTCAAACCTTGGGGTCATTAAATTCTCTTTGTTGTTGGCAAAATAATACTTATGTACAACAACGTTGATGATTCCCATTTTACTTTTGTTTACCCTAAGTAGCAGCTGAGTACATTGTGTCCACAACCACTACTTTTTGGATGCACCTAGCCAAAGCTTCTCTCTCTCATCAAACTAGGCATTCGTTCGAATGAACTTTCTTGCAAGTTTCAACTTTAAAGCATCAACTTTTCAAGGTACAATTATATATTTTCACAAAATAAACAAAATAAGTTCATCCCAATACAGAAATATCTGAAACATCTCGAGAAATCGGCCTCCACCAGACAAACCTAGCAGTAAAAGTCATGTTGTAGATTATTAGCTTTGTTGATCGCAATGTTGCTAGGTTGCCTTTGATGTCCTGAGTACTTGCCATGAGGATTATGGGGTAGCATTTCCTTTATGGCACTAGACTATAGGGTACATAGTATTCGAAATGAATAAATATCTTTTGACTTATTTTCTGTGTTTCACTCTACACCAATTACAACTTATCATTTATTATTTTTTTCTTTCATTATAAAATATCAAAGTTTAAAATAGAAACAAATCAAACACATGGAAAATTGTGATTGTCAAAGATTAAAGAGTGGAATAGAGGATTTCTATTCTATTTGGAACGTAGAGAAGACTACCCCCCCTTATCTTCTCCATATGGAGACCCCATCATATGACTCAGTTTGAGCTTACTTCTCTCAAAGTGGAGTTACCATTTGAGCAACATTCCAGGTCCATTGGCATGCGTTAGGAGACCTAAAAGAGTGATAGTGCATAGGTTTTGCAGAAACTTTGCCTAGTATTTTTGACTTTCTAGCAATTGTAGTACAAAAAAAAAAAAAAAAAAAAAAGATGGTAGCAAAACATGTAGGTATTACAAGGCTAGCTAGCTAATTGTACTATTTCACATGGCACACCTTATCCTTGTGGAATCTTAAGTTAGGTCACTTCCATTTTGAAGCCATGGAATTTCAAACATCTCTCTCCCCTCCCCCCTCCCCCACCCCAAAAAAGGGAAGATAGGAAGAAAGCTTCTCTTCTCCTATTAGAAGGAAGCAAGATGGAGAATGATGTGTTCATAAAAGAGTTGCACAAAAGGTTTATGATTATTGATATGAACATCGTGTTGCCACATGAAATAGTAGGGGATAATCCGGGCAACTATATATGATACACAAAGATCATATAGGAAAGAACCAATGAAGCTAATTATAGATGGATCATGGACCCCAATTGAGACAAAGACTTGACACAGACAATAATTGACAATTGTTCAAAATACATAATTGTCTTATAGACCCAAGGTTTTCATAATAATCATTATGACCAATGATTTGGCCACAATTTTATGATTAGTGACAATGGCATTAAGTACTGCAACTCTTGCTTTCTTTGTTACAATGATGGTATACAATCATAATTTGGACGAAAAATATTCTAGAAATGTTGATGAATTTATATTTTATATACAAAGAACCATTAATAATGATATTGACCATTGTGGTTTGGTCTAGCATACGAGGCCAATTACTTGATTATAATGTTGAAATGACTTTGCAATATGATAGTATATAATTAATGGACCATATCTAGTTTCTCTTAAAAACCGTTGGTTCATTTTTGTCAAGTGACTTACACAGCATCATGACTCCCGCATTGCTATAACGTTTCAAATTAACAACCTAGAAAAATTAGAACCTCATATTTTTCTCTCCTTTTAGACAAAACAATTTCTTTTTTCCTTCTTTTTTTTTTTTTCTTTTTTTTTTTTCCCCTACTGCCCCATTTGATATGATAAAGAAAGAGTGGAGACATAGGCATAGGACATTAAAATTAGGACCTCATACCCCACTAACCCATAAACTAGTGGACACCACCACAACTGATGTCTTTAATTACAAGGCCCTATGGTGACCAAAGACCAAAGTATCATTATTAGCTAGTTCCAAACTTCCATACTCTTAAAGCCTATTTCTTCCTTATATGATAAATATGCAATAGTAGTTCTTTTGCTTTAGCCTTTAGGATCTAACATCACTATCACACTAGATTTTTCATTACCATTTTGTGAGTGTAGAGCATGACACCCCACCTTCATAAAGTACATATGTTAGAGGTATAACGTAATGTTATCATAGATTTATTCTCTTTGTAAAAATAGGAAAAAAAAAAAAATTCACACGCACACACATATGAATAAAAATCATTCGTTTCATTTTAAGTGTTCTATTTTATGTTTCACCAATTGATACCTATCATATGTTCTCTCTCTATCCTTTTCTTTGTAACCAAAGTTTAAAATATAAAGAAAAAAAAATCATATACACGTAAAATACTACAATTAGTGAGACAATATAAATGGAACATAAAATTTTTACTCTACATAATATGTATGCCTATCATATACTCCATTATTTTAAGTGTTTTATTTTATGTTTCAGCAATCGCTACATGTCACATGTTATCTTTCTCTCTTTTTCTTTTTTTCTTTTTATATTCTTATAAAGTAACCAAAGTTTAAGATAGAAAGAAAAAAATAATATACACATAACATACTACAATTGCTGAAACAATATATATGGAACATAAAATTTTTATTCTACATAATATATGTGTGTATATAACTATCAATTATGTATGCCTAACGTATATTATTTATATAATTTAAGTACTACTACATGAGAGAGAGAGAGAGAGAGAGAGAGAGAGTACTACACTACTTTTAGTCAAGTGGTGTCCGTATCTCTAATTTAACAAAAGAATATTTTGAGAGAAGAAATGTACCATGTTGTTTAATTACCACTACTTTTAGTCAAGTGATGTTCGTATCTCTAATTTAACAAAAGAATATTCTGAAAGAAGAAAGGTACCATGTTGTTTGATTAAAAAAACAAAATTTGACTATAATAATGGGTAAATTTTTTTCTTTATTGGTCTTAATAAACAGATGAATATAAAGCTTTTTTTTTTTTTTTTATAACAAGTTACAATGCAAATTCCCCTAAAAAATAAATAATTATAAAAAAAAGCCAACGCAAATTTTTATTCTTCGTAATATATATGTGCACATAACTATGTATGCCTATTGTTATTATTCATATAATTTAAGTACTACTAGTACCACTACATGACCCGGAGAGAGAGAGAGAGTACTACTACTACTTTTAGTCAAGTGGTGTCCATATCTCTAATTTAACAAAAGAATATTTTGAGAGAAGAAAGGAACCGTGTTGTTTGGTTAAAAGAACAGAATTTGACTATAATAATAGCTAGATTTTTTTTTTCTTTATTGGTCTTAATAAACATATGAACATAGAGTTTTTTTTTTTTTTTTTTTTAACAACACAAATTTTTATTCTACATAATATATATGTGCACATAACTATGTATGCCTATTGTATATTATTTATAAAATTTCAGCACTACTAGTACCACTACATGACGCATAGAGAGAGAGAAAGAACTACCACTACTTTTAGTCAAGTGGTGTTCATATCTCTTATTTAACAAATGAATAATTTGAGTGAAGAAATGTACCATGTTGTTTGGTTAAAATAACAGAATTTGACTATAATAATAGCTAGATTTTTTTTTTTTTCTTTATTGGTCTTAATAAACATATGAACATAGAGTTTTTTTTTTTTTTTTTTTTAACAAGTTACAATGCAAATTTCACTAAAAAATAAATTATTGTATAAAAAAAGCCAACACAGATTTTTATTCTTCATAATATATGTGTGTATATAACTATGTATGTCTATCGTATATTATTTATATAATTTCAGTACTACTAGTATCATTACATGTGAGAGAGAGAGAGAGAGTACTACCACTACTTTTAATCAAGTGATATCCATATCCATATCTCTTATTCAACAAAAGAATAATTTGAGTAAAGAAATGTACCATGTTGTTTGGTTAAAAGAATAGGAGGCGACTATAATAATTGGTAGAGTTTTTTTTTTTTTTTTTTGTCTCAATAAACAGATGAATATAGTTTTTTTTTTTTTTTTTTTTTTTTGGAAACAAGTTAAAATGCAAATTTCCCTAAGATATAAATAATTATAATAATTAAAAAAAAAAGTCAACGCAAATGAACAACATTCAGTGATTACTTGGGCCAAAGCGAATGGGCCTTGTAATAGATAAATAGCCGATGAATTTGACGTCGGCCTCGCCGTACGGCCTTTGGTGTAAGAAAAAATCATGATGCTGATAAATATGCTATGCTAAAGTTAGGTTGGCTTGGCTTTTGTGAGTAGGTGCTACTGTTTGAGTAGGATGACAACAACTCCAATACGCAGCGCAAAGAGTATTTGCAATACCCAAAATAAGCGGGATTCGAATTACAAACATAATACACGACAAAAGATCCCTATAAGGGAAAAGATCCTTTCAAATTAAAGGTTAATATTCATAAAGTTTCAAAATAAAGGACCACCAAATTATATTGAATTCTAAAGTATATTGGACTTTTATTCAACACTGTGACGTATCAAACAATTTAGTGTCCCTGAGGTAGCATGACATATGAATAGAACATAATATGCTGGTTTTGTTCCAGTTTAACTGGTTGGAAAATGAATACCAAAAGCAAAACAAACCTGACAAATTTTTATACTTCTGAAACCAAACCAATCCGCTACCTGAGAAAATTCAACCGGGTTTTCACTGTGTGTCGGAAAATTTGCATACCCGAGTCCCTGACTTAAGAGAAAAGATGATGGAGTGAAATTGAAACACCCCAAGATGTGTAGCATTGTATTTGTAGGATAAATTTGGCAAACTATAATAATTTAGTGTAAATTATGTATTTAGTCTTTATTCTATACACTATACATTTCAATTGTGTCAATTTAGTTCTTAACTTTTCAGTTCTATATCAATTTAGTCTCTACCACTCTCTAAAATGGAAATTGCTAATGTGGCAAGCGGTCAAAATAAAATATTACTTTATTGCCACGTCAACATAAATTAATTTTTTATTTTGGCCATTAGCCATGTCAGCAATTTCCATCCAAGAAATAATAATAAAGATTAAATTGATATGATACTGAAAAGTTAAGAACCAAATTAATGCAAATGACATGTATGAACTAAATTGAAATATGGTACAAAGTATAGGTTGTAGTTGTACTCTAGTTAGTAATGCATTATAAACCTGGTTTAAAACACTAATATTACCATCTTCGTATGTGTTCTAATAAGTATTACTGTTTACTAAAAAAAAAATACGTAATTTACCCAATAATTTATTTAATTATGTATGATTTTTTTTTTTTTTTTTATATCCGTAGTAGAGCAGTTACAACTTGTTAAAATGATATAATAAAAAAAATTCTTTTGTTATTAAATTATTATTGGAGTAACATTACTTTCACATAAATAACATCCTTATTAGGAGTTTACAGTATATCATATTAATAATTGAAAATAATAGTTATAATACTAATAAGTTGTGAAAAATTTTGTACCTTAGTCCCTCTACTTATTGATTTTATTTAAGAGGCAAATAAAGATATCGTTTTGCTTGTGTTTTGTACCTATATGAGGGGTATTCCTTGTACATGGACATGAGCTCTTTCTTCTTCTTCTTCTTTTTTATTTTTTTTATTTTTTTATTTTTTATATTTATTTATGGACAAGAGCTTTTAAGGTATTAGTTTTTTCTCCAAATTTTTTTTTTTTTTTTACACAAGATAAAAATTTTACTCTAACATAATATAAGTGTATAACTGTGTGAAGCTCTTTCCTAGAAACTTAAACCCCGATCCTTGCCCCCCACATCTCACACCCTACAAGCACTTATACTTATAGAGTGACCATCGTACTAAGGGATATAGTAAATTAATAATCAACACATAATATTAACTCAAAAAATACAAGGAGGTCCTTCTCAAAAAAAAAAACAAATACAAGGAGGTAAGCTTTAAAACATCAGATCAAAGGGAGACAGATGTGCCATGATCAGAATGATAAAGTGGATCTTGCACTTTAAAAAGAAGGCAATGGAAAACTGTGGCCCCAATTTTGATCTTGCTTCGATGAATTAGTACTTTGTTTCTTCTACACCTAGGATATCTTCTACTTAGGTTCAAAAAAAAAAAAAAAAAAAAAAAGGATATCTTCTACTTGAGCTCATTATATATATATATAAACTCATTTAGTTTACATAATGTGAGAATTTGAGACTAACAAAAAAAAAAAAATTCACACATGCAAGACAATATTTAATGTAACTCTACAAATTCTATGTATACATTTATTGGCAATGTCAACCATCAATTATCAGCCATATGAATAACAAGCACACTCAACCAAATCTCACAAAACTCACGAAAACACAAAGTATACATTTATTGGCAATGTCAACCATCAATTATCAGCCATATGAATAACAAGCACACTCAACCAAATCTCACAAAACTCACGAAAACACAAAGGCACAATGAATCTAGACTAGAGTTGTATAACAAACTCAAACCTTGGCTAGAATTGAACCTTATTATCTTTTAACTTTAACACTCAAAAGTCACAATCACAAGCCACAATGTGCCCAATGGTGCTCTCCCATTCAAATAAAAGACAAACTTTCAACTCACACACGTGGACACCTTGCAACCTCAAAAAAATTACCCAAAAAACAAAGCTTCATTTATGTTCTTTTAAGAGTATTCTCTTCTTCTTATATAGAAAACCTCTTAAGGCGAAACCACTAAAATTCTTTGTAATACCACCTATATATAAAATTTTGATACATATTTTTTTTGTGGATTAGGAATACCTTCCTAAATGAACCACAAGTTCCAAATTACTTTTTATATAAAGAATACACTTTTCTTCTACATTATTAAAGATATCAAGGACCAACACTAATCAATGCCAAAGTTTGTTGTCCATGTACATTGTACCTAATCATACTTGGAGTGCATGTGAAATTATCCTACAATGGAGCAGAGAATGGAGATCAAGTTCTATCTTGTGAAAGTCTTTAATAACTTCTCTCTCTTTCTCTCTCAATGTGTGTGCGCGCATGTGCGTATGTGTGGACACAACTTCTCTCTTTATAGAACAAAAACAATAATGAGGTGACTTCGATAATGAAGGAAACCCAAGTGGAGCAGGAGCACAAGAACGTCGACAAGTCAAGGGTGAGGTGGGTTGGAGGTTTTTTATCATCACTAATGAGGTGACTTTGATAGTAGAAGAGTAGCCATGAGAGTGATAAAAGATAGAGAAAACAAGTATTTTAGAGGGTGATAATAGTATGACATATATAAAAAAAGATATTAAAATATATATATAAATTTTAAATATTAATTAAAAACATAAATATACACTTTTAGGATATGTTGGGGCAAGACAAAACCGAGTGAGAAAACAGATCTTTAAGGTGAGAAAAACCCATGAGAGGCAAGACAAATCAAATTGGATGGAGAATTTTTGCTACCCTTATATATCATATTTTACTAATGTAATCTAAGGACACATCATAATTAGTTTAGACACAATGAGATTGAACTTTTTAAACACAACAAGCACTTAATTTCATACAAATGGCTAGGTGCCATGAATTAATCCTCACACAACATTCAGTCTTTTTTGTTTCTATTCTTTTTCTTTTTTTTTTCCTAGAGAAAGCATTAAAATGCTGCTTACTAATAACTTGCTCATTCTCAAATTTTTTTAAAGCTAGGATTTCAAAAGATGATAAGCGACAAGTAGACAAGACAAGAATGGAATGTAAATGGTATAGGGAACATGATAAGATTAATTGGCTTTATTTCTAATCTCTAAGGTCTTTAGGACATTAGATCACCTTGTACCCTAGCCACCCCTTTACTCCGTATTTGCGGCATGATGGCCCCAATTACTGCTTCTACCAAAAACAAAAGAGAGAAAGATAAAATAAGAAAGGACATACATAACGTGGCAAGTTTTTACTCAATTGATGACCCCAACTATGTCACCATTTATTAGTCATCTATTTATTTATTTTCTATTTTTTTGGTGCACCTAGTCTTTGCTTTAATATTATAACCAATTAAAAACTTAAAATATGATATATTTTGTCAATGCCTAACGTACTCTAGAGACCCCAAGTGTCTGAATGCTTACATGCCTGGTTCTCATTTGGTGTTTTTTGAACCTTAATGGCCAATTATATGAGATTTGGTATGCTCTTTGATTTTATGTAGTTGCCACAATAGTTTGTTCAATTATACTTGGCCTAACTTTGTGTCTCTCTTTTCAACTGGTCGGTTTCCTTGTGAGCATTGTGTTATTATTTTATTGTGTAAGTGCTGAATTGTTTGCTTCATATATCTAAGTATTTTAGTTCTTTGATGGGGAACCTGAGTGGAATCTTGAGACCAAATCATACATGTCTTGGAAATTTCTTTACCATTGATCTTCCTGCTAGGTGGTAAGCAAAGAAACCATGGGTCTTGCTCGTACCACTTAAATGATGAGAACCCAAGTTCCCTCATATTTTACAGAACAAAGAATGGACTCCATGATAACCAAATTGAAATAGAAATACGATTCTAGGATTGAGGATACACATTTTTACCATGGAAATCTTTGAACTGCTTCTTTTAACTGTCAGTTTCTTAGGAGTTCATGTTAATTAAGAATGCTAAAGAACAAACCGAACTGGAATGTGAATAAGTATTGTAATAACTAATAAGGCTTGTGACGTCTGATGCATTTGGATGAGTTTATTTTATTAGATCGTGTAAAAGTGTAATTGTAACTTGAAAAATATGACGTTTTAAAAATGTTTGGTGAAAGTTAAGCTAATCCAAATAAATGCAACCTAGAGAATTCTTGTCTAAGTGCATGTAGCTAGAAATAAGCTTAGTTTTAGGGTTTCTAAGAACATCTACAGCAGATGTGCCAAATGTCAATATTTGGCATATTTGACTCATCAAACACAAAAAACCCCCCTTTATGAGATGTTCCAAATCTCATAATTTTTACCATATGTGAACAGTACCGGAACACGAACAAGAATGCTAAAAAAAAATAGTTTTTTATTCATTTCTCACACATCCTTTTTTACTTTCTCTCTTCTCTCTCTTTCTTGGTGTTTGGTGGGAGGAGTTAATATATTATTTTAATGTGTAGTAAATATTATTTTAATGTATAGAATTGAATAATAAAACATTTGATAAATGAAATGTTGTAAAATAATGTAGTAAAATAATAAAGTAGATTTTTGATGTGTCAAAATGACATTTTTTATATAATATCTACTGTGAATGCTGTAAGAAGTTAGAACTATTCACAAATCACATTAAAGGAAGAAAGCAGTAAAAGTTGAAAAAGGTACAAAGTTAAGTTTACATAATGCTGCTTTAATCCAGATAAAATGCTCATCAAGTACTTAACAACAAAAGCAAACTAGGTAATAATTTCAACAAAAGTAAGTTGTTTCATTTGTTTTTGGCTCAAAAGACAAATCTATAATAAAATATAAAAGGCGATTATCTTAACCTGTCTCAGTGCTGGGATCTAGGACCCAAAAGCAACAAAGACTAATTTATAGACTAGCCTTTTGGCTTTTAAAACTCAATTTGTTCTCTTCTAGGTGAACATGAGAAAACAATTCATGATTACAAAATTGAAAAGCTAAGATTACACAAAAAAAATGGTGCCTTTTCTTTTTCATTTTCTTCTAATTTTTTTTAATAAGACTTTTAACCTTAATTAAAGTATTAAGTGGTGGCAAATGAGAGCAATGAGATAAGGTTTCACACCAGGGACAAGAAAATTCATCCATGGACTGAATTTCAGACTTTTGTTGAGCTAAGAGGACATCTTTGAGTCTTTTACTCTTGACTGGTGCATTATTCATGCTAGGACAACATTATGTTTATGCGTGAGCTTTTTAACAAGTCTATTTTCTTGTCTCTCTTTATTTGGTATGTCTATTATCTGGTCTTTTTTGCCTATGAGATGAAATGGTATGATAAAAGGTTTAAGAGGTATATCCCTTTTCTTTTTTCTTTTTTTATAAAATTATAAAAGATATATTTAGTGTATAAAGCTCTCATTTTCTGGGATCTAAGAAAGATGATTGATAAGCAATCTTACTCCTAAATTTATTTATATAAGCAACAAAAGCAAGAAAGAAACTTTTTTTCCCTTCTCAAACATTGACATTTGTAAATTGTTGTTTTGTGAGTATTGTTGTTTATGTAACTTTATTAATATAATGTTTTTTAAAACTTTTTTTTAAAGTATAATTTATTTTTTTTAAATAAAATAAGCCAATAAATATAAGCTCACCTACCCTTAAGTTGAGTAAGAAATGAAGATGAAGGTTTATTTTAAGACTTATCTTTTTAAGAAAGGTTCAATATTAATACTTAAGGAGTATATACCTTTATGAGGTTTATCAAAAAAAAAAAAAAAAAACCTTTATCAGAATTCAAGTTAGAAAAATATTCCTATCCAAAAAAAAAAAGTTAGAAAAATATTTCTAGAAATTTTTTTTTTTTTTTACCTTTATTTTTTCGGGTTATCAACCAATTAATGTGGTATCTGGATCCACCATTATAAACAACTACAAGTACCACGTCCACGTGGTCCCAATGAAACCTTTTCTTTTTTTTTTTTCTTTTTTCTTTTTGGTATGGAGAATCTGGTCCCAAACTCCCAATGAAACATGCCTTTTGTACGGACCTCTCAAGTATATAATTGGTACAATGTCCCAATGCACTTATCAAGACAAACATATAAATAATAGAGAGAATAACATTGATACGAATGAATAACATCTATACATTCATCAAAAAAAAAAAAAACATCTATACAACATTCTTTCTTCTTTTTTCTTTTTTCCTGATAATCATGTATTCAAATGGATATAATACTCAAAAATAGATTATGATTAATGTCTTTATTATTATTATTATTACCTGAAGCAAAATTTTAAATTTAGTCCATTAAAATTGAGGGTTTTATTTGTTACTTTTTATAAGCTCAAGGTTTAATTTGTTTCTATAAGATTCATTTTGTTACTCTTTTTTTTTTTAATTGTTGTCTTTAATTTGTTACTTTCCTAAATTAGGGAAATTATTGTGTACTTCCGGAATACCATAAATGTGTACTCCCTCCTCTCACATCAATGATGGGTCTCACTAAGACCCACTAATTAAATTCATAGTGAGACCCACTATTCATATGAGAGAAAGAACTACACATTTATGGTACTCCAGGAGTACCTAATAATTTTTCCCTAAATTATAGCTTTGTAATCAAAATTTTCCCTCATTATTTTGTGTAACAAGAATTTTACAAATGGGTTGGGATTTGTAATTGAAATGGGTGTTAATTGTTTTACTTTACAAGAAAAAGAAAAGCAAACGGGATGATAAACTTTTTGTTGGGCACAAAAAAGCAGTGCATGAGATGAAAGTATCAAAGGGATGCCCCACTGCTGGGACTCGAAGGCCAATAATCTTTTTAGTCCCTAGTCTACACCTTTATAGTGATCTTCCCATTCAATCTTTATTTTGTGTAACAAGAATTTTACAAATGGGTTGGGATTTGTAATTGAAATGGGTGTTAATTGTTTTACTTCACAAGAAAAAGAAAAGCAAATGCGATGATAAACTTTTTGTTGGGCACAAAAAAGCAGTGCATGAGATGAAAGTATCAAAGGGATGCCCCACTGCTGGGACTCGAAGGCCAATTATCTTTTTAGTCCCTAGTCTACACCTTTATAGTGATCTTCCCATTCAATCTGACATTACCTATTTCCACTTCACACACTTCTTCAACAATTCCAGGCCCCCACTTAAAAAAAATTATTAAAAAAAAAAAAAAAAAACCTTAATCAAAGTTTCAATTTAAACGACCAGATTTATCTCAATAAACAATGTTAAAGCTCACCAAATCAGACATGGAAAATTTTATTGCTTTCTGAGGTTGAAATCCAACCAAACAAGTTTCAGACATGGAATTTATTTTTAGTACAAAACATGACTAAATAGGTCTTATCGAGAATGTACATGAAGCTTGAATTCATAAAAGATACATGATATTGTAGGTTGTACTAGAGTCAAGGCCATGGTTCCCCTCACCTACCGGGGAAAACACACGTGATAAGATCACGTGCTTAAGGACCCACAAACTTTCATATTCATTGCTCAATATCTTATCTTTCAAACCTTGTCATGTCAACATTAATATGATAAAATAATTTGTCCCATTTATAACACAAACAAAACAAAAAAAAAACCAAAAAAAAAAAAATCAATTCTATTTTATAATTACATCGTTTTTTTTCTTCAATTATTCAATTACAGTGCTAATGATAAAACAAATTTCACAACTATTGAGATAACAAGTTATTAATTTACAATAAAAGTAATATCAATAATAAGCTTGATAAAAGTAATTTTGTATTAAGTATATCCTGTGACTTCAACAAATTACGAAAATAGTTGTAAAGTTTGCTATGTGTGTTCATTAATTTACATCTATATTTCCTAGAAATCAATAACAAGCATCAATTTAAAGTTTGTTGTGTGTGAGTGTGTTTGTTAATTTACATCTCTATTTCACAAAAAATCAATTAGGTTTCAGTTAATTTAACTAATAAAGTTTCTTATTATCAAATAAAAAACTTCAGTTTGAATTTAGCCTAAACCAAAAAATTAGTTTATTGGCGTCTTAACTAGATGATAAAGAGCAATAATCATTTGGTGGCAAACGTCCGAGGTTTCAAATCTCCATCCCATATAAATATAGATATTAGTTTATGGTATTGTTGTTAGGAGGTTTGACATCTTATTTTGCCAAGTGACCAAAGAATTTGACATTATTAAAAGGTTGCAATCATGATTAATCTACTTGATCAACCAAGAAACTGCCTTCAAATAGTAAGTCTTCTCCTCTTATTTTAATATGCTTAATTATAACATAATAAGCTTTGAGTGTTCACTTGAAATTATTGAAGTGTAGCTCCAAGAGAGAAACCTAAACCACAAAACATACCCTTCCCAAGAACCCCATTGTTGTGGGGGCCAGATTATCTGACTCCCCTCCCACTCAGCTCTAACAGCAAAGACATTTAGTAGGGGCCAGCCCGGTGTTCACTCTATGATAAAAAAAAATGGAACCTATTAGAAACTCTGACAAGAGTGCATTCATACAATATATACAGTCATCTTCATGAGAAAGAAAGACAATCCCTTGGTCCTACAATAGCTTGAAATAGCAATAACATAGCTCCATTAAAATGTGGTTGTTGTAACTGTGGAGAAAGTACCCCAAGATATGTAAAATCTTTCACTTTCTTGTGACTTTTATTTGATCAACTTTGGAACACAAAAAGGTGAGCCAAAAAGAAAATCCCACACACACCCCCACGCTCACACACGCACACAAACACTACACACTATACACGTTTGACTATGCCGCCCAAATCCTCCCCTTTAAATTCTCTCCTCTTCCTTGAGCTCTTTCACACCCCTCCTTTTGCTTTGCCTAACAAAACACAGCAAAAGAGAAGCTCTCTCTCTCCCCTTACTCTCCCTCTCAAACTACAAAAATGGGGTCGCCAGCTTTGATCTTCCTCAAGCACAACATTATATACCTAAAAGTTTTCATCATTTTTTTCTTAAGCTGTGTACCCAATGGAACCAATCTTTGTCCAAACCACTCTCTTGCCACCCTAAAGGTTCAACGTCCACCACGTTTAAATTCCACCAATATTGTTTCATCATTGGAAACACTTGGTCTAGATGGATACTTTAGTTTTGAGAACAATCACCATGCAGCCAAGGACTTTGGCAACATGTATCATTTCCTCCCATCAGCAGTCCTACATCCAAAATCAGTGCAAGATATTTCCAACACAATAAGGCATATTTACGAGATGGGTTCTGCTTCAGAGCTAACTGTTGCTGCTAGAGGCCATGGTCATTCCACCCAAGGCCAAGCTCAAGCCCACCAAGGTGTAGTTATCAACATGGAATCACTTCAGAGACTAGAAATGCAAGTTCACACCGGAAAGACGCCTTATGTGGATGTTTCAGGTGGTGAGTTGTGGATAAATATTCTGCATGAGACTCTTAAACATGGGCTGGCTCCTAAATCTTGGACAGATTACCTTCATCTTACTGTTGGGGGTACTCTATCAAATGCTGGAATAAGTGGGCAGGCATTCCAGCATGGACCACAGATCAGGAACGTTTACCAGCTTGAGGTTGTCACAGGTATTTCCAATCTAAACCACTTATCCCCTCCTAAGCACATGTTTAAGCTAAAAGTTGGCTCACTAACAGATAATTGTAAGAGAAAGTATCTTGTTAGACGGACTTATACAGTTCCCCCTTCATATGTGGTAGGCCCTACACACCTGTGGGACCCATATGATTGTGGGGATACTGTATAAGTTGATCTCATAAGATAATTTTTTTCACTGTAGAGACGTAACACTGTCCTTTCACTGAGAGCAAGGGTATTATAGTGAGTTCAGTATTTTTTTTTTTATTCTTACTGAAATGGCAAATATACCCCCCTAGATGCACAAATAGTGAGATGCTTTTGATAGCAAAGATATGCAATACACGACTATAACCTGTCTGCTAAAACCATGAAGGGCACAACTAACAGAGTCAAGATTTTGAGTGCAGGAAAGGGAGAAGTGGTTACCTGTTCTGAGAAGAAAAATACTGACCTCTTCTATGGTGTTCTTGGTGGGCTCGGACAGTTTGGCATCATCACCCGAGCTAGAATTTCTCTTGGACCAGCACCAAAGATGGTGAGAATACATCAAGTCTCTATAACAATTATCTTATGCATATGATACATGCATCCTCCTCATACTGTGAACTCCACACCCCACAACTGTGGAAGACCCACAATGAGATACTTTTTTCTCATTCTCTATGAGGTACAATAGGCTCCCAGGATGCATTAAAAGCACCTCTCCTTATAACAAAATCATTTACTTTGGACAGGTGAAATGGATTAGAGTGCTCTACTCAGATTTCTCCATATTTACCAAAGATCAAGAGCAATTAATATCATCTGAGAACTCCTTCGACTACATTGAAGGATTCACAATAATAAACAGAACTGGCCTTCTAAATAACTGGAGATCTTCTTTTAGGCCTAAGGATCCAGTTCAAGCCAATCGATTCAGTTCAGATGGAAGAACCCTATACTGTCTTGAAGTGGTTAAACACTTCAACCCAGATGATACTAAAACTGTGAATCAGGTGAGACTTGCTGACCTTCAATAAATATGTACACAATATGCACTAAACCAAAAATAAATTATTAAAACCCTGTACTCAAATGCAGAGTATTGAGAACTTGTTGTCAAAGTTGAGTTATATTCCATCCACGCTCTTCCTGTCAGAAGTTTCGTATGTGGAATTTCTGGATAGAGTACATGTGTCTGAGAAAAAGCTACAAGCAAAAGGCTTATGGGAAATTCCTCACCCATGGCTGAATCTTTTCGTACCTAAGAGCAGAATTTCTGACTTTGCTGAGGAGATCTTTGGCAATATCCTTACAGACACAAGCAATGGTCCCATACTCATCTATCCAGTCAACCAATCCAAGTAAGTGTACAAAAACTCTAGTCAATTCTAGAAAAGTCTCGGATTACACAACCTCAACCTTAATTTCCCCCATTTCTGTGTTGTAGGTGGAACAATAAATCATCTTTAGTTACCCCAGATGAAGATGTTTTCTACCTAGTGGCATTCTTAACCTCTGCAATGCCATCTTCCACAGGAACAGATGGCTTAGCACACATTTTAACACAAAACAAAAGGATTTTAGACTTCTGTGCTACAGCTGAACTTGGAATAAAGCAATATCTGCCCCACTACAAAACAGAAGAAGAGTGGCAAGCCCACTTTGGTCCTCGTTGGAAAGTATTTGTACAGAGAAAGTCAGCCTATGACCCTTTGGCAATACTTGCTCCTGGACTGAGAATCTTCCGAAAGGCAATTCGCACCTCATGATGCATTGATGTTGGCCTCACAAATGAGCCACAAAGTACAGAAAGGGCCTCAAAATTGTAAATTGCAACAGTTTATTGTACACGTTTTTGGCTCTCTATAACAATTGTAAGCATAACAAGAAGGCTGTACTGCTGTAGCCATTTGAAATCTCTGTTGACGACTATGGTAGAAAATTTTAAATATGCAAAGAGAAAAATGCATTACGAAATAGAACTAAATCATCAGCCCCCCTCAAAGGAAGACTTTAGCATATTCACAGTGTCTGCTAACAGAAAGATGAAATTTCTCTATAAAATAAACCCAGATCATACACTAAAATGTGAGCATACCACATAATCCTACGGAGTATGATAAAGTCAAATGCAACAACTTGAACATAGTGGTAACAACAAAGCTACTCTGCTTTCGTACCTTCTGTCCATCCAAGACCTGATCTGCATATCTCCCCCTGTGGTTCTTCATAGTCTCGGGCATCACGGATAGTAGCTTCAAAGTCGGTAAAATCACTAGCAACAGGAAGAAAGCAACCTATATCATCTCTAGCACCAAAGCCTCCAGCCCGCATAACATCATCAGTTGTAATGTAGGCCTCCATGTTAATTTCCCCAGAAATCTCCATCTCCTCTAGAGGTGCATCTCTCACAACATTTTCTACAACTTTCCCATCAGCCAAGTTAACTTGTACAAGATCTCCAGGAGGACTTAAAACCGGATTTTGAATATCTTTTCCATCCATCTCACACCGATTTAATTCAGATACTTCATTCTTTATTGCATTTTCAATCTTATCTGGTGCATTCAAAGAACAGCCACCTTCAATTTGCCAAAAAGAAGACACCATCATATGCTTGAAAGTAACTTAATTAACAAAGAAATGACATGGAACCTTACATGCTTTTATTCCCACTATACATATATAATCAGAAATGAGGTTTTTAATTCAGCTCCACAGTAAACCTTAGTTGTCTATAATTGTGGGATTGCTATGTCATAATTCTATAGAAGTATTACCAGTATAAGTGATGGTAGCTTGTTAGACTAAAAAAAAGGTTCATAAACTTGAATGTACAGTGCACTTAACTTCTTCAAGGAAAAAAGTTCAGGTAGAGAAAAATAAGTGGTAAATGGTTCATGCCCATCCTTGGAATCCTAAAATTTTGTGGTTGTTTCCCCTTTCAATTGATGTCTTCTAACACTCTAATCAAAATTTGTAAATTTCCTAACCTTTCTAGTAGTCAAAATTTCTCATGATCACTGTGTTAGAATTCTTCCCGATTCCCACAATTATTTTATATGTAGGCAACAAATTAAAAAAACAGAAGACAACAAAAGAAAATGATTTCTCTCTTTTATTTGCTTAATGCATACTCAGGCAATATTAAATTTTTTTTTTTTAAATGGTCTATTTCTGTTCTATTCTCTGATTTGCAAAAATATCTTAGCATCATGATTTCCATATCTTTTGAATCATCATGACTTTCATATTGTTGGTCTTTATAGCCTGTCTTTAACTTTGAAAATCTCCTTTTTAACTTAAAGTGGCCTCCAAATAATGTCTAAACCATGGTTTTTTATTAAATATAAAGGATCTTTACTTGAAATTGAAGTCCAAAGTAGGTTTTCCAAAAAGAGGGGGGAAAAAGATAGAACCAACTTCATTATGATTTCACATTTTGCCTCATGTTCACAAAATATGGCAGCTGTAATTAATTAATTGACTTCAATTATAGAAAAGATATTCAAGCACCATCACTAAACGGCTATAAATTTTTGGTCAATCTTTTGAATTAAATAAAACAAAGATCCACTTCACTTACGTGGTTGTCTTTATTCAAAACATTTAGGCCCCTTAATGAGTTCCTGTCTCTCTTTTTTGTGACCATTGAGCATGCTGTTGGTGAATATGTCACCACATAAAAGGTTTTGTCAGACTCCTATCACATACATTGAATCCTTTCATATGGCTTTAGTCCAACTAAAATGACAATTAAGAAGGAAAAACTAAAATTGAGACTTTGAAAGGTCACTTTTAGCTTAAGCACCTATGAAACCCAAGTGCAAGATTCAAGGCATAAATCTGCCCCGTGAAGGGAATACATCATCAAATCCTTGAAGACAAAGATTAGTGGGCACGGACATGCTAAGCAAACCTTCTTTTACTAATGCAACGAATGATCTAATCATAAATCTATTGACAGATTCGATCACTATTTTCTAATTGTAACCCTTATTTTACATAAACACTCACTAAAAAATGTCAATTCTAAAATAGACTATTCAAGAAAATAAAACATAATGCGGAAAAACAAAATAAAACCAGATCCAGTCATGGCCAAAAGGATTTTAAGTGAATTTTTTTAAAAAAAATGACATGTAAGCTACTACCATAAGAAGTTTCATCTGATTTGTACTCCATGAAAACTTAAAACTTGCACAAGCAGAGCAGCAGTGTGGATCCTGCAAGATTCTTCTATTTTCCTTTGCAATATGATCCACCACAAAACCCTTTTGAAGAAACCTAATGAGGAAGAATTTGTTGTAAGATTCTATATACA
Source organism: Quercus lobata (assembly GCF_001633185.2). Lineage (NCBI taxonomy): Eukaryota > Viridiplantae > Streptophyta > Magnoliopsida > Fagales > Fagaceae > Quercus > Quercus lobata. Next base: position 4,035,829 of record NC_044910.1, on the reverse strand, counting down.
ATATATTTTATAACGAAATAATTATCCAGTTCTACAAGTACAACCTCAACTAGAGGCACAACTGTAAAAATAAAAATCTAAAAAAAAAAAAAAAAACCCTCATAATTCAATGTCACAATGGATAAAAGAAGACATTGATGTCACATCTGATCACGCATGACTACAGAAGAAAAGCATTGCTACATAATTTTTAAAGAATCAATCATGGAAAATATTTTACCATAAAACATGCATCCTGTTTTTCTTCATTATTTCATGCTCTGATTTAAAGCAATAGCTAGGGGGAAGTCAGAGAGCTAAAGCATGCAATTACTACTCAAATGAAACTACCAAGAAGTTTCAGGATACAGTAGTCTGAATGACTTCCCACATCAATGTTATACATTAGAAGATGCTTGAAGTAATGCATGGTACCGATGACCGGCTTGAATTTTCCCTCTACAGCTATTCCAATCATGGTTTCATTTTGGTAATTTAATAAGAAAAACTTCATGGGAAGTGAAGAGAAAAAATAAGCCCCCTATCTGGAGTCAATGATTACCCATTAAGAGGGATATATATACACAGTAAAGCATCATCCAAAATATTTCTTATAGATTATTTTGCTTCAATATTGTTGGTGCTCACTGCTCATGTTGAGTAGGGTGCTTGTTCTGAGAATTTCTCATCAGAAAATCACTTTATGACCATGTTCGTGTGTGCATCACAGATTAGTTTTTTCCTACTTTAGACATTGCATCATTTTCCCATAGTGATATGAACAAGAAATATGAAAATAAAATTGGTTGGAAAGGAAGAATCAGGGGAGTAAAGAGTACGTCCAAATGAGAACCAATTAGCTCACTTGCTATGTAGAAAGTATTTTCGATTTTGGGGGCAAAAAAATGTTGAGGGCATTATACACAGAAATTCCCAATCCATGGTAAGAATTGTGCTTGAATCATTTCATGGTAAGTACAACCAATAGCTCAATATACTGGACTTGTACACAAAATCTGATGATAAAACTATTGTGTTCCATTATCCCATAGTACAAGGCAAATCTCTGAGCTAGATTGAAGATCTCTTGAAAAGAAATATTTGTGTTTAGCAGGACAGCTTAACCAGGAATAGAATACATAAATTATAAGAGCAATTTTTCAGTAAGAAGGATTGCAATATAAAAAATATAATTCTAGATTGAAGATCCCTTGACCCTATATGATCCAGCTCAAAATTTTCTAGCATTCAATTAATGAATAGAGACAGAGAAGACAGGATGCAACCCTAGGTCTCTAGTACAACTACCTAGCGATTGAACAGCAAGGTAGCTGCCACATTCAACCTAGATAGTAATGTCCAACTTTTAGAATTAACAACTGAAGGAATTTGCAGTGAGTTTAGAAAAACCACATAAGAAAAGCTCTAATAAAATTATATCTAAATTTCCTAACAGTATATCTAAATGTCCAAACAGTAGACCTCAGCTGCAAGGCAACCATTCAGCTGTTCGACTATACCATTAGGGCAACATCTACATTCTGAAACATCAGGTACATTACTTAGGGGCAAATAAGTTCAATGTTACCTGACTTTTAATATCACTATCCATCAAATGCTGGCATATCCTTGAGTCAACCATCAGAGAATGACACCTATTTTAAAATGTTGAACATGCAACAATAAAAGAAGGAAACCAAGTGGACATAATGAAAATTATTACACAAGGTCAGGACAAAGGTTCTGAGCAGACGAATTAGGAGATTCATCAATGGAAAGAGAAAAATCGTGAGAAGAAGGGCTTCCAATTATTTTTTTATTTTTTATTTTTGATAAGTAATAAGAATATATTAAAAAGAAGAGGGGTGTCACCTGAGTATACAGGAAGTATACATCAAGGACAAATACAAATCAAGTGCATAAAGTACAAAAGTCCATGAAACCATGGACTGAAGAAAAAGAATGAAAGCCAAACATTGTAACCCAATCCAGAAGAGTCTTAAGGAAGAAGAGTTTAAGATCTGCAACTGATCTCTCTAAATCCTCAAAATGCCGATTATTCCTCTCCCTCTAAATGCACCACATCAAACAATGGGGCACAGCCATCCAAATAGCCGAATTTCGATGCCTCCCCAACTTTCCTTGCCAACAAGCCAACAGATCCACCACTGTTTTCGGCATAACCCAATGAATGCCAAACAGAGTAAACACCATAGACCATAAATCAAAAGCAATAGAGCAATGGATAAGGAGGTGATCAACAGATTCCCCATTTCTTTTACACATACAACACCAATCCAAAATCAAAATTTGCCGTTTCCTAAGATTATCAATAGTCAAAATATTCCTTAAAGCTGCAGTCCACACAAAAAAAGCAACTCTAGAGGGGACCTTAGACTTCCAAATAGTCTTCCAATTAAAATTGAGGACCTGTGAGCTAATGGGCAAACATGATGCTTCACCAAGCCATTCTAAATTCCCATTGTTAGTCATAAAGAAGCTTCTAAATGGCAATTCAATGCCAAGGGAAGTTGGAGAAGTCTTTAAAAGAAGCTTCTTCAAATTCCTGATAATTTATCACATGTAAATATTCTTCATGAAACTTTCAAAGTCACTTCTTTTGCACACTAGTGTTACAATTTAATAATATTTTAAGTTCAACTTCAATATCCAACTTCAATCTATCCATAGAACAATGGAAATGAAAAAAGTTCCTGGACAACCTCTCAAATGAAACAAAGACGTAGTTTAAGTAAACTTTTTTTTTTATTAGTAAAACATGTATGCCGTGGATATTGAACCTGTAACCTCACCCTCCACCTGCCCTTTGCAAGGGAAGGATATCCCATTTTGAACTAGAGCTCATGCTCATTGGCTATGTCATGTAAGTGAACTTTGACAAATGCTTTAACTAATTGAATGTAGTTTATATGAAATAACTACCATCTCATCTCTAAATCAATTTAGTATAGAACACTCAAGAAATCCGTTGAAAAAGGCAGATTCACATCTCTTAAATCCAACAGTCCTTCATACTTGGAGCAAAAGCAATTTGCTTAGCCTAAAGTCCGTCCCAACTCCCAAACTACTATTTCTAATACATCTGTTGGACAACACAATTGCAAGCTGAATAGTAGATGAACATAGAACGAGCTCTCAATCAAAAAACCTATTGAATCAAATGGCTAAAATGAATTTCTCAAACCATGTATGAGGGCCAAGCTCAAGAAGACAAATAACATAGTAAGTGACAAAGATAACAAGGATGACCCTAGTCAGGGTGCACCCTAATAGTTGGAGGCTTGGGATGAGTTGTAGATCCAGACATCATGGGTTCTCCTCGCTAAGAGTTCCCTTGGATTACCTAATAACACGGTTCTAGTGGACAGGGTCGTGTATACATGGTGTACTCCCCAAGAGCGGGTCCAAAGGCCCGACCTTAGTGCACGTGAGGTTCCACCTCATAAAAAAAAATATATCAAGGATAACAAGACAGATTGGAAAGCAACAATATATTCTTCTCTTGGACTTGACCCCAGTGCCCTAAATCCCTAACTACCATTGAAGAACAAAAATTTCAATACCCCTCAGCTTCCCTTTATTTTTCTTTTCTTTTTTTGGTTAATAGAGTAGTTCAATTCCTATATATAGAATATCAAATGGCATTCAAGATTATAATAAGTGTTAGACTGCTATAACATTAACACTATTTAACCCATCTAACAAAACTGAATAATACCAAAAATTCCAACACATATAACACATAAAACACACACACACACACACACATACACAAAACAAAACAAAAGCACCCATTGATTACTCAAAAACCCAGATTCCAAAATCTAAAACATGTAAAATCCACCATAGAAACATCACAAAATGAATGTATAAAACCATGTTTACATAACTTTTTGAATCATCCAAATGCGGCAAAACACACACACACCCAACAGATATTAGAAAGAAACTATTAACAGGGTCATAGTAGAGTGGTACCTTAATTAAACAGAAGGGAAAGGCAGTAAAGTTGACTCTGGAATATACCAAAGAATAAAGAAAAAACCTCAGTTTTATCAAAAAGTAAATGTTGTTTTCTTTTTACAAAAATCAACAACAACAACATAAACATGGACCTTGTTGTTTAAGCTTCAGAGAATGAAAGAGCACTCGGTATTTGGCACTGTTATTACTTTGCCACCTTTCGGAATTTGAAAGGGCTTTAGTGGTACTTTGCTTGAGTATGGGTGTGACTGCGAGTGGACTCGGCTTGCAAACGTGTCAGAAGAGGCAGCGAGGCACTTGTAGGACACGGTTGTTTGAAGTGACTTGCGTCTGTGCAACGCTGGTGGGCAATGATTGGACGTGGGGAAAAGCCTGATACGTGGCCAGATTTGGGGACACTTTTGGAAATTCCGCTCATATAAACCTCTTTTTTGCTTTCATTGCAAGCCTTTAGGGTTTTTTTTATTTTTTATTTTTTATTTTTTTTATTTTCAAGTATAAACAATTTTCTTTTACAGGTTCAATTTACAGCGTTCGCTCCTGATGATAGTTTTTTATTATCAAACTAAGATACTAATCAGTTTTTAGTATAGATGAGAATTAAATTTCAAATATTTTATTCAACCATTATAGACTTTACTAGTTGAATTAACTGGATCCCACAAATTTTTTTTTTTTAAGAAAGCAAGTATAGACAAATTTAGTTATAAATAATTTTCTAGATTTTAGTATATTTTAGGTGCTCAATTAGAATTAACTAGTATATCTTTTGTGTTGAGTAGTGTTTTCGAAGTTTAAGATTGAGTTATATTCTTCTAAAAAAAAAAAAAGAAGATTTATTTATCTAATTTTATTTTGGAAATAATTCAGGATTGAGTTTGTAGGGACACGATTTTTATGACCCAAGGATTATGTTGGGCTCGTGTGTAAAGGGCCCGAACAATATGATTTGTAGAGAGTGGGTTTGGAAAGGCTAGACCTTGGTCGTGGGGTAACGGTTTAGTCAGGATTTTCATGGAAGCCTATTCGAGGGGGGATTTATCCTGTATGTCTAAGCCTTACGCGGACGTAGTGTGAAGATCTATCTCCTCGGAATTAGTCCGAGGAGCGTCTCGTCCTCGCCGTCGTCCATTTTTATGAGCGCATCTTCCCCCTTTTTTTTCTGGTTCCCGGGAAGACCCCCCCTCTCCATGCCATAAGCTTCCCTTTTATACTAATATTTCCTTCCCATCCTTCACCTATGTGTCTGTTTCTCCTTGTTTGGGGTGGTTACTCGTCTTGTCAATCTTCACATCAAAGTGGTTGGGAAAAGCTGGACAGCATAATATCGGTATGGGTTTGTCAGGCGATGGGCTCCACATTAAGGCGTTGGCAGCCTTCTCCCTTGTGCTTATCTTGTACTGAATTTGTCATTTTCTTCAGGCCTCTCCGCAAGATGTTGGGCGCAAAGTCGTCCTCGACCACATCCCTGGACCTTCGAGGAGCTTTCATTGCGCGTCTTTAGCAATAAGGCTCCTCGGCCTGGGCTTGGGCTTCTTATACTAAGTGGGCTGAGACCTCAGATTTCGGGCCCCACAATAGCCCCTCAAAATCCTGCTGCCCGGCTTTTTAGTCGGGGATGAGGGTTTTGGTGACGTTAGGCCCACATTATGGCTCGCTCAAATCCAGTATTCCACTATTATTTGTATTTTTTCATTTACATGGGAGGAGTGTCAAGATAAGGGCCACTCCTTTATTTTTCGTTTACGCAGGGTCCTCTGACATTTCGGTACTCGAGGCGCGCCTTCACGAGGATCTTCAGATCCTACGACTGAGGATGAAGTTGGAAATTGAGCCAAGTCTGCTTCGTCCGTAGCGTTCCTTGGAAACTTGCATGAATTAAATGCCACCGGTTTACTCCTGTGTATAAATAGGATAGGGGATCACTCCACTTGCACATGAACTCTCCTGTTCCCTTCAGAATCATATTTCTTCTGTCATACTCACGATCTCCATTTCTAGTGCCACTCTGCCTCAAAGCAAGATGTTTGAGGCGTGGATGGGGATGAAAGGTCTCCGCACGCTTCAGAGGCACCGAATTCTCAAGGTGATATGGTACGGGCAAGGATGGCACAGATTCAAGCCAGTCCCCCGTTTTGACAGGAGGAAGATGATATTCCTCCATCTTTTAGTCAAAATCCGAAGCAGGTTCTGGTCATGCCAGATTTTTGGTATGTCAGAAGAAGGAATTTCCGCCATCAGCGCCGTCTGCCTTGTAGCAGGCAAATTTTTGTGAAGGCTCCTCCACCTCCGGCTCTCTGCACCGTTTCTTCAAATGGTGTTAGCCTGAGGTCAAGTTCCCTGCACCTTTTCTTCAACGGTGCAGGCCCCAAGTTGGGTTCTTTGGCTGCCTGAGTTATGGGCATGTAAAAGTGTCGAGGAATAGTTTCCTTAGACAACATCTTGGAATAGCAGCCAATCTCTCCTCTGTGCTTCTCCTTCGGCTCTGTCTTTACCCTCTTGTATTTTTTCTTTCTACTTACGTAGTTAGTTGTAATGTAAGCTTGTTTCAGCTTTTCATTGTATACTGTACTATTCCTTTGTCTTAATAAAAAATGAGTTTATTTCTTTCTAAATATTTTTCTTTCCTGCAACATCTACTTTGTGCATGAACGTTAGATATAAGCTTGCCTTTGATGATACTCGGAGCAGACAAATGCCTTAATACAGATTCATACTCATTTAAACCTACGAACACTATTAAGTATAATGATGGCAATCCTCAATAAATTAAACTCTTGGAACTAACCGGGATAATGGCCGAGCGCTGTGCGATGCATGCCGGACAAATGTCCGAGTACGATAAACTTCTGAATAATTCATCCGAGAGGGTAGCCGAACAGTGAGGGACTTCAATCGTGTTTTTGGTAACATATTGCTCTATGTTGCATTAATCCCTTTGGTACCGAGGATCCGAGGGTAGACTGGGGAATCCGTTTAGCATAGGGATTAACCCAACTGTTAACGGGGAGTTCTTCTCGGATAGATTTTAAGATTCATGTAACATAGTTTTTCTTTCAAGTACTTGGTTTCTCCATAGACTTGAGTCCGAGGACCATACAAGGCCTTGGTTCTGTCCCAAAACTTGCAAGATTTCTTTCTTGTACTTGGTTTCCCATAGGCTTGAGTCCGAGGACCATGCAAGGCCTTGGTTCTGTCCAAAACTTGTAAGATTTCTTTTTTGTACTTGGTTTCCCCATAGGCTTGAGTCCGAGGACCATGCAAGGCCTTGGTTCTGTCCAAAACTTGTAAGATTTCTTTTTTGTACTTGGTCTCCCCATAGGCTTGAGTCCGAGGACCATGCAAGGCCTTGGTTCTGTCCAAAACTTTTAAGATTTCTTTTTTGTACTTGGCTTCCCCATAGGCTTGAGTCCGAGGACCATGCAAGGCCTTGGTTCTGTCCAAAACTTGTAAGATTTCTTTTTTGTACTTGGTTTCCCCATAGGCTTGAGTCCGAGGACCATGCAAGGCCTTGAGTCCGATAGGCTTGAGTCCGAGGACCATGCAAGGCCTTGGTTCTGTCCAAAACTTGTAAGATTTCTTTTTTGTACTTGGTTTCCCCATAGGCTTGAGTCCGAGGACCATGCAAGGCCTTGGTTCTGTCCAAAACTTTTAAGATTTCTTTTTTGTACTTGGTTTCCCCATAGGCTTGAGTCCGAGGACCATGCAAGGCCTTGGTTCTGTCCAAAACTTTTAAGATTTCTTTTTTGTACTTGGTTTCCCCATAGGCTTGAGTCCGAGGACCATGCAAGGCCTTGGTTCTGTCCAAAACTTTTAAGATTTCTTTTTTGTACTTGGTTTCCCCATAGGCTTGAGTCCGAGGACCATGCAAGGCCTTGGTTCTGTCCAAAACTTGTAAGATTTCTTTTTTGTACTTGGTTTCCCCATAGGCTTGAGTCCGAGGACCATGCAAGGCCTTGGTTCTGTCCAAAACTTTTAAGATTTCTTTTTTGTACTTGGTTTCCCCATAGGCTTGAGTCCGAGGACCATGCAAGGCCTTGGTTCTGTCCAAAACTTGTAAGATTTCTTTTTTATACTTGATTTCCCCATAGGCTTGAGTCCGAGGACTATGCAAGACCTTGGTTCTGTCCAAAACTTGGTTTATTTTTCGATCATAAGCCCCTATACCAAGGCGGGGAAAGTTGGCTTGAGGCCGGAAGCCCCTAGAAATGCCCGCGCCCTTGGCACTGCAAGGCGTAGCCCCTAGCAGAAGTTTATGTCGGAGCAACAACTGTGTGTTGCCGGAGACGTAGGAAACCTCTCGAACCTCTGCTTGCTAGAGAGTTGACTCCACCGCCACCCGCGCCAACGCGCAAGCCTTCCCACAGACGGCGCCAATTGTAGGGACACGATTTTTACGACCCAAGGATTATGTTGGGCTCGTGTGTAAAGGGCCCGAACAATATGATTTGTAGAGAGTGGGTTTGGAAAGACTAGACCTTGGTCGTGGGGTAACGGTTTAGTCAGGATTTTCATGGAAGCCCATTCGAGGGGGGATTTGTCCTGTATGTCTAAGTCTTACGCGGACGTAGTGTGAAGATCTATCTCCTCGGAATTAGTCCGAGGAGCGTCTCGTCCTCGCCGTCGTCCATTTTTATGAGCGCATCTTCCCCCTTTTTTTCTGGTTCCCGGGAAGACCCCCCCTCTCCATGCCATAAGCTTCCCTTTTATACTAATATTTCCTTCCCATCCTTCACCTACGTGTCCGTTTCTCCTTGTTTGGGGTGGTTACTCGTCTTGTCAATCCTCACATCAGAGTGATTGGGAAAAGCTGGACAGCATAATATCGGTATGGGTTTGTCAGGCGATGGGCTCTACATTAAGGCGTTGGCAACCTTCTCCCTTGTGCTTATCTTGTACTGAATTTGTCCTTTTCTTCAGGCCTCTTCGCAAGATGTTGGGCGCAAAGTCGTCCTCAGCCACATCCCTGGACCTTCGAGGAGCTTTCATTGCGTGTCTTTAGTAGTAAGGCTCCTCGGCCTAGGCTTGGGCTTCTTATACTAAGTGGGCTGGGACCTCAGATTTCGGGCCCACAGAGTTCATTATCAAGTTAAATTATAAATTCATGTTTTGAGTTTTTTTATTTCTCTTTTTTTGTCGAACAATTTCAAGCTTATTTGTGAAATATTTTATGGGAGGGATAACCTAAAGTAGTTGAACTAACTAGATCCCACAATTTTTTTTTTTTTTTTTTTTTTAAAGAAAGCAAGTATAGACGAATTTAGTTATAAATAATTTCCTAGATTTTAGTATATTTTAGGTGCTCAATTAGAATTAACTAGTATATCTTTTGTGTTGAGTAGTGTTTTCAAAGTTTAAGATTGATTTATATTCTTCTCAAAAAAAAAATTATTTATCTAATTTTATTTTGGAAACGATTCAAGATTGAGTTCATTATCAAGTTAGATTATAAATTCATGTTTTGATTTTTTTTATTTCTCTTTTTTTGTCAAACAATTTCAAGCTTATTTGCGAAATATTTGATGTGAAGGATAGCTTGAACTAGTTGAACTAACTGGAACCTACAAATTTTTTTTTTTTTTTAGAAAGCAAGTGTAGACAAATTTAGTTATAAATAATTTCCTAGATTTTAGTATATTTTAGGTGCTCAATTAGAATTAACTAGTATATCTTTTGTGTTGAGTAGTGTTTTCAAAGTTTAAGATTGATTTATATTCTTCTCAAAAAAAAAATTATTTATCTAATTTTATTTTGGAAACGATTCAAGATTGAGTTCATTATCAAGTTAGATTATAAATTCATGTTTTGATTTTTTTTATTTCTCTTTTTTTGTCAAACAATTTCAAGCTTATTTGCGAAATATTTGATGTGAAGGATAGCTTGAACTAGTTGAACTAACTGGAACCTACAAATTTTTTTTTTTTTTTAGAAAGCAAGTGTAGACAAATTTAGTTATAAATAATTTCCTAGATTTTAGTATATTTTAGGTGCTCAATTAGAATTAACTAGTATATCTTTTGTGTTGAGTAGTGTTTTCAAAGTTTAAGATTGATTTATATTCTTCTCAAAAAAAAAATTATTTATCTAATTTTATTTTGGAAACGATTCAAGATTGAGTTCATTATCAAGTTAGATTATAAATTCATGTTTTGAGTTTTTTTATTTCTCTTTTTTTGTCAAACAATTTCAAGCTTATTTGCGAAATATTTGATGTGAAGGATAGCTTGAACTAGTTGAACTAACTGGATCCTACAAATTTTTTTTTTTTTTTTAGAAAGCAAGTGTAGACAAATTTAGTTATAAATAATTTCCTAGATTTTAGTATATTTTAGGTGCTCAATTAGAATTAACTAGTATATCTTTTGAGAAATGATATGTCTACAACATTTTTACAACAAATCATAAGTGGCAGGTTGTTACAGGTTATTATTGTTAGGGAAAAAAAATAATCTTAGTATTAGTTTTAAATTTGAACCAATAACAATTAACCACCTATAATTTGTTGTAAAAATATTATAAACGTAGCATCTCTGATATCTTTTGTGTTGAGTAGTGTTTTCAAAGTTTAAGATTGATTTATATTCTTCTCAAAAAAGAAGAAGATTTATTTATCTAATTTTATTTTGGAAACGATTCAAGATTGAGTTCATTATCAAGTTAGATTATAAATTCATGTTTTGAGTTTTTTTATTTCTCTTTTTTTGTCGAACAATTTCAAGCTTATTTGCGAAATATTTGATGTGAGGGATAGCCTAAACTAGTTGAACTAACTGGATCCCACAATTTTTTTTTTTTTTTTAGAAAGCAAGTATAGACAAATTTAGTTATAAATAATTTCCTAGATTTTAGTATATTTTAGGTGCTCAATTAGAATTAACTAGTATATCTTTTGTGTTGAGTAGTGTTTTCAAAGTTTAAGATTGATTTATATTCTTCTAAAAAAAAAGATTTATTTATCTAATTTTATTTTGGGAACGATTCAGGATTAAGTTCATTATCAAGTTAGATTATAAATTCATGTTTTGAGTTTTTTTATTTCTCTTTTTTTGTTGAACAATTTCAAGCTTATTTGCAAAATATTTGATGTGAGGGATAGCCTGATACATGGCCAGATTTGGGGACACTTTTGGAAATTCCACTCATATAAACCACTTTTTGCTTTCTTTACAAGCTTTTAGGATTTTTATTTTTATTTTTTTTTAACTTTTTCAGTTTTCAAGTATAGACAATTTTTTTTTTTTTTTTTTTTTTTGTTTTGTTTTGTTTTGGAAAGCAAGTATAGACAAATTTAGTTATAAATAATTGCCTAGATTTTAGTATATTTTAGGTTCTCAATTAAAATTAACTAGTATATCTTTTGTGTTGAGTAGTTTTTTCAAAGTTTAAGATTGATTTATATTCTTCTAAAAAAAAGATTTATTTATCTAATTTTATTTTGGAAATGATTCAAGATTGAGTTCATTATCAAGTTAGATTATAAATTCAAATTTTGAGTTTTTTTTTTCTCTTTTTTGTCGAACAATTTCAACCTTATTTGTGAAATATTTAATTAATTAAAAAAAAATTTTCGAACCCTGTAGCTACAATTTATTATACAATTGCAATTATATGCTAATAGTTTATCACTAAATTCCCCTAAAAAAGTTTATAACTAAATTATAATTGAAATAATATTATTCGAGTTAATTAGATAAAATGATTTTATTTATGTTTCTAAAAAAATGATTTTATTTATAAAAATATATATTCACCAATCTTATATTGTTCAATATTATATATAATTTTTATCATGAAATAGATTATTCAATAGATTACAAATAAAAATTTATATACAAACTTACACAATCAAATCTCAAGTCTATATAAGTGTACTTTTATCCATGTAAACATATAATATATTTTTATATTAAGATTGAATATCATACACACAATCTTATTCACAAATACATTATTAGGTTTAAACTTTACTAATTTAATGGTTAATTGTAAATTTAGGTTTGAGCCTAACTTGCTTTCTAAATAAATAAACATAAATATTTTTTTTTTCCTCAAGCCAAGCTGAATTTTTGTTAATAGGGTTTGTGGGGCCAGAGAATTCGCGGCCCAGGCCCACTCTACATTATGGCCCAAGGCCCAAGCCGAGGACGCATAATGAAGTCCCAAAAGGAGCATAAGGACATTGCCGAGGACGACCTCATGCTCAGCACCTCACGAAATGCCTAAAGAAAGGGACAAACTTAGTGTAGGGGCAGGGCAAGGGAAAAAGCTGCCAACATCATAATACAAAACCCTGTATCTGACAAGGCCATACTCTAAACCATACCCTTTAACTTTCCCAACGACCCCTAACCACTCTAGGTAAGGGTTGACAGGACAGGTCTGCATCCCAGAAAGTAAAACTTGCACGTGGACCCTAAAGGGGAAAACGAACACTAGTATAAAAGGGTAAACCCCCAGAAGAAAAAGGGGGGGGGGGGGGGAAAGAGAGAAAAAGGTACAAGGTTCCTCGAACGCCGTCCAAGGACTTAAGTCCTACAACCCGTACCAACGATGGGCTTAGCTAGTCAAGCCAAGCCCGCCCATATAAGAACTTCCATAGAAACCACGATTAAACCACTCACCTGTGCCCAAGGCCATGCCCTTCAAGCCCACCCTCTACAAATCATATTGTTGGGGCCCTTTGCATGCGAACCCAACGTCATTCATTGGTCGTTATAAATCGTGTCCCTACAATTGGCGTCGTCTGTGGGGAAGGCTTGCGCGTTGGCTCGGGTGGCGGTGGAGTTGAGCCTTTATCAAGCAAAGGACTGCGAGGGTGCCTCCATTTCCGGCGATGTGCTGTTGATTGTTCCAACATAAGTTTCCACTAGGAGCTATGCCTGGCAGTGCCAAGGGCACAGGCAATTCTAGGAGCTTCCAACATCAAGCTAACCCCCCCCCCCACCCCACCTTGATCAAGGGGCTAACCTTTGGAAAATAAACCAATAAATAAACGAATACAAGTTTTGGACAAAACCAAGGCCTTGTATGGTCCTCGGACTCAAGCCTCTGGGGAAACCAACTACTTAGAAGAAAAATTACAAGTTTTGGACAGAACCAAGGCCTTGTATGGTCCTCGGACTTAAGCCTCTGGGGAAACCAACTACTTAGAAGAAAAACTACAAGTTTTGGACAGAACCAAGGCCTTGTATGGTCCTCGGACTCAAGCCTCTGGGGAAACCAACTACTTAGAAGAAAAACTACAAGTTTTGGACAGAACCAAGGCCTTGTATGGTCCTCGGACTCAAGCCTCTGGGGAAACCAACTACTTAGAAGAAAAACTACAAGTTTTGGACAGAACCAAGGCCTTGTATGGTCCTCGGACTCAAGCCTCTGGGGAAACCAACTACTTAGAAGAAAAACTACAAGTTTTGGACAGAACCAAGACCTTGTATGGTCCTCAGACTCAAGCCTCTGGGGAAACCAGCTACTTAGAAGAAAAATTACAAGTTTTGGACAGAACCAAGGCCTTGTATGGTTCTCGGACTCAAGCCTTTGGGGAAACCAACTACTTAGAAGAAAAACTAAAAGTTTTGGACAAAACCAAGGCCTTGTATGGTCCTCGGACTCAAGCCTCTGGGGAAACCAACTACTTAGAAGAAAAACTACAAGTTTTGGACAGAACCAAGGCTTTGTATAGTCCTCGGACTCAAGCCTCTGGGGAAACCAACTACTTAGAAGAAAACTACAAGTTTTGGACAGAACAAGGGCTTGTATGGTCCTCGGACTCAAGCCTCTGGGGAAACCAACTACCTAGAAGAGACAATATGGGGTTCGGACACAACCTGGACGTTATATGGCCCTTAGAATCTACCCCGGGGAAGAGTTCCCCATTGATAGTTGGGCTAATCCCTAAACTACACGGATTCCCCAGTCTACCCTCGGATCCTCAATACCAAGGGGATTGGTGCGATATAGGGCCATATGTTGTCAAAAACACAGTCAAAGTCCCTCACTGCTCGGCTACCCTCTCGGATGAATTATTTAGAGTTTATCGTTCTCGGACGGTCGCCTCGCATGCATTACGAAGCGCTCAGCCGTTATCTCGGTTAGTTTCAAGAGTTTAATCTACTGGGAATTATCACTATTATACTTGATAATGTCAATGAGTTCAAACTAGTAGGATTTTGTTTCAAGGTTTATCCTGCTCTAAGCATCATTAAAGGAAAATACACATGTAATATCCATACACAAAGTAGTTGTTGCAGAAAAGAAAAGAAAAGCATTTGAAAGTAAGCAAATCCACTTCTTATTAAGACAAAGAAACAGTACAGCGTACAACGAAAGAGCTTAAATAAGCTCATACTGAAACTAACTACACAAGCGAAAAGAAAAGATACAAGGGAATGAAGAAAAAGCCGAAGAAGAGGTGCAAAGAAGAGATGTGCTGCTGCTCCAAAATTTTGTCTAAGGAAGCCATTCCTCAATACTTTTACATGCCTATAACTCAGGCAGCAAAAGAGCCCAACTTGGGGCTTGCACCGCTGAAGAAAAGGTGCAGAGAGCCCAACTTCGGGCTAGCGCTGCTGAAGAAAAGGTGCAGGGAACCCAACTAGAGGCCAGCACCGTGGAAGAAAAGGTGTAGGGAGCCGGAAGTTGATGAGCCTCCACATAACCACGATTGCTATAGAGCAGACGGCGCTGATGGCGGAAAATCGTACTTCTGACGCACCAAGAATCTGGTGCGACCAATACCTGCTTCGGATTTTGACTGAAAGAGGGAGAAATACCATTTCCCCCTTGTCAAGACGGAAGATTATCTTGAATCTGTGCCTCCACTGTCCAGACCACACTACCTTGAGTCTCGGAAAGACCCGGCGCCTCTGTGGCGGATGTAGTTCCTTTACCCCTATCCGTGTCTCAGACATATTGCACAAAGGGCAGATAGCACTGAATATGAAGACTGTGATTATAGCTGAAGGAGTATGATTTTGAAAAGAACCGAAGGGTTTGTATGTAAGGAGAATAACCTCCTATCCTACTTATATAAAAGGTAAGGTGGTGGCATTCAATTCGTGCAACTTTCCAAGGAATGCTACGGACAAGGCAGAGTTGGCTCAACTTCCAACGCCATTCGCAACCGTAGGATCTGAAGATCCTCGTGAAGGTGCGCCTCGAGTATTGAAGTGTCAAAGGACTCCACGTGAGTGGGTAAAGGAATGCCTCTTAATTTGGCACGTCTCCCATGTAAATGGAAAACATAAACATTAGTAGAGTACAGAATCTGAGCAAGCTATGATGTAGGCCCAACATTACCAAAACCCTCCTCCCCAACTAAAGAGTCGGGCAGCAGGATTTTGAGGGGCTATTGTGGGGCTAGAGAATTCGCGGCCCAGGCCCACTCTACATTAGGGCCCAAGGCCCAATCTGAGGAGAACCATTACCGAGGACGCATAATGAAGTCCCAAAAGGAGCATAAGGACATTGCCGAGGACGACCTCATGCTCAGCACCTCACGAAATGTCTGAAGAAAGGGACAAACTCAGTGTAGGGGCAAGGTAAGGGGAAAATCTACCAACATCATAATACAAAACCCTGTATCTGACAAGGCCATACTCTAAACCATGCCCTTTAACTTTCCCAACGACCCCTAACCACTCTAGGTAAGGGTTGACAGGACAGGTCTGCACCCCAGAAAGTAAAACTTACACGTGGACCCTAAAGGGGGAAACGAACACTAGTATAAAAGGGTAAACCCCCCAGAAGAAAGAGGGGGGGGGGGGCGAAAGGGAGAAAAAGGAGGGATACAAGGTTCCTCGGACGCCGTCCGAGGACTTAAGTCCTACAACCCGTACTAATGACGGGCTTAGCTAGTCAAGCCAAGCCCACCCATATAAGAGCTTCCATAGAAACCACGATTAAACCGCTCACCTGTGCCCAAGGCCATGCCTTTCAAGCCCACCCCTACAAATCATATTGTTGGGGCCCTTTGCATGCGAGCCCAACGTCATTCATGGGTCGTTACAAATCGTGTCCCTACAGGGTTCATTTACAGCCTTAAGAGTGAAGGGAAATACCTAAGATTGGTGAATAATAAAAAGTTTAAGCATTGAGTAACTAAGTGATTATAAACTTTTTTTTATAAAATACTCTTATTGACAAGTTGTGCCTATGAAAAATAAAGGGTAAATCACACTATTCCGTCTTGAGATTTTCACAAAATGATATTCCATTCGCATGTTTTGAGAAATGATACTCCTACCTTATCTAAATTTTTTTAATTTTTGTTCTAAGTGAGTCAATGTTGTATAAAAGATGAAGAATTTAGTATAAATAAATCATAAAAACCCCAATAAAATAAATAAAAAATAAAAAACTCATGTGTATATTAAAAAGAAAAGTAAAACTCATGTGTATATTTAAGGTTTAAAAAATGTGTAACTCATACACTGTTATAATTTTAACTCATATATGTATATAATTACAAGTGTTTTTAATTGTACCGTACATATGCATGAGTTATATATTAGTAATTCATAATAATAAATGCAAATATAATCAAGGCTAGTGTTTGATATTATCTCCTTAAGATAGATTTCTTCTTTCACATTATTTTCTTCAGTGGTGCTTTGAGTATCTTAGGCATCTGTCTTCCAAGATGTAATGAGCACAGTAAAGGAAGAGAAGCACAAACAATCTAATTGCTCATTGAAAAACCCTCTCTCTCTCTCTCACTCTCTCTAAACTAATTGCATGAAAAAAAAAACTAACGGAATGAAATGGAAGACTCACTATTTATAATCACACTGGCACCATTTCATAAAAGGTTCAACATGAACAGGCACACTGTTTTTTAATATAAAAAAACATTTAGTAAAAAAAAACAATGAAATAAAATAAAAATTATTTAATACTAGACATCCCCTACAAACCCCGCGTCCACATTTATATAAACTCCTAACATGTCCACATTCTTTCTTACATGAACTCAAGGATTTTATCATTTTAAATCAAGTTTAAGTCGGCACTTTAAGAGTCAATTTTTTATTCACTTTTTAAATGGTTTTAAAACAAGTAAGTAAATGACGTTATGTTCCAATATGGACCCACCTTAAGGAATGTATGGGCCCCACTTTAATTTTGGCTCAAAATTAACCATCCAAACACTTGCTAAAACTTATTCACCAACATCCATTAGATGAGAGTGACAATGTGAAAGAGGATGGATTTATATGTTTCCTTTATAAGCGTATGAGTACCATTTTTTGAAATGTTTGGGGTGAGGGAATGTCATTTCGTGAAATTTTAAGAGAGGTTGGTTTAATATTCCCAAAAATAAAACACTGAACCTTTTTTTTGAGAGAATGAAAAATTGTATCTAAATACATCAAAAAAAAAAAAAAAAAAAACCTAAACTAAACAATAATTTGTAACAAATAGGGGTGAAAACATAATATTTGTTTTTTATACTTTACTTGTGTGTCATACCATATAATGTAAGTTCATTGTATTACATATCATATATTCCATCTTGCAATTAAAGACAAACTGCTTGTTCTACAATTTTACAACAGGACTGGCCTAACTTGGACCCTTCTGATACAAACAATTATCTCAAGATTTATTGAGGTAAAAAACAAGTTTTGTTTGGTACTTATGCATTTTTTGGCTTAAAATTTAAATAAAGATGCGTAGTTTTAATATTATTGTTAATTTTTGTATCTCACCAGTGCCAAAACAATTGTTTAATAAAGATAGGTTAAATTAATATATATAATTTCGTCAATATTGAGGTAAGTTTTTCAAATTTGATACATGTACTTCTTGCAATACGTATGGTAGGTTATAAAGTACTTTTCAATGCCCTTTTTTCTATGAGATAAATAAAGTACTTTTATAACCTACTTTGCGTATTACAATATTATAAAGTAATTTTCATACTACTATGCATATAAGAAATAAATTATATAAAATAAAAAAGAAAACAAAAATTAATCATCATCTTTTTACCTAGCCCTTTAAAGATAAATTCATGGTTTTGCATATCAAATCAACCCCATCTCATTCTCGACCTTCATGGCTCCATCACAGTTGGCCTTGTCATGTGAAAGTGAGTATCATTATTTTGATTTGAACTCTTGACCGATTTATTGTTAAATATCACTATCATTTAGAGCATTTACATTAAATACTATTGTATATTTTTGGTTAGTAATAAGTCAGTTCATTATAAAAAATGTAAGGATTTATGACAATAATTCCCCCATAATACATACTCCTCTCATTGAGGATTTCAACATCAAAAGAGGTACATGAAAATGAACTTAACTACTTTTAAAACGTCTATGGAAGACCTCTGAATGTACAAAAATGTTCATTTTCAGTTGTCATAAAAAGTTTTATTTTTGGTTTACATTCATTAAAAAAAACAAAACTTTGGCCCTGTTTGGTATAATAGTTAAATAACATATTTTCAGTTTTTAAACAATATTACACACTTTTTCACACATTTTTTCACCCACACGTATTTCAAAAAACTACAAACAACATTACTTAAACTCCTCTACAAAACGCGGTATCCAAAAAAGCGTTAGGCAAACCATAAAATTGATTCACTTTTAATATAGGTTGAACAAAAAATAGAATTATTTTGAAATTATATTTATCTTAGTTTATATCAAACTTATCTTCTTCTTCTTCTTCTTCTTCTTCTTCTTCTTTTTTTTTTTTTTTTTTTTGTATGAATTTGAAGGTGAAAATACTAAATTTTAAAACTGATTTTTGGTAAAAAAAAATTAGCATAAACACAATAAAATTTTTAAAATTCGTGTTTTGGATTAAATAATAAAGCATTTTAAAATTTAAAGTTTTAAACAAACCAAATTTATAAACTAAATTTGTTTTAGGGAAATGAATCTAGTCCAATTTTGAAGTAATTTATTGACTTCACTAAAATATCTACTACTTGGTGTGTGTAAAGATGTCCACAGGTCAGTTTGGGTTAGGTTTGTGCTAAACCTGAACTTGACCCAATTATTTTGGGTAGGGAAGAATGGAACCCACCGTTGACTTGGAACTCTAGAAGGAACGATAGTTTAGACGGTTTGAATCTTAACGAGAGGTGGTTGGATGTCGATCGAAGTCAGTAAAACGATAGGGAGAGGAGATTTTCACTTGATCTTGTTAGAGAACTCGAGATATTTACCAGATTTAGTTGGAGATCTCGAGAACTCCGCTAGATATGGATGAAGAACTTGTTGGTGAAGGGTGGATGAGAGGGGCATTGGTCATATTATCGATTCCAATGGGTTAAGAGAAGCCGAAACCAAGACTTGAATCAACTTTGTTGAACCTTCATCTCATAGAACCATCATCAACTGCCATGGTGATTAAATTAGTTGGTCTTCGAATCTTATGGTTGCAGGTTAAACTTTTCTATCAAGTTCGGCCAGATTTGGACAACCCTAAGTGTGTCTTTGGAAATTGTTGAAAAAAGCTTTGGTTTTTGCCTTTTGTCTCTGTTTTTTTACAAAATAATTTAATTTTTAACTTTTTGTTATAGATTTAACATAAAAGTTATCAACAATTATATCTTTTAATAATTACTAAAAAGAATCCGGTGATAATAAGTTTTTTTTTTTACAAAGGATAATTATAAATTTATATTATAAAATAAATAAATAAATAAATATATATTATACGCATTATTTAATCTACTATGTAGGAGTAAATTTTAACAAAGTAAACTAAGAATTTTCCAAGAATTTTTTTTTTTGAAGACAATTTTCCAAGAAATTAAGGGGGTGTTTGGTACATCCATTCAAACACATATTTTTTAGTTTTTAAACAACATTACACGTATTTCTATACATTTTTTTACCCATATATATTTTCACACATATTTTCAAATAATAAAATACATATTTTTAAATACATGTACCAAACACTTCCTAAGCTCAAGGAAATAACGTTTTTTTTTAATTTTTAATAGGAATCAGTGGAGTATATTCCCCATATGTTTCCTTGCCTTCTCCTCCTCCTGTTGCAAACCCTCCACGAGTTAAACGAACCAAAACAAACAAAAACAAAAAAAAAACAAAGGTAACACAAAAAGTCACAAAACCAAACCAAAAACCCACAAACAACTACAATAAAATCGCTATCAAATCAAATCAAATCTCTTCACTTCTCTTCTTTTCTTTTCTACTTCTATTCCCAACGTTCACACTCTCTCTCTCTCTCTCTCTCTCTTTCTGTTATTTACTTCCAAAACCCAAAACCAAAACCAAAGCCAAAAATATATACTCCTATATTTACTAAGAAAACCCTAAATCTAAACCCTAATCTCCGACGGAAATGCCGCCGGCAGCGGCGGCGGCAATGGACGTACGGTCTCCGATGGACTCCACGCAGTCTCAGAACCCTAATTCCGATTTTTCTTTCAGTTTCGGCGCGATTCCCTCCGCCGATTTCTCGGATAATCGGATTCCCAGCTCCAACTCTTCCAGCTTCGAAGGTGCCGCGGCGGCGGCGGCGGCTTCTTCGAATGTCGCCCGGGCGGGCTCTAGGGCTCGGCCGAGGCTGGTCAAGCTGAGGAGGCAGCAACCGAGGTCGAAGTCGGTCGCGGCGAGCGATGCCGGGCCGGGTTTCAACCCGTTTCGATCGGATTCCGCGTCGAATACGGTAAGTAGTAGTGGTAGTGGTAGTAGTAATGGTTTTGGATTATTGAATGGTGATGCTAAGTGTGTGAATTTTGAGAGTAAGGGTTTTGTGTTTGGTGCTGATGGTTATGGTAATGGTAATTTAAATGGTTTGGATACGAATTTGGGTTTGGGTGAGAGTGTGGGGAATGTGGGTTTTGTGTTTAGTGCTAAGCAGAGTGGGATTGAATCGAATTCGAGTGAGGAAATGAGAGTGAATGGTGAAAAGGCGGGAAAATCGGATTTGGGTGATGCTGGGAAGGTGGAAGCAAGGTCTGGATTGGAGGATGGGAAGCTTAGTGATGGTGGTTTTGTGTTTCAAGCTGATTGGAGCGATTTGGGTTTGAATTTGAACAAAGGAAGGAGAGAAAATGGTGAATGTGGAGATAAATTGTGCTCTGAGGGTAGTGGGGGAGTGAAGTTAATGACAAAAACTGAATGTAGAAAGCATGGTAATGTGAATAATGTGTTTGGTGATAGTCAAAGTGATCGTCCGTCAGATTTGAATTCAGAGAAGGGAGAGTGTGGTGAGCGTAGGGAAAAGTCAGAAGTGAATTTGGAAGCTAAATTAGTGACAGAGAGATGTGCTGATAAGAGCGATTTAGGGTCAGCTTCAATATCAGAAAAAAGAGAATTTGGTAAGAAGGTGAGTACATTAGATTGTGAAATTAATGATATGTTGAAAACTGGGAATGTAGTGGAGCTTGGGAAGAATGATGATCAGGATTCTGTGTTCGACTCTAGCTGGTTTAATTCGGTGTCAAAGAACTTGCCAAAGAGAGAATCTAGTGAAGATTTTGGGAATTTGGTTTCTGATATTGAGGAGATGATGAAAGCGGTGAGTGGAACAGAGTCTTCTAGTGTGAAAGCTACTGCTATTAACTTCAATATCAATGGTAATAGGAGCTTGAATGACAATTGTGATATGGGAGCTTTTGCATTTGGAAGTGATGGTAAGAAAAATTCCAGCCTTGATGAATGCATGGCAGGTAAGTCCCCGGGTGAGATAAAGTTAAGCGGTAAAAGTTTTGGAAACTGTGGAAGCACTACAACTCAAATCAGTGATTTGGGTTCTGATGTCGAAGGTAAGGGAAAAACTGCATTCGAAAGTAGTAGTAATGTAGCAAAAGCTTCTAGCACAAGTCCCTTATTTAAACTCCCAGATGAAATGAGGAAAATGAAAATTGATGATTCTGAGAATGTTGATGGTGCTGACAAGACTGAAGATGCAGACAAGAATTCATGTGCCAATCCTGGGGCTGCATTTGTGTTTAGAAGCAGCAAAAAGGCTTCTGACTCTTTGAACCAAAGTTCGGCAACTTGTGCTTCTATTGGAATTTCTAGTTCTGAACTATTTACTGCTCCGCCAGAAGTCGGTAAGGATTTTAATGTGGGCCATTTTCCTCAAGGTCAAGTAAATGATGATACACTACTGAATGCATCTGTGCCACCATCTTCATTCTCATCGATTGGTCTTGACTTAAAACCAAATATAAGTGCTTCTGCAATACATTTCACAGGTGCACATGAAAATAAGGATGGAGATTGTTCTACAAGCAATCCAGATGGATCAGGGGTTTCATTTACGGCCTTCAGCACACCAGAATGGGATCCTTCTTGCTTTAAAGAGAATTTGTTTCCTGAAATAAATAAAAATTCGGAATTCTCGGTAAAGAATAGGTCTGTTAAGGACAAAAGATCAAAGAAAAAGAGGGGAAAACCAAAGCCACCTTCCCTAAGTAAGCAAAAGCTGGGGCAAGAACAAGATAATGTAGCAAAGGAAAGCAGTTCCCAAGAAAACCCAGGCACACCTGGATGTTACTCACCCATGGATTTTTCTCCCTATCAGGAGACCACAGCAGCTAATCCATGTTCAAGAGAAGCTTCTGTGACTTCACAAGAGTTCTCCCATCCAGATAATAATTTTGAACCCTCAGACGTGCATTCAGAAGTTCATAATGTCCCTAAAGATGAAAATTTGGCTAATGCTGCAGGGGTTGATATTAATAAAAGGGAGCAGAGATGTAGAGAGCTGAATGAGAACTTTTGTTGTCGCAATGGAAGTTGTTTTGGTAGTGATTGCTCTTCAAAAGGATTCTTTTCTGGAGCTGAAACAACCTTCTCTAGTTCTAAAACTGAGCAATTCTGCAGCAGCAGTAGTGCTGGTGTTGCATCTACAGATACTAGAACTGATTTCAGCTTAAATACGGAGAGGCAAGAAAACAATTGTAAAACACCATTTTATTTTGGTTCAAGTTTGGAAGATACAAAGGAGAGATGTTTTACATTTTCTGCGCCATCATCTGCACAAGGTAGTTTACCTGCAACCACAATGAAACGTTCATATAAAAAGAAAAGTAGAGCAAAAGTTGGTCGTGATTCATCTCTTGATACTCGGTCATCTGCTGCCCAATTGTCACCCCATACCAACCCATCTTCACTTTTTGACAAAGAGCATAAATCTGAAGTGCATGAACAAGTCAAGCAAGGGCATATTTCTTACTCTGCTGCCATTCAAGAAGCCTGTGAGAAGTTGCGACTCAGGTGCTTATTGCATCATAATAACTTACCAGTCTTTTCATCATAATGACCTAACAGTCTTTGAATATTTTTCTGATCAGATTTCTTGATTATTGGTTATGCTGCTTTGATCTACATTAATTTCACTTCATCTGTGAGAATATGTATTCATTATTCATGTGTATTATTATTCAATTTACATCAGGGGAAACAAAGCTTATGCAAATGGGGAGCTGTCTAAAGCTGAGGATTTATACACACAGGGAATAATTTCTGTCCCTTCTAGTGAAAGATCGGGATGCTGCCTTAAGCCTCTTCTTCTGTGCTATAGCAACCGTGCAGCTACACGGAGGTGTCTCGGAAGAATAAGGGAAGCTTTAGGGGACTCTATGATGGCTACTGCACTAGATCCCAACTTTTTGAAAGCTCAAATGAGAGCTGCAAAGTAAGACTGTCATTTGTATGATTTCAAATAATGAGTACAAAATGATTTTATCTGGCTCTGGAATCTGGATTTATTCAAAAAAGTGCACATATTATTTATAGGAAAAATAATTTCTTCCAATTAAATGATATGCTATACCAAAATGGATGGTGGGGTAATGTGAGTCTTGTAATGATTTAGGTGGTTGCTTCTTACAATTTGGGATATTAGTCATCATTTGGATCTTATTTGAATCATTTAGAAATAGATTACATGTCTATAATCTTCACTAATGAAACTACCATAATGTAAATATGGCCAATTACATAATTTTAGAAGGATATACATAAGTGCTGGATTTTGTAATGCTTTCTTCATTTTATACAAAGACATTGCATATAATAAATATTTTTCTCCCGTAGTTGTCACCTTGTGCTTGGGGAACTGGACGATGCAATTCAGTGTTTCAATAAGTGCCTGGAATCAGGCGGTGTTATATGCTTGGATCGGAAACTCATAATAGAGGCTGCTGAAGGCCTTCAGAAGGCTCAGGTACTGAATTTCTTTTCTGTTATATTGGTAGTGCCGATGTGATCATGTTATCATTATGTTGATTCAGAAAGGGTCTATGTAATATGTACATCAATAATTACATTTGAATTGCTAATAAGCTATAGCTCAAATGGCAGTTCCTCCTCCCCTAAGAATGGGGTGGAGGGTGTGGCCGTGGGATTAAGACCTGCTAAGTGTGCATGCAACTTAAGAAGGTCGTACCAAGTGCACAAAGCTCCCACTTTTGTGGTGTATGCAACTTAACAAACAAAAAAAATAATTAAATCATTTCATTTTGGAGATTTCCCCAAAATTAAAGTATCTGATGGTGTCACTTAGTATTGAGAGTTTATGCTACGTCATTGGGCTGAAAATGGAATGTGGATGTTGGACAACCTTGCTCTTTTACTATTTTCTGCAGATCAATATTAGTCATTGTTTTAATTTGCTTGTTGACTTCATTTTGTTAATATTTTGAACATAATATTACTGGTATTTTACTTTTTTCCCAATAATCCCGGAAGATTTTGTGTACGAGTAGAAGCACGAAATTCCATGGTTTCCATATTACATATCACAAACATTATCTTGAATTAGTATGATGTCTCAGTATTCTCAGATTTGGAATATTGACCTTATATACTATTTTTTTTTTACATCATAAGTACTGCTCACAAGTGGGTGGTATTCTAAGTAAATTTTTTATGCTATTTGTCTTATATCAAATTAGCAGCAGGATATCCAGAAACTTCATGATTTCTTTAAAGCCTAGAGACAAGACATTGTTTTTCTCTTGGATAACTCAGGGAACCTTTCTAAAGAAGAGCCCTTTGGATGCACCTATAACCAGTAAATAATCTATGGGCAATTGGCCCCACCTGCCATGGCATTCACTCTAAAGGGCTAAGTAGTTTATTATCATGCCTAGGAGCAGTAGAGACAAGACTTTCTAGAAACATACATCAGATATCTCAACCTATGTAGCTTCTAAGTAAGAGCTTGAATTGTTCAATGAGTTAAAAGTGATAAGGTAAGGCCTTGTTAAGCAAGAGTATATCATGTATATGTATTCTTTGGCAAGTAACAATCACTAAATACTTATTTGTGACCTACTTTAGATAAATTTTTTTGATCCACCAGTAATATTTGTCATACCAATGTGTTAATTACCAATTTTTGTCAGTTTTTTAGCAGCATATTACATGATATGGAATTGATCCAAGATCCAGATTTTAAGGTTATGTTGAAGATATATTTTAAATTGAGATCAGTTTTTAGGAAAAGAAAATGTCACTCTGGAATGAGCACTTTAAGAAATAACAATGTAAGTATACCTTTAGACAGATATGTGTTGCAGATAACCCCAATTATCATGTATTGCCAATGGACATTCTTCAATTTTGAATTGAGCAATGGATAATAGAAGGAAGAGAAATTTTTAGTGCATAATGTAGAGCCTCAAGCTTGTTCTTAGACACAAAGCTGAACGATAGTTTTAACAGCTTTAAGGATTGGAGAGAAGGGAAATGAAGTTGAGATTATCTTTTCCTTTTTGGTTGGGATTGGTAAGTTACGGAAGTCCCTCTAGTACGATGGCAAGTGCCTTCCACCCGAAGTGACAAGTCATGGGTTCAAGCCCAAGAATCAACTCTCTGCAAAAAGGGGGTTGTGGGGGGGGGGGGGGTGAAGACAATCTCCAATCACCTCTCCCAAACCTTGCAAAATTGTAAGCTTTGTGCTCTAGGTATAATCTTTTTTTGGATTGCTAAGTTACACATGCATCCGGTGGGCCTTGAATTCACAATCTCATTCTCCATGTTCTTCTTACAAGGGGAATAGGTGCCATCTGAGCGTTTTAGCTAGAATTCATTGGCAGGAGATGAAATTGAGAATGATTTAAATTTTTTTTGAATAAAGAGCAATAACAGAATCCTGATCAAGATAATAATGGCCATCCTGCACTTATTCTTCACGCCTCTCCCCAAGCCTGACTGGAAAAGGTAGGATGTATGCCCAAGAGCATCATGTGGATTTTTAAGTTCACCAGTTGAAAGAATGAATGAAAACAAAATGTTGAATATAATATATATAGGAAAATGAAAAGTGCAATTAAAAATAACCTTTCAAAATGTTCGGTGACCTACTGTTCTCCAGAGTTATAATAGATGATGTATATTGTTTCAAGTATTTTTGTACGAGTATGAAACCTATATGTTTCTCAAGTATTCATGATTTATATAAGATACAGTTGTAAATTTTAAAGCTACGCTCTTGGTACCTAATTGGTTATGTTAATATGCAGTTATGCTTCCTCTTTGAACTTATTGATCTCTTGGGCAATCATATTGTGTTACTGATATGTCTGTTTTTCTTCTGCATAGGAATGTTTCTGTGTTTCTGTGCCTAATGTTTCAATAAAATACTAACCATGTGCTTCTTTGTTACTAGCAGAAAGTGGCTGAGAGTACAAATCATTCTGCCAAACTTATGGAACAGAGAACTTCTGATGCCACTCTTAGTGCTCTAGAAATTATTGATAATGCTTTGTCAATAAGTTCATACTCAGAAAAATTACTTGAAATGAAAGCAGAGGCCCTTTTGATGGTCTGTAATTACTCAACTTACTTGTCCACTCATTTATCATTGTTTTTAAGTTACAGTCATTCAATGTAGGATAGTTGACAACTGCTCTTTGTGTAAGTCTGTCTTTTTTAAGCCCGAAGTATTGGTCTCAGCTGTGAATAACTGAATATACTATTTTGTGGCATTTTGCAGTTGCGGAGGTATGATGAAGCAATTCAGCAGTGTGAGCAGAGCCTTTATTTTGCTGAAAAGAACTTTGCATCATTGAGCACTGGAGCAAATATGGATGGTTCTGAATGTGAAAGTTACTCATCTGTTAGGCTGTGGAGGTGGTGCTTGATATCCAGGTGCTACTTTCATTTGGGAAGGCTTGAGGCAGCTCTTGATTTGCTTCAGAAGCTGGAAAAAGTGGGATCTATTAAAGACAAGTACTACACAATCTTTATGAAGCAGAGTTTATTTTTCCATATGCCAATTTTAATCAGGACGTTTCTTACTTTTACTCCCTTTATGGAGGTTTCTGATGCTAATTTCAACTATGTAGGTATGGATTCAAGAATTTGGAATTGTCAATTTCATTAGCTGTCACTATACGTGAACTTTTACGCCTTAAGGTATCTCATTTTTCTCTATAAGTTCAATTTCTGGCTTGGAATCTGAATTCCTGTAATTTGAATTTCGTACTTTTTCATCTGTATCTTGTGTTGCATAATTGTTGCTATATCAATTATGAAAGATGGAATTTTCACAATTACCATGTTTTGATGAAATTGATTGAGGAACTGGTTGTTATGGATATAACACATCCAAGTAAATAAAGAAAGAAATTTATAAATATGTATGGGAGTGAATGGATTGGTATGTTACTTTTTGTAAGATGCAACTCCTGACTTGCTCAACCATTTTGTTGGCACATGAATCTTACTATCATATTAATAAATTCTTTAAGGATCTGCATTCTTCCTATTGATTTTATTAATTTATTTTACCATTCTTGTAAACAACAGAATGCAGGGAATGAAGCATTTCGATCAGGGAAGTATACTGACGCAATAGAGCACTATACTGTTGCTTTATCTAGCAATGTTGAATCACGTCCTTTTGCAGCAATCTGTCTTTGCAATCGTGGTGCAGCATACCAAGCTTTGGGCCAAATTGCTGATGCTATTGCAGATTGCAGTCTGTCCATAGCCCTTGATAGAAATTATGCTAAGGTATGCCTTTGAGTGCGGACTTAGTGTCATTTTTTATTTATTGTTTAAGATACTGTGTAGTGATGTGAAAGGAATCCATGGATGCATCTTTTTTATTTTGTTGGCCATTAAAGATTACGCTAAATTGTGACTAAAAGCACTTTGTTTATTTTGAATATTTTTTCTCTTCGGATTACTGGTTAGTAATATGAGCTGTAGGTACTGATCCATTAAATTGTGATGGCACTTTGTAAACTTTAGCAATTTAGATGATATTTCACCGTAGTCATTTGTCTCTTTTTTAGGAGAGAAGTTTGTTTTGCAATTTTGATCTGCTACTATATTGATGTCTTAGCTTAGATATGATCTTCTGATTGATATGCAGAAGGTAATTTAATCGAGGTTAATCAACAATGTGTGATTTGATTTTAAAAATGGTCCATGATCCGTTCCGTGATTGGCACATTCATATATAAAGTCTGACACTCCTGTCCTATCTTCATGTTTCAGCCTGTTTAGAATGGTTATGACTTGATGCCTTCTAGTTAAATTTTCTACACGATATAGTACTTGGTGTGTAATGCTTTACAAGGTTTGACTTTTCTTGATGTCTTCTGATTTTTTTTTTTTTTGCAATGAAACATGAAGGCTTGTTAGTAATGAGAGTGGAAAACAGGAAAAGAACATAGGAAAATGCTGTTTCAAACTTGTATGATATGTTTGGTGCTTTTATTTTTACCTATTAAGTAGATTGTGGGTAATCAGTCCTGACTTATGCAGAGTTTTTTTTATTAATTTGAGAATTCATGCTTCTCTTTTACTTAGCTGATTCTTTTTTACCCTTCCAGTATAGAATGTCAATAATATTCTTTTCTAAGTAGTCCTACTGTCGTACTCAATCATAATAATCCGCCATTATTATTCAGTTTATTTTAAAATTTAATCAGCAATTTTATTGCAGAATAGTTTTGTACATAAATTAGTTCCTTTATAGTATTTCAGTGACTGAGATCCTGCCCTTCTACAGGCTGTTTCTAGAAGGGCCACCCTACATGAGATGATCAGAGATTATGGACAGGCTGCTAGTGACCTTCAGAGACTTGTATCCATTCTTGAAAATGAATCTGGTGAAAAAGTCAAACAGTCTGGCACACCATCCAGTGTGAAAGAGTTAAGGCAAGCTCGACGCCAGCTGCCTTCAATGGAAGAAGAAGCTAAAAACGGAATTCCTTTGGATTTTTACAAGATTTTGTAAGTTATTAAATCTCAATCGCAGCCTTCCAAACTAGTATTGCTAGACTGCCTTATATATTTTGTGTTGAAGCCCATAGTTATTATTCAGTCCAAATGAATTCTAAATGATGGTATCTGAAAACATGTTTTCTGGTTGTTTCCTGTTTAAAAAGAAAAAAGGGGGTGGGGGGTTATGGTCACATGAGCAAATGAGTTCATTTTGAATTATCATGCAACAGGAATGTTGCATTTTACCCAAATTTCTCTGGGTTATCTATGAAGTTCTACGGTGAAAGTAGCGCTCACAATGATTGCTATATGTAATAAACAGGATACAGGGCATTGTGAATTCAAAGTTATTGAAGCTTTTTGTCTGTGGCTTCTGCCTAGTTTCTGCTTATTTGAAACTTCCATGTTATACTCACTACTTTAAATCTCAAATTCCAGGGGAATCAAACCATCTGACACAGCATCTGATATCAAGAAGGCATACCGTAAGGCAGCTCTCAGACATCATCCAGACAAGGTTTAAAGCTTTTTGTAGTTCGTACCCTTCTTTTTAGAATATTTATTATGTGAATTCCAGACTTGTTACTCATTGTAGGGGGGTTTCTTCTTATCTTTGTTTTGTTTTTTCTTTTGGTGGGCTTTAGGCTGGTCAGTTCTTGGCAAGAAGTGAAAGTGGAGATGAGGGGCGACTCTGGAAGGAAATCTCCCAGGAGGTTCACAAGGATGCTGATAGGCTTTTTAAAATGATTGGAGAGGCATATGCAGTGCTATCAGATTCCACTAAGGTTTGCCACCCACATAATGAGAGTAACTTGAGAAATATTTATGCATGATTGCACCATTTTTGCAGCATTACTTATATTTGCACCACTTATTTCTGCTATTGCAACCTTTGTTCATGTTTTGCTTGATGTGGGGGGTGTATGTCTGTCATTCATGTTCCATGTGAAGGAAAGGTGTTAATCTGACTGCTTAAACCTCAATTAGAAAAAATGATTTTTGCATTAGGAAAGGCTTGTAATACTTACTGACCTACCAACAGAAAATAGCCATCCCTGGTTTTTGCATGGATTCCTTCTTTTCTATATTTGTGTTGAAAAATGTAGTACTTCCTTTTGATCAACCATTCTGTGAACAGCGCTCACAATATGATCTTGAAGAGGAAATGAGAAAAACCCCAAAAGAATGCCATGTAAGCAGCAGTTATAGAAGATCTTCAGATGCTTACAGCTCTCAATTTGAAAGAAATTCCAACAGACGATACTGGCGGGAGACTTGGAAGACACATGGAAATTCAAATTTTCGATGGTGAGATTTAACTGGTAACAGTCATATATATATTTAGTAGCCGGGTCATGGCAGCTTATGACTCCAAGTTTCACGAAGGATCTGTGGAAGTGTCTGGGTACTGATCTAGTCAGGTAATTAACAGTCAAATAATGCATTCTGTTGGAAATGACCCTGCCCATTGGTCTATAAATAATTTTATTGCATCGATATTGCAGTTTTGAGCTCGAGGATTCTATATAATGTAAAGGGTCTAAAGGGAATAATGGAGGAAGGAGTTTTGGTCCTGATACACTGGGAATGTTCATATACACAACTCACTACGAAATTTTTTGCCTTCGCACTGCGTCTCAACCCTTCGGCCAACGCTTATTATGGAGGAAGAAGAGTTGGGGTTATCGGTGTGCTTCATTTTTGACAGAAAAAGAGTGAATGTTAATTGTGTAATATTATTATTTATAATCAACAATATCTATATTAATATTTAATATCTAAAATCAAAGTGAAGTTTTTGATGTTGTTACGCTCTTATTGAGCCATCTCATCTTTCATGTCATATTCTTGCTTTTTCTTTTTTTTCTTTACGACTTCTCTTTATTTTTTATAAAATAATTAAATATAGATAATGGAAAAACCTGTGAATGTGCTTCACTACTATTCAATTGTTACTATTCATTTGTCTTAAATGCAAATGTTATAGTTCCAAATTACAAAACATAACTATTCATTATACAACGCATGACTATTCAGCCCGTCAAACTGATTTTAACTTCTCATTTTTCTAACTTCATGTAATGGTTAAAATTGAATAATTCGCTAGCTTTTTAATAGACAAAATTAAAATTTCAAGTATTCAAACTAAATTATAGCACCCAAATCTCTAGCCCTCTTCTCTTTCAAGGGTTTTATTTATTTATTTATTTATTTATTATTATTATTATTTTTTACAATATAGAATTTCTACTATAGCCTAATTTAAATGTATATGCATGTGAAGCTTTCTTTTGGAAACTTAAATCCCGATCCTTGTCCCCAACACTCCACAATCATTTATACTTGTGGAGTAACAACTGCACCAAAGGTGCACGGTGGTCTCTTCCAAGTTTTTAGTTTTTAACAACTTTATCTTTCTCTTGTTTACAATTTATTTAAGCTATATAATGTTATATCTACCAATGTACGTTCTAGATATTATCACCTTATTATCTACAACAAAAAATTGATGCAATACTAATTGTTCTCCACATTTTTTCAATCAGACTCTAGTCTTCATCATTTTGAGACAAAATGATTGTATTTGTTAGAGATTTTCAAAGTTAAGTCGCCAATAGGAATATCATACAGGTGAATTGAACTCGCAATCGGAAATTATCTTTCTTTTTTTGTTGGTATTCTTGCATTTAGTCTCTGTAAAGTATTTTTGTTGTTTTCCTTCCCAAAATTTTCGATGGTATTGACTTTTGTTATTGTTAATTGACTTAAAATTGGCAACACAATTTTATTAATGATGTGGAATTTCTTAATATTAATATAAAACACGATGATAATGAAAATTTATTATTTCCTTTATATATGAACAAAATGGTGGATTCAAAAATATTTGTATAGTATTGGAAAAGTCAAAAAAAAAAAAATTTCTAGTGTAACAATTTTGTTATTGTTGCATCCCATGAGTTTGGTAAAATTCCTTTTAGAAATCTTATAAACTCTGTTTGTTATTTTGGTAATTCTGTTACAAATAATCTACATCTTTACCATCGGATTTTTAGCTACTCTAAATTTTCTTGGTAAGTTTTTATTTTGATTAGTTGATCATCTTTGAGGAAAAGGCCAAAAAGAGAATTAGATAAAGTATAGTTTACTCTAAAGCATTATTATGCTATTAATATTATTAATATTTTTATATATAGATACTTGTGGAAGTCGATCAATTCTTTGTTGGCACTTATTATTATTGCAATTATCTTTATATTTGGCCACTTAAATTAACTTTTGAGAGTTCAAGTGATAGTATAGTGGTAAAGGCAATTTTTGTGATGTCCCATGTTTGTGGTTCAAACCCCACCTTCCCTTCTCCACTAATATTTACCTATTAAAAAATAAAAAAGAAGGTTAATGTCTACCTTAGTTTGAATAACATTTGATGTATTATTATTTATTTAAATCTTTCATATATGCAATACTTAATTCATTGAACATTTTTTAATTAATCTTTTTTTTTTTTTTTTTGCTTTTAATCTCTTTGCAATTTTGAAATTGCACAAATTCCATTACAACAGCTAGCACCAAATTAAGCTTATGTTGTGGGAATAACAAATGCAATGCCTAAAATGCTCCCACTTTTGCCCAATTAAGCACTGCGTAGTTTAAATATGTCAATGTGCATATAGTTGACATTAATTAAAAATTCTTTGATTAATTCCTCTTGGTTGAACATGTACACTCCCAATAAAACAATATCTTAATCTTTCTGAGTTGAAGGCATATTATTCAATCAATTCATTTTGCCAATTTTTCGCATTTAAGTTATGGATTCTATCTTCTAAAATAGATTTGTGTTGATGGTGTATGGGGCAGGGCCCCAAGCCCATTGGGCCTTGGACCCTAGCCTTGTGGTATCGTACAGGACAGGTCCCTAGGCCCGTTAGGCCTTGGGCCCTAGCCTTGAGATACAACACCTGACCTTGTCCCCGTTGGATTAATGACCTTGATCCAAACACACCTCAAAGCCCAATTTGAGCCCAAAAACCATAATAGGACCATTATGTCTTGAATGTCAAAAGCGAGCCCCTCCCAAACAACTTTAACTTGGTTGGGAGTGTGATTGCACGGGGATACAAGGTCTCGGTGACCCGGTATTGCCTTGGGGAATATCGTTGCCGAACAGCCTTTTGGAGGTAGGAACCAGTTCCAATGCCATTACCACTGTTCCCAACAGAACATCCACTTAGAAGTGATGGAATTGGACCCCCATCCACATGAGTGAGATCAAGAAAATCATAACACCTCCACTTGCCTCAAGCTATAAATAAGAGGATAGAGTAAAAGGTTAGGGGGTTGGCAATTCTAGAGAGAAAAGAGTAACTATATCAAGGGAAAAGGGAGCAACTCTAGGAGGAAAAAGAGAGGGGTTCGCAAAAACAAGAGTGTGCAATTGGGTCTCTGAGCAAAGGACTACCCAGAGTAGGAAACCCAAAGCCCACAATATAAATAGGTTGTGAGCCCAAGTATAGGTCAAGCCCGTTAATCATATACTGGGTGCGCACAGATGGTATATATATATATATATATATATATATAGAGGTATGTTACTCACTAAATGTCTTATTAGTTGTATGGCTGATATTCTTGGTTTTTCGAGACAAGATCAACTAAACAGATTTTTTATAGGATTTTTATTTTAAAAATCTCGTAACTCGACTCTTGACTTGGATTGATTATATATCCAAAAGGGTCCATAAAGGCTTCATAAAGGCTTCAATGACTACATTTTGACCAAACTTATCAGTTATTCTCCTGCAAGAATAACTAATCAATTTTGATTACCAGACAGAATACAGAATACTACCCTAATGTTCCACCTATTTTGTTTCGATTCTAATTAGGCGGGCCGACCACATTTGCAGCCATTGTAACACTTGCTTTGAGTATAGTTTTTGGCCCTCTTTCTTTTGAATTATAAACCAATTGCTAAAAGGGTGTTTGGTTTAGCTGTTTCAATAACTCAAAACTTAGTTTTTATCACTCAATTCTCAAAATTCGTGGATCCCACCAGAATTCAAGTTGTTAGAATAAGTTTCCATAACTCAAATTATATCACTCAAACTCAAAAAACTGAGTTTGAGTGATGAAAATTGAAACAACTTTTAGTTGTTTACGGATTATGAAAATTGAGTTAAGGTGTCATTTTTGTAATTATCAGCAATATATGGGACCCACTTCTCTGTGCTGTCCACATCAATTCAGAATTGCATTTACTCTCCCAACAGATTTGTTCTCTCCTTCATTACCTATGCTCTCTCTCCATCTTCTTCTCTTTTTCCATTCTCAAATCTCCAAGGCTTCTCCATAACCAGACATGGCAGCACCCCACAAGCCACCACCATGACCTCCACCATCGCAAGGCTTCTCAAGCGCATACCACCACGACCCTCCAAATCTTCAAGTCTCACCCATCACCACCACCTCCACCATTGCCACCACTCACTAGTGGTGGGCTGAAAGAAAAGATTTGGGTTTGGGTTTGGTGTTTGAAAAATGGAGTGTGATTCAGGTTTGATGTTTCTAAAGAAAAGAATTTTGTTTTGGGTTGTGGTTTGTTTCAAAATAGATTTTAATTTGGGTTTAGTGTTTCTAAAGAAAATATTTTTGTTTTGGGTTTTGGGGTTTGTTTCAAAGTGGGTATTTGTGGTTCTATATTTGCAGATTTGGGGCCATGTATGAAGCTAATGAAAACGGTGAGTTGGTTGCTCTAATGTGTTAATGTTTGTAAAGAAGTGGGCTTGATGGGTTGTGTATTTCCAGAATCGTGAGTTGTGTATTTCCAGATTTGGAGCTTTTTTTGGGTTTCTTTAATGGTGGGTTCTTTGATGAGGAGGCTGGAGGTTGAAGGAGCACATGGGTATGCAACTACCCATTCTGACCCAGCACAGTAAATGAGTCCCACCACTTTATGCAAAATTTTGAGTGAAAAGATAGAGATAAAGAAATTAGTTATGAGAATTGAATTTGAGTTATGAGATTTGAGTAATGAGTTATGGATGATGCTCAATCCAAACAGGCCCTAAATCATTCTCCCAGTCTCCCCTTGCACAAGTTTTCTTTTTTACCTTCTTACACTTTGATGTTCCACTCGACTAAATTCTACCTAAAGTACAAGTAGGGTGCCAAAGCAGAGTGCAAACCACTTCAGGTGCTTTGTCCTGATTGACAAATATCTTTAATCGTTATTAAGATCTATTATTTCTGCCCAAAAGGAAAAAATTTGCAAGGGAATAATGTAGAGATAATTTATCACAACCACTCAGTCAATAACTGTTAGAAGTAAACAAAAAGATCAACGTTTCTTCAAATTTGAACGAGTTAACAACAAAGCTTTGTGAACCAAAACATAATTATCTTGCCAGAATTTATACCATTTCTTGTCTCTAATTCTGAGTATTTGAATTGCTCGCTAGAATTGCACTAATTGGAATCTATCCCTCAACCAAAAGAAACAAAATTCCAGACAAATTGCTAATAGGAACGTACAACTTCCTGGAGACTTCACTAGTAAACTTAACGAGCAGTTTGTGCCTGAGCATATTCCAGAAGTTGGCTAACCAACTTGTAAGTTCGGCCTGAAAGTGCCTTCGTGTGGTCAATTAGCTGCTCATACCTGTAAAGGTGAAAATAATGGAACGAATTTAATGAACAGAATCTGAGAGAATGGTGGACAAATAACAGTTCCTCAAGATAATTATACTTAAAGTAAAATATCTATTACTTACACATTGGGATGATTGGGTTCCATAACCACAGTCCCTGATTCTGAGTCAATCTTGGCATCAAGCTTTGAACCCCGGATAAGATTCACAATCCATCTCTCAGCCTCCTCATAATTTAAATTCAATTTCTCAGAAAGCACTCTGCAAATAAATAAAAATAATAATCAGATTCAGAATTCAGTCCAATTGATACATCCTATTTCGGAAAACTTTGTAAAATAGGCCTACTTTAAACACCTTAATCAAATACACTATTTAACGAACTAACTGAGATTACATGTGATATGCCATTAACGTTGCAATTCTATTGTTCTCCAAAAATATGTAACCTCTATTGACAAAGTTTTTCTTTAAAAGTCATAACCAAATAAAAAAGGTAAGATGCTTTTTTAATTGAACAAATTAGAACAGGATCTTACCAACTCCCTCTATATACCACTTGACATGGTGTAAATGCGGTTTCTCTTTTTTGTTTTGATTGGGGGAGGTGGAAGGGTGAGGGTGATTTTGAAATATTTGAACAATGACACATTAGCCAACCTTTTTTGCATCAAATTTCTCTTTCCTTAACTTCTGCAGAAGCTATCTTGAAAAAGGAACTTAACATAAATTTGATGTGCTTCAGTGCCCTACTCACATTTTTTTTTTTTTGACAAGCAATGAGAATTTTATTGAGAAAAAACAACCCAAGTACACCGGGGGTGTACTCAGGGAGAACTACAGTCAATATCTCAAATTAGTATATTCACATATCTTAAAACCTAATTTGGAAGCGAACTTTGGAACATTGAATTTATGTTTTTCAGTTAAATATAATCCATCACTAATATTCATATATTCTCATTTCTCAAAATCTAATTCAGAAGAAAATTTCCTCCAGACAATCCGTTACAATCTGAAAGCAAGTTAGGAAAGTCAACGTAAAGAATGATCTGCAGTCAGTAATATTGTGAAATGTGAAGTCAATTCCTTCACTATCATGAGTCATTTTTTTCTCTACCCAATGACAATTATGTTAAAAGCAAGTTTCAAGTAACTTCTCTTTTTGGAAGGGGTGATAAGGTAGCCAGTTATAAACATTTTGCAACTGCTTTCCACTTTCCTTCAACTTGCATAGTATGCCCCATTAAAGATTAATAAATAATAAAACAAATAAAAACTTTGATAGACATTAACCCAAAAAAAGAGGGGGTGCCAGCATGCAAACAAGTATGGAATATATATCAGATCCTTCCACCTTCCCCAAATCACAATTTACTTTTTTAATAAGTTAAAAGTAGAAAGATAAGCAGGTAAATACCCCATATCAATGCGCTGATGTATCCGGCAATATGTCTCAAAGATGAATAGGCGGGCATTTTCAAGGAACTCATCTCTCAGTGGTACAGTAGAAAAGTTTCCTTCTTCAACTCGTTTGCCAAGGAAGGGATCATTCAATATTACCTACATTGTAATAATAGGTCAGAACAATTTAAGGCCTAAGCTGTGACTAACATATTACTACTAGAATGCTACACTTGCAAACTTCTTCACAAACACTTTACACCTTTTATTAGGAAAACCAGTCCAATACTTTTAGTGATTAGGTTTTCCCTATGAGATTAAAGTTTTGAATTGTTGTGTTCATCATTGGACTTCCATCTGATAGGGCAAACCTAACCACTAAGTTCTTCCTACTTTTTTAAAAATTAAGGTATGGTCTACTTACTTCTTCACACTCCCTCATCTTCTTCTGTGCCCCATCAAAGTCATAATTGACATACACACATGCTAAGAATTCCGTAATTGGATCTTTGTAAGAGTGCTGCTCTTGCTGAACAACCTTTATAAAATCTTTGAATTGAGGTCTCCTCCTCTTGTTAACAATGAATGCAGTGGCCAAGTAACGCAAAAGATGGGGAGCACTTGTTTGGATAGCATTCAAATACCTGACATATAAAATATTAATATACTTAGGATGGGTTAAATGACAAAAAGCTTAATTTGACAAACATCGAATCAAAAAAGAAAAAAGAAGGCACATCTAATGCAGCAACTGCATTAGTCATTGCAAAATGTGCCTGTTGGGAAACACTCAATCCCAAATGAAAGCATAAATTTAATGAGAATAGAACAAGATTATACTCGACTAACATAGTATCCTAGCTTATATCATTGCTGCTGCTTTCATAATTATGACTGTCAAGCCATAAGCACCAAATGAAAAAGAGCAAGGTCCTTATGGGGGTCCCTAGTACTCAAATTCCATATTATTCCACCCCACAACATACATTAGTCATGCATTAAAGAGAAGTACAAATGTCAAATATCACAATTTCGTCATGAAAAAGATTAAAGAAAACACAGTTGAAAAAAAAAAATCTGACACAATGCTGTACTCTTTTTTTACCCTCATCATTCAATTGTAAGTTGTTTAACTATAAAAGAACCAGTAAAACCAAAAGAAAGACTAGACAAATAACAGCAGTAAAAACATATTAGCAGTGTCTTTTCTTTCTACCAATAAGTGGATTACAAAAAAACAACATCAAGGATTGATCAAATAATAAGCTAATTTATTTATAAACAGTTAACAATTATTGAATTGCTAATTAGACCACTAAATACGACAAAGATATTGACAATCTTTGAAGTTCGCACTAAGGGGGATTGAGGGGGGAGTATTTAACAAAATCATACTCAGGAACTATAGAGCAAATACATTTCATAAATAGATAAGTATATTGAATGAAAATTTGACAAAAGAGGACATACTTATCCTGATTAAACAAGTCAATGATCTGTGTTCTTCCATTGTCATGGTTGAAAAAGATGAAGAGACTCCAGTGCATTAACCATATTCTATTTTGCACCTGATTCATTGGTGATGCAAAGTTCTGCAACAAAATCACCATTGATAAACATATCTTATGCAAGAACATTACAATGAACAGGTGGTGAATCAGAGGGTGGGGAATACCTTTGAGTCGATGATTTCTTTCAACCGATTAAGCTCTTCAAGAGCAATATCCCAGTTTTGCATCAAAATCTCAGCTGCAAGCTTTCCCCATAATGCACTAAGACTCCTTTCACTATTTGTGCATAAGGCCCTATACTGATACAGATAGTCAGCAGCACCAGAGTAGTTTCCACACTCAAATTGGAATTTGGCATACTGATATAATGCCTCTATCTGCTCCGTTCCAATCTGACAGAAACGAATCATGATTTCACAAATTAAAATTGAAGAAGCATACAAAATTTCAAATTTCTAGGTGCCAAACCTAACATAACAAGCACAAAAAAAAAGCATCTACAAGATGAACAAGATATTCCTATTGAAATAATGAAATAGATAATAACTCACAAATTGGTGTACTTATATTCTTTTCAAGTACACCTAAGTTGTAACTATAAATCGAATTACAGCCTACACATACTTGCAATCTTAAGCCAACAAAGCTTGTATTCTTCACATCTTAACAAATGATGTACAAGCACTACCAAATAAGATTCACCCAGATCACATATTTATGAGAAACTACCTAATCAATGGTACTCATTGCCAATGAGTTCTGGCTCTAATGGCACTTCCTCCTAGGTCCAAATGGTTCTATATATGTGAATAACTTTTACAGAAAATACAAAAAAAAATTCAAGGGAAAATTACATTTTCAAAGCTATCATCCCTATAGTTTAAAGAGTAGCCAATTTAATCCTAAAGTTTAAAAAAGTGACAAATTAAACCCTCAATTCATATTAAAATCCAAACACAATAATATTAAATTTAAACAGGTTGAGGTTTAATTTGTTAGTATGAAACTATGGGCCAAGAGCCTTACAGGTCAATTGGCACTTCCTAGTGTTTCCAACCAAGAAGTCAAGGATTCAAATAACCCCTCCCCCTTTTATCAAATTATCAAACAACACTATGGGGTTTAATTTGTTACTTTTGAAACTATGGGGTTTAGCATGTTACACCCTAGACTATAAGGCTTAAAATGTAATGTACCCCAAAATCAATCACTGGTCATCTTCACAAAAATTCACTGCCATCTTTCACACTTAGTTTCCCCAATGTATCACTCATCATAAAATCCAAACCCAAGTACCAAGACAAACCCAATAACACCACAAAACAGCTTAACCCATTAACCAAACCCTCACCCACCCAAAACCCAAATAAACATTATTATCATCACAACAAATTCAATGAACCACCACACAATCAAAAAAACTCCAAGCAAATTTGAATGAAACACTGAAAAAAAGAAATCCAAAATTTTGAAACACAAACCTGGTATCGTTCAATGAGCATTTGGAGATTGTACTGCTTATCAGCCTTGAGCTCCTGCACAGCATTAGGATTCTGCAAGAACGCCACCAGCGGCGCCGCCGCCTCCTCCAATGCCTTCAATCTCGCCACCACCTCCACCCTCCTGTCAATCATATCTACACACACAAGCACAAAACACAATCAAAAACCCTAACTTTCACACACACACACACACACACACACACACACACACATATATATTGAGAGAGATGTGAAAAGGTGGGACCTTGTGGGACATCTTCAGTGTGGTAGAGGCTCTTGTGGATGTCCATGGCATAGTCGACCATGTTGGTTTTGTTGAGGAGCTCGATCTTCTCTTTCAAGATCTGGCCATCCTCGTGGAGACGACGCTCCTGGAGAAACTCGAGTATTGGGAACACTAGGTGGCGGTCTAGGTTCGGCGCGATCCGTGGGGTTAGGTCGTAGGTCGCCATGATTATCTCTCTCTCACTCTCGCTTTGCTTTCTCTCTCTCTCTCTCTCTTTGTGAGAGAGACTCTGCAAAGCTTTTTTGACGGCTAAAAGAGAAAGAGGAAGAAGAAGCAGCAGGAGGTGTTCGTTTTGTTTTAGGTTTTGGATATACGAGCAAAGAAGTGTTTTTCAGTTTTTTTTTTTTTTTTTTTTTTTTTGGTGCTTATATTATTTTATTTTAATGGGTGCAAGAGTTAGACAAGTCGGGTTGAGACGGGTTGGAGGTAATATGTTAAAATAAATTATAAATTATATATATACACACGCAACACAAATAGAGCAAAACCAATCCACCCTTAAATAGTTTTAACAGGTTTTTTATTTTTATTTATAAGGTATATAGATTTTCTCAAACTTTCAAACTTAAATTTATGATTTTTTTTGTTGTTGTGTTATTGAATTTGTATTTTTATGTTTATTTATTTTAAATTGTTGTATTGTTATGTTTCAATTGTTTTTATGTTTTTCAGTACTGAAATTATTATATTGTTATATTTTAAAAGGTTTTGTAATGTTAAAAATTGAATTATTTTTTTTATAAATGTTTTATGAGTATTTTTTTATATAGAGTTTCAATCTACAGCGTTCACTCTTAATGATAACTTTTTTATCATCAGATCAAGACATCAATTAGTTTTTGGTGTAGGTAAGGATTAAATCTTATATCTATTATTCAACAATGAAAGACTTTACTAGTTAAATTAACTAGAACCTATTGTTTAATAAGTCTTAATTCAAAGTATGGCATATTTTAAATAAAATTTTAATAAACTATAAAATAAAAAAACTGAGTGGGATGGGGCTTGGCAGGTGCCTAACAGGAAGAGTGCGAGCGAAAAAATACCCGTCTCAAAGTGAGGGCCAGGAATAAAAAACCTACACCATTGCCATTCCTAAGCAAGATAGGGTGGATCAAGTGGGTAGGAAAAATTTATCACTCTTATCTATTTTTCAATTTTCTCAATCCATCTAAAAAAAATACTCTAGTTATCCATGGTCAGTTTGGGGTTATTTATTAAGGTTTTATATTGTACTAGCCTCTAAGCACACGCTCACATGCGTGCTTAGAGGCTCTTCTATTTTTTGGGTAAAAATTAATAATTTGAATCCATTATAATTTGGGATTACCACATTTTCTAATCATAAAATACCTAAGGTTGTGATGAAAAAAATATTTCATCCACAAATGCATAACACTCATCAAACCCTTAGGTATTTTACGATTCTAAATTGTAGTAATCTCAAATTATAATTGTAGGGGCACAATTTGTTGCAATTCCAAAGTAAAATTGGACTTGTAAGTAAAAAGGCTCTCCACAATATCATTTGTAGAGAGTGGGCTTGAAAGGTACTCACCTGTGCCCCAGGTCATACCTTTCAAGCCCACTCTCTACAAATGATATTGTGAGGAACCTTTTTACTTACAAGTCCAATTTTACTTTGGAATTGCAACAAATTGTGCCCCTACAATAATGAATTCAAATTATTAACCTTTACCCCAAAAAATAGAAAAGCCTCTAAGCATGCGTTTTGAAATATTTTCTAATAAATAGTAATAAT
This sequence comes from Quercus lobata, assembly GCF_001633185.2. Taxonomy (NCBI): domain Eukaryota; kingdom Viridiplantae; phylum Streptophyta; class Magnoliopsida; order Fagales; family Fagaceae; genus Quercus; species Quercus lobata. The sequence continues at coordinate 3,993,534 of NC_044910.1, read as the reverse complement.
AATAATAATAATCCCTTAAATTAAAATTTGATAGGTTTTTTAAAATAAAAATTAGAAAGGGATAATGATAAGTTAATGAATAATAATCATAACCTAAAAAAAAAAAAAAAACTAGGCAAAAAAATTAATGAATTTTGTAGGGAAAAAGTAATGAATAATTTCATTCCAAATTATATAGATTTGATAAATTTCAAATTAAAATGTTACCAAAAATGATAACCTTGAGAGATTTAAAAGATATAGTGGTTGAGAATTTGAACAATATAGTTGCTAGAAATGAATAAATGAAAAAAAAATTTACAAAAGAAAAAAAATTACCCAATACTTGATTTCTTGAAAGTAACGTACCATACAAAAAGAAAAAAAAAATACTAATTACTAACTTAAATATTTATAATTCACTTAATAATATAAAATTTACAAAAGAAAAAAAAAGCAAAGAAAAAAATCACCCAATACTTGATTTCTTGAAAGTAAAGCACTATACAAAATGTAAAAAAAAAAAAAAAAAGATAAAGATAAATCAATTCACAGTCCATAATCTAAATACTAATTACTATCTTAAATATTTATAATCCACTTAATAATATAAAATTTACAAAAGAAAAAAAAGTGAAAAAAAAAAAAAAAAACTTTATCTAGTACTTGATTTCTTGAAAGTAAAGTACTATACAAAAACTAAAGAATTTAGAATTAATGAACATAATTTTTTTTTTTAAATACGGACAATTTACATTTTCTACCTAATAATATTCTTACAAGACTTTTTAAAGAGTTAAAAAAAAAGAATGATTATCAATAATATTTAAATTATATAGGTAAGAATTATACTATGCATTTTAATGTATATATTTTAAGTATATTCATACATATACAGGGAGTTATAAGCTAGTTAACATTAATAGACTCCAATTACTTCAATTTCAGACTTAATCAATTCCAAATTTATCTCAATAAAAAGAATGTAACGTAAACTTATTTCTTAGGAATTGAGAAATTATCTTTGCATTAAGTTGTTCAACACTATCATTTATAGGTGTTAGCAAAGTCTTATCAACCATATATCTTGCATCATTGGCTTGTTCTTGCAAACTTAGAAAAACTTGATCAATCAAGATGTGTATAGAATGCTATTCCTCACATTGCATTGCCATTAAAGGGAATAGTTTAATCAAATCATCTATTATAAATGGTCCATTCCCATCACCAGTGCATTGTATATACTTAGCAAACTCTTCATCTTTGACAGACTTCATATTCTGCTTCAAATTGATTAAAAGTGTAACTATATTGTATAAAAATAAATTGATTAAAAGTGTAACTATATATAGGAGGATTTTTTTTTTTTTTTTGAGAGTGTAACTATATATAGGAGAATAAAATTTAAAAAATTGGTAAATTATATATCTTTCCACCGTCAATTTTCATCTAATTGTTAATGTGCATCCAAACCAGTTTAGGCGGTGAGCTTGATCCATGAAGTCACAGAAATAGGGCCGTGAGCCCAATATATAGAGAATTGGCCTAATCCCGTGTGTAAGGAGTTTGGGCAATAAAAAATAGAAACCTTGTGGGCTTTGTACAAACATAAATATGGTCCTTCAGCCATGTTAAAGAGAGAGTGAAGCACTGATCTTTGAGAGAGGGACATCGATATGAGAAGGAGAGAGAGAGAAAGTTAGTATGAGAGTGGAGGACATTGAGACATATTTGGGCTTGATTCTAAGCAAAAGTGAGAGATAGAGAGAGCGGATCAATGAGTGATATGTTCGAAGAGCGAAGAGCAAAGATGACAATGCTTGGTCATGGAGTTAGAGAGAGATCTAATAATTTTGGAAAAAAGAGAGAGTGGGAGAGGAAGGATTGCGAATGTCTTAGCTAGAAGAGTTGGAGAATCGGTTTGAGAAGGAGGTTTTGGGGCTGAAGTTTTTTTGAGTGTATGATTGTGCGAGAAAATGCTTAATAAAATGTGGTCTTTTAATTAATTGTTATTGATAGAAGAATTTGTGTTATATTTTGTGGCCCTCTACAATGGTGGTATTAATAGCAACATTGCTGTCACTTATAGTGGCGGGCTGGATGACCGCCGCAATACTCACTTTTTTTGGCGCTTTATCTTAGTTATAGCGGTGGTTTGGACCGCCGCAATAGACCTTTTAATTGCCCTCTGTTGTTTTGTCATTTCTCTCCCCTCTTCTTTTCATTTTCCCTCCAGCTCTAAGAAAGAAAAAACCCACTCTCTCTCTCTCTCTCTCTCTTTCAAAATCTCTTTCACTCTCAAAATCTCTAGGCCTTAACTCGCCGAAGACCCACTGCTACCCACCAAACTCGCCAGAGACCTAAATCACCTCAAGCCGCTGCCAATCTCAAGTAAGCATTTGAGTTTTTATTTGGCTTTATTTCACAAATGGGTTTGCCTTAAATTTCAAAATTTTTTGTTGGGTTCTTGTGGTTTTGTGTGGTTTTTTTCCAAAAAATTGATTGCATGTTTGGATTTGATGTTTGAAGGCTAGAGTTGATGGGTTCTGCTTAGCCTCTCATGTGAACTTTAAAATCACCAAATATCCAAGGGTTGAACCACGTGAGAGGGAGAGACTAAGAGAGACCTTCGGCTGGCGATCAAGCTAGAGCCACTATCGCCAACCGCCACGCCGTCGACAACCCCCTTTTTTTTTTTTTTTTTTCTATGAATCGTCCATGTGCAAGTCACTGCTTGAGTTTCATAGTTTGGATTAAATTTTGGGGTTACCAAATTTATGAAACCTTTGGTGGATTGCGTAGAGTTGGTTGTGGTAAAATGCTCATATGATCAAAATTGGTTTTGCAGTACTTTTAAGAATGCTATTCAGTTGTTTGATGAAATGCCTGAGAGGGATATATGGCTAGTGTTGTAATTGGATTTGGCTGTTTGATTAAACATGTTAAAATTCAAAGAAAGAAAATTTGGAAGAAAGGATTGGTTAGAAAATGTAATTCATTCATTCTCAAAGACTAGATTACAAATTATATACAAAAAAATAAAGCATGACCAACTCTGTATGTTTATTCACACTAAAACTAACTTTACCACTAACTCTCACTAACTTATTATTACCAATAATGTATGTAAACAATACCAATGTAGTTTTGAATATTAAGTATAAAGAGAACTAAGCTACAGGATGTATAATAGCATCATTTGCAAACTGTTACATATGCTATGTGGATTTGATTGTAGTTTATGTTCTTTTGAATTGCTAGGTGAGTTGTGGTGTGGGCTGGGGGTTGTTAGGGTTATCAATTTGTTGATTTTCTGGTATGAAGGATTATAAAATTTAAAGCTTTTGATAGTGGAGGTAATGAAGTGCGTATGAAAGTAATGGTACAACAGGGGAATTTCTTTGATTTGCCAAAAGAGTTGCACAACATTACATCATTGTTAGTATGTTTAATTACCCTTTTTAATTGATGCTGCATGCATCACTTATTAATGCTGTAGGACTGTAAATACTCTAAATTTGATGGATAGTTGATGATTGTTGTAGTTACTTTATGAACTAAGCTCCAACTTTAGATGCTTACATGCTGATGGATGGTTTTGGCTAACATTCTTAATTAGACTGATTTGAAAACACAATAAACTATATATCAGTTTCAGATTTGAGAATGAACTTAGTTTAATATATATTCTTTCCTTGTTGGTAGATTGCAAAAAGAAGAGGCATTACAAGTTCATGTGATCAAAGCAAGTGAATTTGTTTGTGTTAGACTTAAGGTATTCTCTCTCTCTCTCTCTCTCTCTCTCTCTCTCTCTTTGTGTTTAAGATGGGTCGTTGAATTGGGACAAGTAGGTGGCTTGCATGGAGTTATAAGGTGGTTTTAGTTGATAGAGTGTTGACTGTTTTGTGTAATATTTGATAATTCTTATTGAGTTGTTTTTATTTGATTAATTAATTTTAGAGGTTTCTCTCTAGCTTTTTTACACATGAGGAACACTAAAATGAAATGGGATATTTAAAGAGATGTCCATTCCTAAAAAATATTGCTAGTAATGATGTTGTAGTTACCAAATGTGTTGATAACTTCTCTATGCGTTTAAATTTGTTGTTTTCTTAGGAATATAGCTGAAAGTGCATGATTAAAGATGATTTGTTTCTTAACTTAAAGTGAAATGAACTAAATGAAATGCGTGTTAACTCTTGGTTTGTGCTTTCATAAAATCACATTATAGGTGTTTCTTGTAAACCACTTTATAGCAATTGATAAAAGGTGGATGAAACTTACTAATAGAAGGTCGCAAGAATATTTAGATAGAATCTAACAGTTTCTGAATTTTGCATCTAACCATGCACAATTGGATGGAAAGATTTCATGTATGTAAAAAATGTGTGTATACAGGATCGTGGCCTACAGATGTTGTACAGGGTCACTTAGTGTCACATGAGATTTGTAGGGGTTATAACCCTTGGGTTTTTAATGGGGAATTATCATTTGCAAAGACTTCTACTAAAATTCCTAAGAGTCGTGTCCAAAAAAACCCGATAAATTATGCCGATCTTCGTGACATGTTGCATGACATGTTCCCCATACATGAAATGGCATTTGGGCCAATGGAAGAAGTCCCTAGTGTGCAACAACCCACAGAAGGTCCTAATGAAGATGCATTTTAGTTTATGAAATTGCTTGAAGATGCTAATCAACCTTGTTATAAAGGTTGTAAGCATTTTAGCAAATTGTCAGCCATTGTGCATTTGTACCACATGAAGTGTCTTAATGGTTGGACCAACAAATCATATACCATGTTATTTCAATTTTTGCTTGATTTTCTTCCTTTGAATGCTAAGTTGCTAAATGATTGTTATGAGGCTAAGAAAATTATTAAGGATCTGAGCTTGAGCTATGAGAAGATTTATGCTTGTCCTAAAGATTGAATTTTATATTGAAAGAAGAATGCCAACCTTGTAGCTTGTCCAAACTATGGAGTTTCAAGATGAGAAAATAATGAGTCTAAAGGTTAACAAAGTACTTATGCTTCCCCTAAGAAAGGAAAAAAGAAAGCTACAAAGATCCTATGGTGGTTCCCCTTAAAGCTAAGATTGAAACGACTTTTTATGTCTCCTGAAACAGCCAATCATATGAAGTGGCATGCCAATGGTCGTGTGAATGGTGGGTTATTGAGGCATCCTGCTGATTCTGAAGCTTGGAAATCATTTGATTCTAAGTACATAGAGTTCTCATCCGAGCCTTGTAATATGAGGTTTAGATTAGTAGCTGATGGATTCAATCTGTATGGAAATATAAGTACTAGTCATAGTATGTAGCCTGTCATTTTGATTCCATAAAATCTCCCTCCATGGATGTGCATGAAAAGGTCTTATTTCATGTTATCATTATTGATTCTCGGTCCAACCTCTCCCAAGAACGACATAGATGTGTACTTACAACCCCTAGTAGAAGAACTGAATGAGTTATAGAATGTTGGAGTAGAAACGTTCGATGTGTCTTCCAAAGAATCATTCTGAATGCATGCTGCATTATTGTGGACCATAAATGATTTTCTTGCATATGGTGATATCTCGGGTAGCAGTACCAAAAGTGGTCTTGCATTTCCCCTTTGTAACTATGATAGCCAGTCTCCTTGGTTAAGATATGGAAGAAAATTTAGTTACATTGGACATAGGCGATTTTTGGATAGTGATCATAAATTCCGTAGGCAAAAAAAATCATTTGATGGGCATGTTAATATGAGATCAGCTCCTATTATAGTATCTAGAGGGGAAATCATGATACAAACAGATGTTGTAGCTGACCATGTGTTTGGAAAGAAACAAGTTAATTTGGGCAATAAAAGAAAAACAGGGTAGGAAGTCTTAACTGTGTGGAAGAAGAAAATTATATTTTTCACTTTGCCTTATTGGGAGGACTATGTGTTGCGTCACAATCTTGACGTCATGTATTTTAAAAAGAATGTAGTCGATAATAAAATTGACAAATTGTTTAACTTGGATGACAAGAGAAAGGATAACTTGAAGACACGTCAAGACTTAAAGAATATAGGTATAAGAAGTGAACTTCACTTGGAAAAAGTTGGGAATGATCAGACACGTATGCCACATGCCTGCTATCATGTGAATGCTAGTAAAAAAGATGGTTTTTGCAAGTTTTGAAAGATGTAAGGGTGCCAGATGGTTATTCTTCAAACATCTCACGTTGCATTAAACTCAAAGAACACAAGATTAGTGGGATGAAGAGCCATGATAATCACATTTTAATGCAACAACTTTTTCCGATAGTAGTACCTGGATCTTTTCCCCTTGAAGTTAGTAGGCATTTAATTGACTTATCTTGTTTCTTTTGGGAGATATATTCCAAAGTACTAAATGTAGAGGAACTTAAGGCTCTTGAGAAGAGAATTGCAGTGACATTGTGTGAGTTGAAAAGGATATTCCCTTCTTCTTTCTTTATAGTGATGGTACATCTAGTCATACATTTGGCTAGCGAAGCCAAAGTTGCTGGCCCAGTTCATTATTGTTGGATGTATCCCATAGAGAGGTAACACATATAGTAACTTGGTCTATTTGGTTTTGTCTAACTTTTCAATTTCCCGTTGTTGATCATAGGTTTTCCAATAGGTATTTGTCAAGACTTAAGTCTTAAATACATAATAAAACTTATCCAGAAGGCTTCATTGCAAAAGGGTATATAGCAGAGGAATGCTTAACATTCTACTTACGCTATTTTAAATCTGTTGAAACTATATTCAATCAGCCTGTAAGGAATGTTGAGGAATCCACGGGTGTGGTGGTGAGCATTACACTAGATTTAAATTCATGGATCCAAGCACATCGTTATGTGCTATTCAATTGTGAAGAAATCGTCTCATTTCGTGAGTAAGTGATATGTCCTTGCGTATCCTTTCATAGCATTCTAATACAATACTCTAGCTTAACACTAACACGTTTGTCTACACAGTGTACACATAGCGGAGATCAAGGTTGATCTCTCTTTTCATGTAACTGATGATATTATTCAAAAGCAGCAAGTGGAGAAATTCGGTAGCTGGTTTAAGGAATATGTAAGTAAAGCATATATATATATATATATATAGAACTATTTTCGGTTGTAACACTTTAGATAGCATACTTATAATGAAAGTCTTTCTCTATAATATATAGGTGATGTCAATGGATGCCTCTGAGAAAAAGGAACTCTCTGATAAAGTTGATGGCTTGCTTGATATCTAGATAATGAAGCAAAACGGTCCAAATGTTATGTTATAAATAGTTTGAAGTTTCGCACCAAAGAGTCTGAGGCAACTAGGAAAACTTAAAATAGTGGAGTTTGTGTTATTACTAAAGGTGGTGCTAGTTATTATGGTATACTAATCGATATTATTGAGTTAAACTATTCTGACAAGTATCGATATGTATTATTCAAATGTCAATGGGTTGATGTTATTAGTGGGAGAGGATGCAAATAAAATGAGTTTGGATTTCCCCTTGTTAATTTTTCAAGATTGATACACATAGGTGATCGATTGATTGACTAACCTTATGTATTAGCATCTCAAGCTTCACAAGTGTTTTATGTAGAAGATGTGAGACAGAAAGATTGGGTGGTGGTGCTCAAAACAAAACCTAGGGAGGTGTTTGATGTTGGTATTAATGCTTCACATCATGATGATGATGATGATGAAGTGGATACATCTATGGAGAATGTCCCTTATAATGTAACTACTGATGATGCATGTAATGATGCAAATGACAACCACGCTTGGGCTCGAGTTGATGAAGAAGGAATCATTTATGATACACCGTTGATTAGTGAGGATGAATTGCTTGAACAAGACTTTATCGATGATGAAGAGCTTAGTAATGATGTTTATGAATCTAAAGATGATGAGTCCAATAATGATGGGTCCAATGATAATGAGTCTAATTAATACTTTTGTATTAATCATTATATTTTTTGTTAATGATTAGAAGTTGTACTTGCAAACTACTTATATTTTGCTTCATTTTATAAGAATGTTGAAGGATAAACTATTTTTTGGCATCCTATTTTATACTATATTTATTTATATATACATAGTGGTCGTTTAGGAAAGCTTGGTGTTTTTGATAGCTTTATTGAAAATGGTTATGGAAAAAAAATGCTATGAAGAGGGATCTTCTTCGCAGAATGGTGGTAGGGGTTGAATACAGGGAATGTAGTAGAAATCTTATCATGATTGCTTTGATGGTTTTTCTTCATTTTGGGATTTATTGGGTAATGCCGGAGTGGGTGGTGGGTTTATTGTGGTTCATGAAAAATTGTTTTTTAGCAGGCATGGAAGTAGCATTTTTTGGATTGGTAAGTCTGTAAGAGGGATCCAGATCCAACAATCTAAACCATGATTCTGTTAGGATTTTTATTATCTAAGTTGATCCATAGGATTATAAAATTGTAGGATTTCAAGACATCAATCGGTTTTTGGTGTAGGTAGGGATTCAACATTAAAAGATCTTATGATGTTAAAAATTGAATTATTTTTTTTATAAATGTTTTATAAGTGTTATTTTTTATATAGAATTTCAATCTACAGCGTCCACTCTTAATGATACCTTTTTTATCATCAGATCAAGACATCAATTGATTTTTGGTGTAGGTGGGGATTGAACCCTATATCTTTTATTTAACAATTAAAGACTTTACTAGTTTAGCTAATTAGAACATACTATTTTATGAGTCTTAATTCAAAGTATGACATATTTTAAATAAAATTTTAATAAACTATAAAATAAAAAACTGAGTGGGACGGGACTTCGCAGGTGCCTAATAGGAAGAGGGCGAGTGAAAAATTACCCGTCTCAAAGGGAGGGCGAGGAATAAAAAACCTACAACATTGCCATTCCTAAGCAAGATAGGGTGGATCAAGTTGGTAGGAAAATTTTATCACTCTTATCTATTTTTCAATTTTCTCAATTCATCTCAAAGAATACTCCAATTCTCCATGGTCTGTTTGGGGTTATTTATTAAGGTTTTATATTGTACTAGCCTCTGAGCACACTCTCACATGCGTGCTTAGAGGCTCTTCTATTTTTTGGGTAAAGATTAATTATTTGAATCCATTATAATTTGGGATTACTACGTTTTCTAATCATAAAATACCTAAGGTTGTTATGAAAAAAATATTTCATCCACAAATGCATAACACTCATCAAACCCTTAGGTATTTTATGATTAGAAAATGTAGTAATCCCAAATTATAATGAATTCAAATTATTAACCTTTACCCAAAAAATAGAAAAGCCTCTGAGCATGAGTTCTAAGATATTTTCTAATAAATAGTAATAATAATCCCTTAAATTAAAATTTGATAGGTTTTTTAAAAGAAAAATTAGAAAGGGATAATGATAAGTTAATGAATAATAATCATAACTAAAAAAAAAAAAAAAAAAAAAACTAGGCAAAAAAACTAATGAATTATGTAGGGAAAAAGTAATGAATAATTTCATTCCAAATTATATAGATTTGATAAATTTCAAATTAAAATGTTACCAAAAATGATAACCTTGAGAGATTTAAAAAATATGGTGGTTGAGAATTTGAAAAATATAGTTGCTAGAAATGAATAAATGAAAAAAAAAAATTACAAAAGAAAAAAAAAATTTACCCAGTACTTGATTTTTTGAAAGTAACGTACTATACAAAAAGAAAAAAGAAATAAAAATAAAAATGAATCACTCTATAGTCTACACTTTAAATACTAATTACTATCTTAAATATTTATAATTCACTTAATAATATAAAATTTACAATAGAAAAAAAAGTGAAAAATAATTACCCAATACTTGATTTCTTGAAAGTAAAGCACCAAACAAAATGAAAAAAAGAAAAGAAAAAAGAAAAAGATAAAAATAAATCACTCCACAGTCTACAATCTAAACACTAATTACTATCTTAAACATTTATAATCCACTTAATAATATAAAATTTACAAAAAAAAAAAGTGAAAAAAAAACTTTACCTAGTATTTGATTTCTTGAAAATAAAGTACCGTACAAAAATTAAAGAATTTAGAATTAATAAACATAATTTTAAAAAAAAAAATACATACAATTTATATTTTATACCTAATAATATTCTTACAAGACTTTTTAATGAGTTAAAAAAAAAAGAATGACTATCAATAATATATAAATTATATAGGTAAGAATTATACTATGCATTTTAATGTATATATTTTAAGTATATTTATACATATGCATGAGATTACAAGATAGTTAACATTAATAGACTCCAATTACTTCAATTTCTGACTTAATCAATTTCAAATTTATCTCAATAAAAAAAAATGTAACGTAAACTCATTTCTTGGGGATTGAGAAAATATCTTTGCATTAAGCTATTCAACACTATCATTTATAGGTATTAGCAAAACCCTATCAACCATATATCGTGTATCATTGGCATGTTCTTGCAAACTTAGAAAAAACTTGATCAATCAAGTTGTATATAGAATGCTAACCCTCCCATTGCATTGCTATTGAAGGGGGTAGTTTAATCAAATCATCCAATATAAATGATTCATTCCCATCACCAGTGCATTGTATATACTCAGCGAACTTTTCATCGTTGACAGACCTCATATTCTACTTCAAATTGATTAAAAGTGTAACTATATATAGGAGATTTTTTTTTTAGAGTGTAACTATATATAGGAGAATTAAATAAATTTTTTTGAGAGAAAATTTCAATCTATGATGTCTGCTCCTGATGATAGCTCTTTATCACCAGACCAAAATACTAATCAGTTTTTGGTATAGGGGAGGATTGAACCCCAAATCTCTTATTCAACCATCAGAAACTTTACCAATTGAGCTAACTTGAACTCATTAAGAGAATTAAATTTAAAATGTTGGTAAATTATATATTTTTCCATCGTCAATTTTCATGTAATTGTTAATGTGTATCCAAACCGGCTTAGGCGGTGAGCCCGATCCATGAAGTCACAGAAATAGGGCCGTGAGCCCAATATATAGAGAACTGGCCTAATCCTGTGTGTAAGGAGTTTGGGCAATAAAAAATAGAAACCTTGTGGGCTTTGTACAAACATAAATATAGTCCATCAGTCATGTTAAAGGCTTTTTTTTTTTTTTTTTTTTGGGGGGGGGGGTTGGTTTAGGGTCATTGGAAAATATATTTAGTGAAATGTCTAGCAGCAAATTGCAATATCTTGAATGAGAGAATCAAATTTCCCAATGAGGGTCATTTAGTGCATCAAAACAGTTCTTAGCATCGCCCTCCACTAAGATCTGTTGAAAAATTCTCCTTTTTTGGCACAACCTCTACCAAGACCTGTTTAAATACTTGTCAGTTGTCATATTCACTATGATACCTGATTTGATTTATGAGCACTTGGAAAAAGATAAATTTAAACCTTTTGGAAAAATAATATCTTTTAAATCCCCATCTTTTTCCATGAAGCAATGATTAAGCAAAATCAAATGCAAGATCCAACTGAAACAATAATCTAGTTATACCGTGCCACTACCAAGAAACGTGTATTTTCTCTCTATATGGTGCTGTTTGGATTCAGCGTTTTCCGCTGAATCCAAGCTGCATTTTTCCTTTTTTTTCTTTTTTTTCTTTTTTTCCTCACTTCACGTGTTCCAGGGACAATAAGCACTGTAGCAGTATTGTAGCAACACTGTTTATCACTGTTCACGTACTAAAAAATATTAAAAATGGATCTCACGATACTATTCACACATTTAAAAATTATTTTGCTACAATACTTTTAGTTTTCAGTTTTCAGTTTCAGCAACAATAAGTTCAATCCAAACAGACCCTATGTGCAATTGATGTTTCTCTAAGGTTGCGTCTGGAAAAATAAATTTAGATTTGAATTTGGATTTTAATTCAATAAATTTGAAATTTCTTGATTTTAAATTCATTAATTTTAGATATCATTTTAAATCTAAGGATTTTTAACCTTTAAAATTCCTAGTGGATTTTTCAAATCATGCCATCCAAACACCATAAATGAATTTGATAAAGTAAACAAATGCCACCGAAACACCATAAATGAATTTGATATAGTAAACAAATGCCACCGATATGTAATTGAGTTTATTTCAAATGTTAATACCCATCGGTTTCCAAAAAAAAAAAAAAAAAATGTTAATACCCATCACTATAACCTAAGTAAATAGATACAACTAATAAACCGATAATAAGCAATGACTGGTTAGTTACTATCTCTAGTATGAATAAAAATTATTAGATGCATTGAGTGTAGTTCACCACTCTCATAGGAGGGTAATATAAACTCATGAGACGTTGAGAACTGCACATACATCAAATTTCATGTCAATCAGGTTTTATTTACTTGTCGATCATTACACTTATTTTTTATATATAATTTTAAATTACAAAAGCTTGAATTTTAAACATTTGATTAACGTCATAGCTATTGATTTTTAATTTTTTTTTGAATTTTTTTAAAATATGGAGAATATAAGAAAAAAAATGTTATCCAATAATTAATTTGTCAAAATTCACTTCTAATAAAAATGTATTGGGTGGAGTTGTAGTTGAATTTTGCCTCAGACTTATTCACTAGTGTTTGTGTACTTTGATGAAAATGGTACTTTATCCAATATTAGTTGTAGATCATTGAAAAAATTAATATGTGTAGTTGTTTAGATATATACTAATATTTTTCACAATTGTTAATATAACATATTGTAATTAATGCATAATAAAAATAATATAAGTGGTATATCTAACTAAAAGTTGTTGGGAACAATACACAAAGTAATAAATGAAGAACAGGATAACACAAAAGATAAACAGAGATAATTTGGAGGCACAAAATTGTTATCCTTAAACAATATTTGCTCCCACACTCTTGTTACTAAAGGGTTGTTGCAAATTTGTCCCAAAGATACAATCAAGTTGCTGGGTTCTATAGATAGCAATTTTGAAGAATAACCATAGGATTTCTTGTGTTTTTCTCTATTTATACCTATAGGGTTATATTTCATCAAAAGACACGTACAGAGAGTCAAAATGTTTCATAAAATCGTTCACAAGGCTTGAAACATCTTCAAACTTTCAGAGTAGTCACTAGAAAATTCTGCAAAAAATTCGAGTTCGTTTGGTACATGTGTTTAAACACTTGTTTTTAATTTTTAAATAATATTACACGTATTTTCACACACACTTTTTCAGCCACATATGTTTCTAAAAAATACAAACAATGTTACTAGAACAACATTACCAAACGATCGAACTCTTGTTTCAATTGATCGAATGCTCTTTTCGTTCGATCGAATAATAATCGAGCATCGATCGAAACAGGCAGAGACTCCAGGATAGATTTCATTACCATTTCGATGGATTGAGCAAAAGTTTCGACCAATCGAAAATACTAAATTTTGAATTTTCTCTTAGAAAATTCTAGAACTTGAATTTTCACTTTATCGACTTTATGAAACAATACTCTCCAAACCCAAATATCATTATTACAACTTATCTTTGTATATACCTATATATACAACAAAAGTAATATTGTTTTAATCACAATAGGTCACGTTGATATTGTATTCCTACTTCCTAGCTTTGCTCTCTTAAAAAAAGTGGGTGCTTTTTCGCTAATGACAACCTATTGTTTTGTAAAACAAATAACCAAGAATGCCAAAAACTTATTGATATTCTCTAGCTATACGAAGCAGCCTCGGGTCAAAAAATCAATGCGGATAAGTCTTCAGTCTTTTTCAGTAATAATACCCTAAATGATAGAAGATGTGAAGTGCTGGATATGTTGGGTCCAATGCAAGATACCCAACATAACAAATACCTAGGCCTACCTTCAATCATTGGCAAGTCAAAAGTTGAAATATTTGCAAAAATTAAAGAAATGGTGGAGAAAAACTATCGAGGTGGAAGGAGAAAATTCTTTCAGTGGGTGGCCGAGAGATCCTTATCAAAGCTGTCGCCCAAGCAATTCCAACACACAGTGTGAGTTATTTCCAGATCCCAAAAAGTCTTTGTGACGAGATTGAAGGTATGATGAGAAAATTCTGGTGGGGCCAAAGGGGTCAAGAATCAAAAATTGCTTGGGTAAGCTGGAAGAAAATGTGTAAGTTAAAGTTGAATGGAGGAATGGGATTTCAAAATTTACAGTCTTTCAACCTTGCTATGCTAACTAAGCAAGGTTGGAGGTTAATCTTGAATCCTAACTCTTTGGTGGCCCAAATCTACAAAACTAGATATTATCTTCATGGTGATGTTTTTAGAGCAAAACTTGGATCCAGCCCTTCCTATGCTTGGAGAAGCTTCTTGAATGGGTTGGAAGTTGTGAAGAGAGGTACCCGTTGGCGAGTTGGCAATGGCAATAGGATACACATTTGGGAGGATAAGTGGCTGCCTACTCTAACAACGTACAAAATAATCTCCCCCCCAAAACCTTTGATGATTATCCTAGGGTCTTGGCGCTGATTGACAGAGATACAAGGAGGTGGAAAGTTGATGTTGTAAGATCCTTGTTTTTGCCTTTTGAAGTAAGAACTATTCTAAGTATTTCTCTCAGCCATAACCTTCCAGAAGTCCAAATCATATGGGTGGGTAATAAAAGGGGAGAATTCACTATGAAAAGTGCCTATTATATTGCTGTTGGGGTATTAGATACAATGGAAGAAGGTGAAAGCTCTTTGGCTGATCCAAGGAGTCCTCTATGGAAGAAGCTATGACACTTAAACATTCCATCCAAGATGCGAATCTTTGCTTGGAAAATGTGTATGAATGCTCTTCCAACACTTGTGAACTTGCAAAGAAGAGGAATTAATTTATGGGAAATCTGTCCTGCTTGTGGGAAGGATCCAAAATCAATTTTCCATGCTCTAGTCAGGTGTGAAGTGGCTAAGAGAGTGTGGAAATGTTGGGTGGATGGCCCCGTAGACTTCCTGAATGTAAACATGGATGTTATAGACATTGCAATGCAAATATCTGAATCTGGTACGTTACGAGACCTGGAGATTTTCTTTGGAGTTGCATGGGCAATTTGGTATAATAGGAACAAAATAGTGCACGAGTCCTTAAGTTAGCTTCCTAATCATATTTGGAGCTTTGCTAAGAGATATATACAAGAATTCAAAAGTGCCTCACTAGCATACTCTCAACACTTGCCTCTGATAGAAAAGAAGTGGACAGTGCCTCCCTTGGGGGTTTTCAAGATCAATGTTGATGGTGCAACGTCTGAAAATGATAGGAACTCAAGCGTGGGAGTGGTTATAAGAGATGCAACTGGTACAGTTACAGCTGCTTGCTGCAAATATCTTCAGGGACAGTACTTGGTGGAAGAAGTTGAAGCGCTAGCTATAGAGTGCAGTTTACTTCTTGCCAGAGAGCAAAAGCTGCCTCAAATCATTGTGAAATATGATGCCTTAACAACTGTTTAAAGCATCACAACAGCTAAAACAAATGGTAGTCTTGGTCATGTGTATCAGGGAATCCTCAATTTGCTCTCTTCTTTTAGCAGCTGGAGAATCAAACATGTGAAAAGAGAATACAACAGAGCAGCCCACGAGCTTGCGCAGTACGCAAGGCAAAATGAAGTTTCTCAAGTCCGGAAGGGGGCCTGTCCTCGTGTGGTGCAACACGTTATCCAGGCAGATTGTATTTAGGATTGTATTGTGTTGAGCTTCTTTTCTCTTTGCTTTGTTGTACTCCCTTTTCTTTTGGCAATGATAATTCAGTTTGTGTTCCCATAAAAAAAAAATGGTGGTTGCTGAAATGGTCGATTTATAATGGAGCAGACTGTTCAAAACAAGGCCTAGTGGATTGCCTATGGTACTTTCAATATTTCTCATGACCCAGGTCTTGTTAGCAGTCACTCTTCCCCTGAAAACTTTTCGAATATCTGTTACCCTGTAAGAGCACTCACAGCAGTGGTGCTATATTGCTATAATGCTATAATTTAGCTCAACTGATACCAAAATTACACTCCAACAGTGGAGCTTTATCCATATTTTTTAGCTCCACATGAACAGTACACATCTATAAATAGATGTGTACTGTTCATGAGAGCTAAACAAAAATAATAATATTTAATTCTTACCCGGATTAAAATAATACCGTTCCCTTTTTTTTTTTTTTTTTTTTCTTTTATCTCTTTCTCACTTTGTGCCTTTCTCTCTCACTCTTCTGAATTCTCATCCTCTCCCCAGAACTCTCTCAAGCTCTCATCCTCTCTGTCACTGTGCAATCTCACCGTTTCGACCAGCTGTCCTCAAGCTCTCATCCTCTTTCTCACTCCGGCCCGACCAGCTGTCCTCAAGCTCTCATCTTCCTTCTCACTCCGGCCTGACCAGCCGTCCCGACCAGCTCTTAAAACTCACCGTCACTCTCCTCTCTCACCATCACTCTCTCAAGCTCCCTCATTCCCCGCCGCCGGCCCAACCCAACCGTCCCAAGCCGCCGATCGCAGACCCACGCCGCCGATCGCCTATTACAAAGATTTGGGTTTTTTTTTTTTTTTTTTTCTTCTTCTGGTGTTGGTGGTGGTGGTGGTGTTGGTGGTGGTTGTGGTTGTGGTTGTGGCGGTGGCTGAGGAAAAAGATTTGAGATTTGAGTTTATTTATTTATTCATCTTTTTCCTGTTGTGGACTGGTGGTGGTAGTGGTGGTGGTGGCGGCGGCGACGGCTGATGGTAGAGGTGGTTGTGGTTGGTAATGTGAATGTTTTTTTGTAGTGAAATATATTATTTTATTGTAGTGGCTATAATATTTTATTGTGATGTTTATATTATTTTATTGTGTTAAAAACTAAAATAGATCCACTGCTGCAACGTATGTATGCATATGTATAGGTAAAATAGATAAAGTAAGTTTTAGTGGAGCTAAATAGCTAACTCTAATGTTTTTTTGGTTTAGCTCGACACACGATCTTATAGATGTAGCTGGGCCATTGGGTTATAAAAATAAAATAATAATAATAGGGTACAACTTAATTACAATTCCTTAAATGTAGTATATTAGATTTTTTTTTTTAAAGAAAAATTAGATTCTTTAATTAAATTCAAACAAGGTTGTATTTTATTTAGTAGTAATTAGAAAAAAACAACACTTTGCAGCAATGTGATTTAATTTAACGAAAAAAAATTGTATTCAGTCTATGTTAATAAATAAACAGCATAAAAGATAAAAAATATTTATTTTTCAATGCATTTCAAATAAATCTTCTATTAAAATGAAATTTAATGTTTTTTTTATTCAGCAAAAAAAAGAAATTTAACGTTTTTTTATATTTTTAAATCACTAAAATTATCTATGATTGATAGCATATTAAATTTTACAATAATGCCGTTTTCATTTTTTTTTTTTTTTTTTTTTTTTTTTTTACAATAATGCCTATTTTAATGTACAAAATCAAACAATCCTTTAGAAAGTCATCTTCATATTTTTATTGCAAAATATAGTTTTGATCTCTCTCATGATTGAGAATATTCCTCTCGTAGTGTAGTAGAAACAAAAAGATTATGATAGGATGAACTTTAAATCGTCACATAAGTGTGTGTATATAAATATATATATATATACATATATATATATATATATATATATTTTAAGTAAATAATTTTGGAGAGGGAGTTGGGGCTAGGGTGGGCTATCTCCCTTGTCCCAAGGTGAATTCGTCTTTGCTCATGTTCTACGTAGTTTTGTGAAGCTCATAAGTAATATTAGGTACGTAATATTTTTTATAATAATTAACATAATCTTATTTTGATTGAAGTAAAATTACTTTTACTGGTGTGCATTATTGACAACATTTTTATTATGAATCAATCCAAATTAGCAATTATGAAAAACTTATTGAATACGCATATAGATAGTCATCACCAACAGCTGGAAGAAGGTAGTTGCATGATAGTTGTTGAACTGTAAGCCAATTAAGACTTCATTCTTATTTGTAAGATGTTATACGTGTCTTGGGTATAATTTATCTAAGTTTTTGCCAAAATTTTTTATTACTGAAAGTATTGTAGATAAAAAGTAAAAGATAAATAAAATAAGTAGGTGATTTATGTGAGACCTGTATATAGTAGGAAAAATAAGCAAAAATAAAATAAAATAAATAAGTGATTCACTTGAAACTAGCAATTAGTAGGAAAAATACTTAACAAACTGGCTTTTAAATGCATCCCAAAGATAGGACTTGACATTATTATTATTATTATTATTATTATTATTATTATTATTATTTTGTGGGTAATAAGGATTAGCATATGTCATGATAGGATTTGACATTAAATGCCTTGTTTGTTTCGACATTAATATTTTTTGGAAAATGAATCATTTTCTAAAAATATATTTCCTAGAAAATTAGCTCATTTTCCTATATTGGGTAGCTATTTGAAAATGTGTTGGAAAAGTATCGCTTGGCTTTCCTCATTTAACTTTGAGTAAGATATGATTGTTTTACCACCGCACAC
This sequence comes from Quercus lobata, assembly GCF_001633185.2. NCBI lineage: Eukaryota > Viridiplantae > Streptophyta > Magnoliopsida > Fagales > Fagaceae > Quercus > Quercus lobata. The sequence goes on along the minus strand of NC_044910.1, from coordinate 3,975,077 downwards.
CCTTGGTGCGGTGGTCACTCCATAAGAATAAATGCTTGTGGGGTGTGGGGGGTAAGGGCCGGGGTTCAAATCTCCAGGAGGGAGATTCACACACATGTACATTTAGATTAGGCTAGAGTAGAAATTCTATCTTGTATCAAAAAGAAAAAGAAAAAAAAGATATGATTGTTTTATTTATTTATCGGAAAAACAATTCTATCTCGTCTCAAGTTAAATAAAGAAAGTTAAGAAATAGTTTTCCTATGACCATTTTTTTTTAAAATTTTTTATTTTAATATTACCAAATATAGAAAAATACAAAAAATTATCTCACTTTAGGTATTTTATTGAAACAAAGGGAGCGTATTTGTTGATTTTTTATTTGATGAAATATTTGTTGAATTTTTTGAACGATAGGATTTGTCTCAATTTTGTCCATGTCATTAGGATTTTCATTAAAATTATGGAGACATTATTAAGTTTTAACTTTTAATGTTTAAGATTTTAGAGGACATTGCAATTTCATTATATATAAGGGTGGATTAAGGGGAATCAGATTACACGTGGCTTCCCCACACAAAAAAGAAAAAAAAGAAAAGAAAAGTAAGCATGGATACTCAAATTGAATTAACATGTTAAATCATTTACATAAGTCCTAAAATTATTTCCCTAAAAAAAAAGTCCTATAATTATTAATTAAATAAATAAAGGTCTAGTTAACGCGTGTTTTTAGGGCATTTGTTAATAAATTATTTTAGGATAGTTTTTGATAGTGTCATAAAACACCAACTCCTGAACTCGTCCATATGGTTTGTCCAATGAAAGACCAGCTAGGGCGAACACGGCAAACGAGGTGATCGTCCCAAGCGTCCTTGTTGACCTCGTCCGTCTTTGGACGGACGAGATCTCGTTAGAAACTTGTCCATCCTTAGAATCATTTGGACAAGGACGAGCCATCCTTGATGGTTTCGTCCGTCTGTCCTTAATGAAAGATGGACGAGTTCATCGGATTGAACTACTAAGTGCCAAATTCTCCATTGACCACTATGGAACGAGCCGTCCAACTGAGGTAACTGCCATGGCAATTATGGAAGTTACCTCCAAATTCTCCGGACTCCTTAACATTAGAAACAGTTATTCAACAAATAACCGTTCCACACATGCTATATAAGCATTCTTCGATGAGAAGGTAAGGCATTCAGACATTATTTTTTTAGAAATCACTTCTTTCTTACAGAAGATTCCAAATTCGCTAACTTCATCATCAGAGGACTTTTGGTCGGTCCCCACCGGTCTCCTCTGATCTCTTGTTTCTTATCTTTCAGGCCCTCAGCATCATCACTATCCGTGCTATTCAATCCACTGATTCTTTGATCGTTATTAATTGGCGCCGTCTGTGGGGAAAGATTGTTTTACAGTTTTCTTCTCCATGACAATAGGTTGATGGTACGGACTAGATCGAGGGCGACTAGCCCAAGCCATCAGGGAAGCAGAGATGCTTCAAGCAACCCTAATCATGATCGTCAATCTGCACCGGTCATGCAGACATCATCTGTCCAACATGTGCAATCTATGGCGGCCGCAATGGTGGAGTTGACTCGCCAAAACCAAGAGTTAAGAATGGAGATTAATCTAAGGAGGCAGACACGTGAAGAACGTGAAGGAGGAGGACAAATACAAAGTCATGATGATAGAGAGAATACTGAAATTGGAAGTCAGTTAAGAGGCACCACTTCACAAACGGTACCACATTTGAAAGAAGAGATGGACCAAATAAAGAGAGTCATGGAGGAAATGAATGAGAATATGAGGAGGGCGAATCCGATAGAAGATTTGGTCCACAGAACTGATTCCCCCTTTACGGCTTCCATTAACAATCACCCTCTACCATCAAAGTTCAAGTTGCCTTCTCTGAATTCGTATGATGGAACATGTGACCCGTTTGATCACACTGCCACCTTTAAGACCACCATGCACCTTCAAGTGGTTCCCAATGAAATAATGTGTAGAGCCTTCCTGATTACCCTCAAAGGCCCAGCACGAGTTTGTTCTAGCAAAATACCCCCGAATTCGGTAAGTTCTTTTGAAGAGTTGAGCAAGTTGTTTGTTAATAATTTCATTGGAGGACAAAGACACAAGTGTTCCTCGTCCAGCTTGTTGACCATAGAGCAAGGAGAGAATGAGAGCCTACGGTCGTTCATCACCTGTTTCAATAGAGAAGCCCTAAGTGTGGACGAGGCAGATGATAAGCTCCTATTGGCGGCCTTCCACAATGGGGTGAATTCGGATTTGTTTATACATAAACTCTATGAAAAAGAGCCTCAGTCTATGGCTGAACTCGTCCATTCGACTCAAAATTTTATGAATGCAGAAGACGCGATCATCAATAAGAAGAGGAAGAGATCTGAAAGAGTAGAAGCAAACCCCAGTTGCCATCCCGAGCAAGGCTCTCGTCCAAAGAAAGGACGGACGGAAGAAAGGAAAGACCGGGATAGTAAGAAGCCAAGCTCTTCAGCGTGGAACCAACAATATACCCCTTTGAACGTGCCACTTGAGTAGGTCCTTGTGCAAATCAAGGATGATCCTTCCTTAAAGTGGCCGGAGAAAATGAAGGGAGATCCCAATAAGTGCAATAGAAACAAGTATTGTCGCTTCCATAGGGATCACAGTCATGATACAGACGAGTGTTTTGATTTAAAGCAGCAAATTGAAAATCTCATAAGGCAAGGGAAGTTGAGGAATTTCCTTGGATGAGACCACAGGGACGATAAACTGAAAGGGAAGATGGAAGAATCATCACGGCTAGGGGTGTGCGCGGTTCAGTAAGGGCGGTTTTTTTCCAAATTTATTACTGTCCACAAATGCCAAAAGAAAGATATACAAATTAAATTAGCATTTAGGAAAAAAAATGCTAATTGCTTGTATCCCCAATAATAATCCCACCCATAAATACCTAAATAACTATCATTAGTGAAAAGTCCACTATCAATAACATGTACAGATATAATTAGCATATAGGCAAAAGAATGCTAATTCTTGTAAGTCCTTTGTCCAGTAAGTCTGTGAACAATGCATCATTTTAGAACTCCTACAAAATACTAAACAAAACAAAATAAACACGTGCAAATAACAATAAAATGTTAATGAACAATAGAATATTTATAATTAACACAAATAAATGAGAATAGCAAGTATACTTACATGATACTAACTACTAACTAACTCTAAACAAAGAGCAGCACATCACTCATCATCATCCAACACAACGGTGCTTGGATCCTCCTCCATAGGCATTGGGCAAACCGATGCAATTTCTACAATCCCATTCAAAATAAAATGATTCGTAAGTATTGAGCAAATAAATAAACAATTGATATATCATATATACAACAAACAAAATGAACATCTATTTACCAGTGTCAATCTCAAAACTATCCATATCCTCCACATTATCCATGCACTCCCGAAGCTTTATTGGTCTTTTTTTCTTTGCATCCTTCAACCAATTTTGGGTACAAATAAGGGCTTCAACTGTATTATGAGATAGTGAACTACGGAACGAATCCAAAACACGCCCCCCTGTACTAAAAGCAGACTCGGATGCAACTGTAGAGACAGGAATAGCCAACACATCACGGACAATTTGGGAAAGGACTTAGTATCTAGAAGAATTCATTTTCCACCACATCAAAATGTCAAAATCTTCCACATCAGGGTCCTCAGAAGATTCCAACAAATACCTATCCAACTCAGATTTGCTTTCCACACTGTCCTCGTCCGCCAAGTGTTGCTTAAACCTATTATTATAACTTTTAATGCGATCAAACAATGAAGCATTGCCAACACTTGGCCTGGAGTCCCTAGACAATGAAGCACCACTACCACTAGAACTCGAAGCTCCATTTTGACCCACTCTTTCCACATACAACCTCTTCAATGCATCCCGAACCTTAGAGCTTATTGCATCCCCCTTGTCCTTTCCATACCACTCCCTAAACCAAAACTTCACATACTTCAATCTATACCTTGGGTCAAGAACAACTGCAATAAAAAGCATCAAATTGATATTATCCATACTTCCCCAATACTTATCATATATTTTTTTTCATCTCTACCGCCATACTCTTCAAAAATGGATCCCCATCAACACTACATAACTGTTGCAATTGATCTTCAATGCTAATTAGCTCATTAAAGTATGTATTAGAAGTGACAAACAAGGACCCAGAAATCTAAGTGTTGCCTCATAAAATATGCCTAGAAATTTCACAAAGGTCTTGACATTTTCCCAATCAAGATAGTTAGGAGGACCAATAGGCTTTTTCCCATTCCCATCCATTTCACAAAAATAAAGTTTGTAATGCCCATCCTCCTCTTCCAACCTATCAAATGCTCTTACAAATTTCAAAGCACAATCTAACATGAGATAAGTGGAATTCCACCTTGTTGGCACATCAAGGGACATCAAACATTTGGCTTTGATTTTCTCATTTTCAACACATTCTTGAAACTTCTCAAAACTTGCGGGAGAGGCTCTCACATATCTCATCGCATTTCGAACTTTGGCAATTGATTCATGAATGGACTTCAACCCACTTTGCACAATCAAATTCAAGATATGCGCACAACAACGCATATGCATAAACTCACCACCCAATATGCTACTATCTCTTTCTTTTGTTTTTTTCTTCACATAATCAATTGCCATCTCATTAGAACTAGCATTGTCCGCGGTGATTGTAAACAACCGGTCTATACCCCACTTCAACAAACATGACTCAACCGCTCTACCTATGGTGTCCCCTTTGTGATTAGCTATGGGGCAAAAGTTCAAGATTTTCTTTTGGTAAGTCCAATCCCCATCAATGAAGTGTGCGGTGACTACCATGTAGTTCAAGTTTTGTATGGATGCCCAAGTATCCGTTGTCACACAAACCCATTGCCCAACAAAAGCCCTTCTCAAAACATCCACCTCACTGGAATAAATCTTCATTCAAGCCCTTGCAATGGTAGTGCGATGGGGAATTGGAAACCTAGGCTCAACTATTTCCATAAATTCTTGAAAGCCTTAATGCTCCACAAATTTAAAAGGCAATTCATCAATGACAATCATCCTTGTCAATGCCAACCTTATCCTCTCTTCACTATAATTTGCAACCACTAACACATTTGAACCATTTTCCCCTTCTCTCTTAGCTTGGAAAGACAAAATTTTTTACTTATCATCACGAGGAAAAGGCCACTTCTTACACACCTTCATGTGTTGCAACATGCCCGAAGTACCATTTTTCTTACCATGACATTTATATTGATTTTTACAATACTTGCATTGAGACCTAGGATTATTGGAATCAGAACCCGCCAACTTAATGAAGTGTTGCCATACTATAGACGGGTCTTTACCACCTTGTTTAAGTGATAGTGGGGGAAGTGATGCACCAAGTCCAATTGGTGCTGCAGGTTCAGGTGGGTTAGGGTTAGCACTACCAAGACTAGAAAGAGGTGGGTTAGGGTCCCCAGGTGCACCAAATCCAAGTGGAGCATCGACATCCATCTAATAAAAAAATTTCCAACCAACAAAAAAACAAAGTATAATTAATCAATTTAGTTACAACAATAACAAATTAACAATCATTAGTCATTACTCAACAATTCATGTCATTAATATTAACAAGAGATTTATTATATTGTTCCCAATATAGATATAAACTAAAAGCTAATTTTATATATATAAACTTAAAACAGTTCTTACTAAGTACTAAAAATTTAAAATCAAAATGCTGAATATAGTGAGTGATTAGTGATTATCTCTTCGTGAATGATTGAAAGCGTGAACTCTCTCAATCTCTATCTCCCTCAAAAATTAAAATGCTGAAAAAAAGAAAGAAAGTTAGTACTTAGTAGACTAATAGTTACTATAAACTTACTAAAGTAATAACTAAGACTAATGACATAGTTAAGACATAGTTATACTTTATACTGTTACTATAAACTTACTAAAGTAACAACTAACAACATAATTATTTTATGTAAGCATCTGTATATATAATATTATTATTATTATTATTATTATATGTGTAATATAAGCCGCTACAGTACAAACAGCCAAGCCAACCTTAATAGTTAATATTATATTATCATATATATAAGCATCCGTGTATAATATATAATGCTACAAACTCCCAAACAGCCAACCTTACACTGTGTATTACTGTATTATATATAATATATAATATAATATTATATTACTTGGAGTTGGACATGATTACACTGTGTATCCAGCTTTGTGTAACAGCCAACCTTATATATAATATATATAATATTATATTACTTGGAGTTGGACATGATTACACTGTGTATCAGCTTCGTGAATGATAAAACTTTCAGGCTGCTTACATCCATCCAACCTTACATATATCGAAGTGTAAGCAGCTCACATTAGTCCAACTTGGACCCCCTACAAAATAGAAAGACACAATACAGACACAGTCACACTCACACAAGCTTTGCTTTGAGAGACACAGTCACACAGCAATGGCAATAAAATCATTCTTGCTTTCAGCTTTCCCAAACAAATGAAAATGAAAAAACAGTAAAACACGAAGACAAACTACAAAACTGAAAACACAAATAAGCTTACGGCTTACCGGTGTTCTGCGTCAGCCGAGACTTGAGTAGAGAGGTGAGAGCGAGAGAGAGAGTTAAAAGATACTGAGAGAAACATACGAAACTTATATACCCCTGTGAATCTGAAAACCTAGATAAAACGCACCGTTTTGCCTTTTTTTTTTTTTTTTTTTTTTTTAATAACACCCATACATATGAATACGATGTCGTTTATCAGCTTCATTAAAAAAAAAAAAAAAAAAAAAAAAAAAAAAAAAAAAAAAAAAAAACAGAACTACAGAACAAATTGTGTATCGGTTCAGTTCGGCCACAGCTCGGTTTCGGATTTGTCAATCCGGTGATTTCACCACACCGGCATCGGAATGGAGGATGAAGTCCGAACGCCGGCCTCGGCTCATTCGGTCGGCACAACAGTCGGGACGGTGTCGTCGGCGCCGGTCGGTTGGGTCTGTTCCAGTGAAGTTTTGCACACCCCTAATCACGACTACCGCTCGGAGAAATAAGAGTCATTATAGGGGGAAGTTCGACAGGCCATTCGTCCAAGTCTAAGAAAGCATACTTAAAGGTGGTGCAGAGCGTCCAACTTTTTGGATGATCACCAAGGACAAGGTCTACGGACGAGCAAGCGATCACCTTCACGGACGAAGATATTGAGAGAATTCATCACCCTCACGATGATGCTATCGTCATCACCTTGCTTATTGCCGATTACATAACCAGAAGAGTGCTAGTGGACAACGGAAGCTCGACAGACATTTTATATTACCCAGCTCTTCAGCAGATGAGGTTAGGACAAGACTAGCTCCGTCTAGTGAACTCCCCCCTGGTAGATTTTGGTGGAATGAAAGTACAGTCTATAGGCACTATTTCATTATTAGTGGTAGTAGGGGCATACCTGCGACAAATCGCCAAGGACGTGAACTTTCTCGTGGTAGATTGTTCATCCTCCTACAATGCCATAATCGGAAGGCCAACTTTAAATAGTTGGAAGGCTGTTACGTCCACCTACCACCTATCAGTCAAGTTTCCAACAGAACATGGAGTAGGGCAAGTGCAAGGAGACCAACTAGCAGTAAGAGAATGTTACCTGGCCATATTGGCCATGGACGAACAAGTTCAAGCCATGAATATTGAAGAAAAGAGAGTTGTAGTAGAGCCTATCGAAGTATTGGAAGATATTTCCTTAGATGAAAATAACCCTGAGATGTGTACCAGGGTCGGAGCAGATCTAGAAGAGAAGATTAAGAAGGACCTCCTCCAGTTTTTGAAGAAAAATATTGATGTGTTTGCGTGGAGTCATGAGGACATGCCAGGTATAGACCCTAGTGTTATTACCCACTGTCTAAATGTATGTCCTTCCTCCAAGTCAGTGTAGCAAAAGAAGAGGGTGTTTGCCCGTGAGAGAGATGATGCTATCAAAGACGAGGTTCAAAAGTTGATGGTGGCGAAGTTTATTCGGGAAGTGTACTATCCAGATTGGTTGGCCAATGTAGTAATGGTCAAAAAGGCAAACGACAAGTGGAGAATGTGCATAGATTTCACTGACTTAAACAAAGCTTGCCCCAAGGATAGTTATCCGCTGCCACGCATTGACCAGTTAGTAGACTCTACTGTGGGCCACAAGTTGCTTAGTTTCATGGATGCTTTTTCTGGATACAATCAGATAAGGATGGATGAGGCAGACTAAGAGAAAACATCATTTGTCACCAGTCAAGGCTTATTCTATTATAAGGTGATGCCATTTGGCTTAAAGAATGCAGGGGCAACATATCAGAGATTGGTCAACTACATGTTTCGTCCGCAGATTAGGCGGAATGTGGAAGTCTATGTAGATGACATGCTGGTGAAGAGTCAGGACGAGGGAAGGCATCTAGACGACCTGCAGAAGACATTTGACACACTGAGACAGTATCACATGAAGCTGAATCCTAGCAAAAGTGCTTTTGGAGTATCATCAGGGAAATTCCTTGGCTTTGTGGTCTCCCACAGGGAAATTGAAGCGAATCCTGATAAAATTCAAGTAATACTAAACATGAAGCCTCCGCAAAATACTAAAGAAATCCAATCCCTCACTGGACGAGTTGCTGCACTTAACAAGTTTGTCTCTAAAGCCACTGACAAATGTTTGCTATTTTTTAAGGTTCTTAGAAAAGCATTCGAATGGATCGATGAGTGTCAGAGAGCTTTCGAAGATCTGAAGGCATACCTTACCATGGCTCCGTTGCTGAGTCCGTCAGTGGTGGGAGAGGAGTTGTATTTATACTTAACAGTAACCCCGTATGCTGTGAGCTCAGCATTGATAAGAGAAGAAGATAAAGTGCAAAGACTTGTATACTATACGAGTAAGGCATTAAGGGGAGCGGAAGGACGGTATCCACAAATGGAGAAATTAGCCTTTGCATTGATCACCGCTTCCAGGAAGCTGAGGCATTATTTCCAAGCACATGTCATTAATGTCATGACAGATCATCCGTTCAAGAAGGCAATGAATAGACTGGAAGCTACAGGACGATTGATCCAGTGGGCTGTAGAGCTCAGTGAGTTTGACATTAGATATCAACCAAGGCATGCCATAAAAGCACAAGCGCTAGCAGATTTCATTGCGGAGTTTACCCCAAGTCATGATAAGACAGAAGACAGTAAGAGATGGGTCGTCCATGTGGATGGTTCGTCTACACGGCATGCAGGTGGAATTGGTGTGGTCCTACAATCCCCATAAGGAGACAAACTGAAACATAAGGTTCGTTTGCAATACCAAGCAACTAACAATGAAGTCGAGTATGAAGCCCTTCTTAAAGGGCTAGAATTGGCTAAGTCTGTGGAAGTCAAGTCTATACTTGTTTTGGGGGATTCTCAGTTGATCATGGGGCAAGTAAATGGGATGTATAAAGTAAAGGAAAAATGGATGAGGAAATACCTTAGTAGGGTGATGCACCTTATGAAAAGATTTGAAAAAGCTGACTTCGTTCAAATCCCAAGGGAGGAGAATGTGAAAGCTGATACCATAGCAAAAGAAGCCTTAACAAATGAATCTATGGACGAATTTGATGAAGTTCAGTATATGCCAAGTATAGATATCCCAGAAGTACAACAGGTGGAGAGCAGAGGAAATTGGATGACCCTAATTATATCATACTTGAAAGACGGACGACTACCAGAAAAAAAGGACAAAGCCAGGAAGTTGAGAGTGAGATCAGCTAGGTACATTCTTATGGACGAAGTGCTATACAAAAGAGGTTTTTCTCAACTTTATCTTAGATGCTTGGCTCCGGACGAAGCAAACTATATACTGAGAGAGGTTCATGAAGGAGTGTGTGGCAATTACTCAGGAGCCAGGTCACTTGTCCATAAGGTCGTCCGTGCAGGGTATTATTGGCCAAACATGCAAGTTGATGCTAAAGTATACGTCAAGGTCTGCGACCAATGCCAACGGTTTAGTAACGTCCCCAAGCAACCATCAGAGTACCTCACCCCGATGATGGCACCATGGCCCTTTGCATAATGGGGACTAGACATTTTGGGTCCCTTTCCTCTAGGCACAAGGCAGATGAAGTTTCTAGTAGTGGGCATCGACTATTTTACTAAATGGGTGGAAGTAGAACCGTTAGCAAATATCACATAATAGAATATAAAAAATTTTGTGTGGAAGAACATTGTGTGCAAATTTGGAGTGCCCAAGGTATTGGTGTCTGATAACGGACGACAATTTGACAATGCACTCTTCAAGGACTTCTGCGTACACTTCGGAATTCAAAATCATTATTCCTCACCTGCACACCCCCAAGCCAACGGCCAAGTTGAAGTTGCAAACCAATCCTTATTGAAAATCATCAAGACTCGACTTGAGGGGGCAAAGAGAGTATGGCCAGACGAGTTACCAGGTGTTCTATGGGTGTATAGGACCACAGTGAGAACCTCTACGGGGGAAACTCCTTTCAAGCTAGCCTATGGAAATAAAGCAGTCATACCTGCAGAAGTACATATGGCCAATCATAGGGTGATGATGTATCAAGACAAGGATAATGAGGGGCATCTCCGTTTGAACCTCGATTTGATAGACGAGGTAAGGGCAGATGCAGAGCATAGGGCAGTAAAGTACAAAAGTCTCATGGATAGGCAGTATGATGCAATAGTGAAGCTAAGACATTTCAACATAGGAGATCTTGTCTTGAGAAAGGTCTCTTTGGCAACCAAAAACCCAGCACATGGGAAATTGGGCCCAAATTGGGAAGGACCCTACAGAATTATCAACTGTAAAAGGCAAGGATCCTACTACTTGGAGGCCCTGGACGAGAAAAAATTGGAACATCCTTGGAACGTGGAGCACCTGAGAAGGTACTATTAGTAAAAGTAAGCCTGGGCGAAGTGTTACTATGGACGAGCTTGGACCTTGTCCGTCTACTTACGTTCTACTTATGTCTGATGTTGTTTTTGTTTGATGCTACTACTTTATTATTTATTATGTTGTGTCATGATTATGGACGAAGTTATGGAGTTTGTACTTATTAAAGAAAAAGGCATTAGTATGCATGTGCCTTATCTGTAAACGGTATTTATGTTATGTGCAAAATGTTGTGTGAATTTTAAATCTCCATGTTGTTTTCGTCCTAGCTAACCCAGAAGGGGCCTAAAAGATTCAAGACGAACAAATTCTCTGGATGCAAAGATGTAACGTCTAAAATTTTCTTGAGTAAAACAAGGAAAAAACTTGGGCACACTCGTCCAACTCATGGACGAGGAAAAGCCTTATAGAGCATTTTCATCCAAATTAAAGGCAAGAATCAAAAGCCAACTGAAACAATCCAACCTCCGGACGAGTGAAAAGTTAGGCAAAAGAAGTTGGATAGTATGTAGAATTAGCTTGTAAGTCTTGAGACGAATAAAATTGAATAAAAATACTACCTGCAAAGACGAGTTAGACTAAAATAATATGAAGAATATATATATTTTCGCCATGGATGAGCCAAAGCTGGAGTTGATATAAATAATGGCATAACAGCACTCGTCCATATAGAGAAAATAAACCTTCATTCATTTAAAGGGTAGATGTCTTACGTCCAAAAGCCCTTGTTAAGTCAAAAAATTGAAATGATTGTTTAAAACTCTGTCCTAAAACCACGGACAAGGCAAATGTACTTTGGTTACATAAAAAGGTCCCAAAACAGAGGACCAAACAAAAACCAAATAAAAGGAAAACAAATACAAAGATTGTTTAAGAGTGAAAGTCTCGTCCTTAAGAAGAAGGAGCATTGGCATTGGAGTTTTCTTGGGGTGGTTGAGTGCTGGCATCGTCTTCCACATTGATGTCATCAGAGCCGGTCTGAATAAGAGAACTAGTGGCAGTAGCAAGGTTAAGTTTGATTGAGCTAAAGTCAACTTTAGGGAAGTTCTTAATAGCGTCCATTCTAAAGTCCTCAAAACCAGCTGCATAATTACGATCTAGGGCGTCCGTGTACACTTTGGATGACTTGAATTCAGCCACAGCGTCCTCTCTTGTCTTGGAGAGACGAGCACTTAGCTTGTCGTTCATCTTTTGCAAATGGTCAATGCGAGTATCTTTCTCCAGTGCATCAGTCCTTAACTCCTCGATCAGCTTTTTATGCTCAGTGACTTCCTCCTGAGCTTTTGCAGCAGCCCCAGCCCATTTTTTGCAGTTGGCATTCACTTCTTGAATCCTCGTCTCCAACAAGATCCTCGTCTTGTTCGGTTCTGTTGCCTGTCTGGATGCCGCCATAAACTTTGACATGGCCTATAAATAGGTAAAAAACAGAGGATCGTTAAATGAAGAAAAGTTGTTAAATGAACAAGGATGAGAAAAGAATATTAACAAACCTTAAAGAGGTCATGGACGCCAGAGTGCTCAAACTCCTTTAAGCCCATGTTATAACACATGCTTATGTCTTCGTCCAAAACAGCCATCTGAAAACGCTCCCAAGCTAGATCTTCATTTTTAATGATGTTTATAGAGGGCTGGGACGAGCCAGGCACAGTTGACTTGGACAGAGGAATCATGGTCGGTGTGGACTCAATCGGAGTGGACGAGTCCACATCAACTATTTGGATGGAAGGTTGAGACTGGGGAGGTTTAGACTTAACCACCTTGGACGAACCGTGCTTCACTCTTTTGTCTCGATGACTGGGGAGCCCTTCTAAATCAATGTTTTTTGGTAAGAACTTTCTTTTATCCCCAGCCGTAGGACGAGCTTGTGCTTGAACATCAGGACGATCCTGAGGCTCAGCCTCAGGACGTTTTCCCTCACCCACGATTTCTTTCCCTTTGTTTTCTTTCATTGTTGACATTCCTAAAATGAGATAATAAATAGATCAGGAATGTATAACATAGAATTTTCAAAAAAAAAAAAAAAAAAAAAACAAAAACAACAAAAAAACCCTTAGCTTAAAACTTACTTTTGCACATAGTAACCTTGTGTGCAATGGCCTCGTCTGATGGCTCAGGACCCAAACCCCACTTGGCAAGACGTCTAAGAGTGACAAGAGAACGAAAACTCCTGTATGTATGAAGACGAACCCTGTGGACGTGGTCACGATGAAATTTGCTTAAAGATGGACGCTTGGCGACTTGGCGGCTACAACACAATGAGTAAACAAGGTTAGAAATTGCAAACAGATCAAATAGAACGAGAAAGATAAACAAGGAGAAGGGACGTACCTTCAGGACGAAGGTTCCCTAAGTCCCCAGTATAAGGAGGAAAGGGATCCCTGCCAACGTCCACAGGGTTCCTTGCTCAGAAACCAGAGACAAAGATGTATTCCGTCTTTCATTTTCTATCAGACGAAGCTAGGGACTTGATTAACCTACAATTATTCCCCCTAGCAGTGAACTGGTAAAAACCCTAAGATTGACTTATTTTAGAAGGTTTATAACAATAAAGGAACTCGTCCACAGTGAGAAAATGATCCCCACCAAAAACTTCCCTCCACAAAATTTGCATGGAGATAACTAATCTCCACGCATTAGGATTAAATTGACAAACATCTAAGCCTAACTTGACTAACAATTCTCTAGCAAATGCATTCAATGGAAACCTAAGGCCACCCAGGAAATAAGCTTCATAGATGCCTATTCCAAAACGAGGATTACAACACCATTCCCCATGGACGGGCAGTCTAGGGTTGAACTCGTCCGGAATTTGATACCAAGATTTAAGATTATTCAGTCTTTGTTCATTCGTCTTAGAATGAACGCCTATTACACAACTACAGACGGTCTCCTCCTCGTCCGTCGGATTAGACAGAGGGACACTGTACGAAGAGCCAGCTTGAGAGCCAGAAGCTCTCCTAAGTGCTCCTGGACGACTTCAATGGGAAACCCAGGGGCCCAGAAGAATAATTCTCATCTGTACTTCTCCACTAACGGACTCCTTAACATTAGGAACAGTTATTCAACAGATAACCGTTCCACACATGTTATATAAGCATTCTTCGATGAGAAGGTAAGGCATTCAGACATTATATTTTCAGAAGTCACTTCTTTCTTACAGAAGATTCCAAATTCGCTAACTTCACCAGAGGAGGACTTTTGGCCGGTCCCCACCGGTCTCTTCTGATCTCTTATTTCTTATCTTTCAGGCCCTCAGCATCATCACTATCCGTGCTATTCAATCCACTGATTCTTTGATCGTTATCAGTTTACTACCACTTTTATAGAAAATGTAAAAAACTATAAAAAAAATCAATTGTTTTTTTATTTTTTCATAAAATATTTCTAAAAATATTTCATAAACCAATCTTTTTAAGGCAATTGTTAAATTTTCCTAGTAAATAATATGATTAAAATTACATGTAAATATTCATTTGAGTTGCGTTTGGGTTTTGATGATCAGCCGGCTTTTGTTTAAATTTTCTTTCGTTACTGGGTCCGCAAAAAAGAAGCTTATTTGTAGCTTATTTCTTCGTACGTTAGGTATTGTTTTTGGTAAAAAGGCATTGTTTGTAGGTCCCACCTTTTGCTTTTTCAATATTAAGTAAAAGGAAAATTACAACTTACTCACTTGTCATTTGATCAAAATTTAAAATGCCTACTTGTGGTTTGAAATTTGACACTTTACCCACTTAAGGTTTTACTAAAATTTAAGTTGCTTACTTGCAGTTTGAAATCTCATGATGTAAGTGTTCCCCTTGATTCGTTTTTATCTTATTTGATCTTATATTTTTATATACATTTTTTTTGTGTTTTTAGAGGAAAAAGACATAAAAGTGGAGCAAAATTACAAATTTAGCTATACTTTTATGAGACGTGGGTTATGAAATTCTAAGTGAGTTAATCTTAGGTGGTAAAATGTCAAATTTCCAATTACATGTAACTAACTTAAATTTAGGCCGAACCATAAGTTGATAAGTTGTGATTTGCCCTTAAATAAACTAGATATATGTACAAAAAGACAAAAAGATTAATACCTCCTAACCGTTACATGGAAAAGACAAAAAGATTAAGAAAATAGCTGTAACAGAAGCAGTGAAACATTTCAGTGCAGTAGTACTTAGCTTAGCTGGTCTCCAAGAAAGGAGTAATCTTTGCATTCTTCCAAGGCCACAGTGAAGAGCAAGAGACATAAAGACAACATAGGCACTAGTACTGAAGTTTTAAACACAAACACCAACAAAGGCCAAGCCAAAAAAAAAACACCATGATCTTCTTCCACACCAACCCCATCACCATTTTTCTCTTTCTCACTTCTCTCATTCTCTCATCCCACCCCTACAGCTTCTCTGCAGCTTCTGACTCTGAAGTGGGTATGTTTTCTCTTTCTCTAGCATATAGCTACCTTTTATTTATTTATTATTTTTTTTTAAATTTTAGTTATGACTTATGAGCAATGCAAACATATGATTGTCTCACTTCATCTTCAAGGTCTCTTCTAAGGATTTTGCTGGTTTTTATTAGTTTATGTTTTAGATTTGAAGAATGGTTTCTTTCAATTGTCTGCATAGACACATACAAAGACAAAAAATCCAACCTTTTCTTTTTGGTGGAAGTTCTTTCTTTAATCAAATCACATTTTGATTAATGATGGCACTGTGATCAACACATTCTGGCAATTACATGTATGCCAGATTACATTATACTCTTCTCTTTTCTTTAATGTTGCTGCAAGTTAGTTTTTTTTTCTTCCGAAATTCTGATTCAAATGTCTTATTTGCTTAGATCACATTATCGGAAAGTACTATTTTAATTAACTCTCATGAAATTCGATTTTCCAGACAATGTGAAGTATGCACTCAACTGTATTTCTTACCAACTAACAATTAATCTCATTATGACAAATCCTCCTTGTCCAGGATTTTCACTAAAACCGGTCAACTTTTTTAATTGTTGATTACCTAGGCTATCGATTAAGACAGTTGTCTCCTTGATTATTGCAATCTAAATATGAATGTGATTGAAATTTTTAAGCTACTCAGATCAGATGCAAATTATTTTAATAAAAAGATGAATTTGTTTTTACAGTAATTAGTACTATAGTGGCACCACTGTCACATACACAGTTATTTAATTATATATATATATATGTTCTGTTCTTGCTTTGTAATTTTTATTTTTTATTTTTTCGGTTTATGCTTGAGAATAAAGTAAGTATTAGCTTCTTTCCTTCTTGTTGCATCGGTTCCAAGTGATAAGAAAAAAACAAGGAAACAATGTTAGAATATTAGGTTTGTTTCAGCACTTTCTGAAAGAAAGTCAAACTTTTTATCTTTCCAATGTTATTTTACTTGTCCCAGGATTGCCTGCTCTTCTTTTCTTTATGTCTGAGAAAATAAGATTCTCTCTCTCTCTCCACATTTTTACTTCACTTTCTTTGTAAGATTTTATCTTTAAAGATACAGATGCATTTGGATGTTGGTCATTTGCATGACAATGGAATATAACATTTTGCTTCACCTAGTAATGGAAGGACTATTGAATTCACCATATGTTAGCAAATGGGACTGTTATTAGTACTTATCAACCATCCTATTTAGGATATGGGAGAATAACAATTGGTGAGTGCTACATTCAGAAAGGATGAATAATTTCCTTCAAAATGATATGGAAGATAAAATGGGAAGTCTAAACACACTTGTAACCAGTTCGAGCCAGAGTGTAGTGATGTAAAATCATAATATTCAGATCATGATTACTTCAATCACTGTATTTGAACAATCTTTTCATGCCTTACAGATGATGAAACCCCATTTACTTACACCGAAGGAACTGGTAAAGGGCCAAAGAAATGGGGCCAAATCGATCCCCATTGGAAAGCTTGTGGTAATGGGAAAATGCAATCTCCTATTGATCTTCTGAACAGAAGGGTGCAGGTTTTTCCTAGCCTGGGGAAATTAAAAAGGGATTACCAACCAGCTCCGGCTGTTGTGAAGAACAGAGGACATGACATTACGGTAAGCTGCCAGCCTGCCACTGAAGCTATACTTTGTTATCCTTTTTTCAGGGTTGTGATATTTATTATGTACCAATTCAGTTCATACTTGCAAGCTTAATCTAATGAATGCTTGAGTTGCATACCCCCCAACTTGGACCATTTGGAAACAGGACAGGTTAATCATTATGATTAACCTATTCTGTTTATAGAAACATGCATCACATGGACAAAATATATGATCCTTCTAAATCCTAAGCTTTAACTCCTTAAAGATGTAATAAACACACTCATACTTGCATGTGTGTGCACATGTACACACACACATATACTCTGATGACAGTTTTGTATTAGTCA